>NC_069506.1:321676413-322031413 GCF_027579735.1 Bombina bombina
TCCTCCTGCAATCTCTGGACTCTACATGTGAAGCTGTCTTGCAAAAGAACTGCGCAACTGAGGCGCGACAATTAGGCCCCCTCCCTCTTCACTCCGGAGTTGTGGGGCCTTCCTAAGCCAAATTAGGTGGCTAAAAATATGCCAGGCGTATAAAACCCCAAAAAAGTGTTCCAAACATAAACACTTGTGCAAATATCAGATTATAGTAATAAAATCGATTTTTCCCATAACAGTGTCCACCAGTGATTTGAGCCCTTTAACTAAGCCATCCTTCTATACTGAGTCTCAGAATATGGCTTACCTTCCCACATGGGGATTTCTGTCAGTCTTCTAGCATTACCAAGTACTGTTAGAAAAAAAAGTGACTGAGCATACCTTAAGCAGTTAAGCCTGCAAACGGTTCCCCCCAACTGAAGTTCTCCGGTATTCAACAATCCTGTGTGGGAACAGCAATGGATTTTAGTTACAACATGCTAAAATCTTTTTCCTCTCAGCAGAAATCTTCATCACTTTCTGCCTCAGAGTAAATAGTACAAACCGGCACTATTTTAAAATAACAAACTCTTGATTGAAGAAATAAAAACTACAAATCTAACACCACATTCACTTTACCCTCCCGTGGAGATGCTACTTGTTAGAGCGGCAAAGAGAATGACTGGGGGGGGCGGAGCCTGAGGGGAGCTATATGGACAGCTCTGCTGTGTGCTCTCTTTGCCACTTCCTGTAGGGATTGAGAATATCCCACAAGGATGAATCCGTGGACTGGATACACCATGTAAGAGAAATATGTGCTTAAGCATTTATATGAAATACATAACATAGGGCAAGAGTTGTAGGGCCAGAATAGCTTTGATACATAAATTGAACATCTTTTAATGGAGGGGCTAACTCCGTTGATCATCAGGGCAAATCTAAACAAGGGTGCCCTAAATTACTTAATTTGTTTTTCATTTTACTATATTATACTTTATTTTCCCATAGCTCTCGTAGATTGCTAAAGGTTACAGAGAAAGGAAAAGAAAAAAAAAAGTCGGGAGAGGGGAAGTGGGGTTTCTTATGTTTCTCAGTGGGGGAACTTTTCTATCCAAGGGGCCCAAATTTCAATGTATGTGTCTATCTAGAACCGAGTAAGAGCGATTCAATCTTTTGTAAGTAAGAAACTGTTGCAATGATTTGTGATATTGAGCGGGGGGGGGGGGGGGAATTTTTGTTTCCAGGCTTTAGCAATTTCAAGTTTAATAGACATTAGTAAGTAGATTAGTAAGTAGATGGTTTTTTGTGCTGGGGAGGCCGTTGGAAAGTCTAAGTGGAGTAGACAGGTTTGCGGACTTAGTGTAGGAGCGAGGTTTAGCGATCTGAAGATGTTGAATAATTGTGTCCACACAGGCTGGGATTTTTGGGCAAGACCACCAAATGTGGCTCTGCATTCCCAGCTGACCACAGCCTCTTCAGCATGTAGGGGGATGATTATTATAGATTTTATGTAGGGCAGTGGGGACTAAGTGCCAGCGTACTGTGATCTTGTAGTATAAAGTCCCATAGTGTTGCGCAGTGTAGGAGATCTCACAATGTGTTTGTATGATCGTAAAAGGTCAGAGATGTAGGTGGCATTGAAGTTGAAAGTTTGATATTTTAACGAGATGCCATCAGGTCCAATTCCGTAACCAAATGAGGGCTATCGAGAATACTTCCAGATGAAGAGCCTACTCCCCTGGGTGAAAAAAAGTCTGCCTGCTCAGGTAATCTGCTTCCCAGTTGTCCACACCTGGGATGTAAATTGCCAAAATGTGGCAGTTGTGAGACACTGTCCACAGAAAGATGCGAGAAACCTCCATCGCTAAGGAACTCTTTGTTCCTTATTCTATAATGCATGGCAATATGTACATAAAGATTGCAAACTTCACTGTGTGCAAGAATATGGTCACAAATGATCATTAGCTAGTGATAGTACTGTCAATCTCCCTTATATACAGTTGTGCTCACAAGTTTACATACCCTGGCAGAATTAATAATTTCTTGGCCATTTTTCAGAGAATATGAATAATAACACCACAAAAACTTTTTTCACTCAAGGTTAGTGTTTGGCTGAAGCCATGTATTAATCAACTGTGTTTACTCTTTTTAAATCATAATAGAAACTACCCAAAATGACCCTGTTCAAAAAGTTTACATACCCCAATTTTTAATAACGTGTATTGCACCCTTTAACATCAATGACAGCTTGAAGTCTATTGTGGTATTCATGGTTGAGGCTCTATCTTCTCAGTTGGTAAAGCTGCCCATTCTTCCTGGCAAAAAGCCTTCAGTTCCTGTAAATTTTTGGGCTGTCTTGCATGAACTGCACGTTTGAGATCTCCCCAGAGTGGCTCAATGATATTGAGGTCAGGAGACTGAGATGGCCACTCCAGAACCTTCACTTTATTCTGCTGTAGCCAATGACAGGTCGACTTGGCCTTGTGTTTAGGATCAGTGTCATGTAGGAATGTCCAAGTACGTCCCATGCACAGCTTCAGGGCTGATGAATGTAAATTTTCCTCCATTTTTTATATATATATATATATATATATATATATATATATATATATATATATATATATATATATATATATATATATATATATATATATATATATATATATATATATATATATATATATATATATATATATATATATATATATATATATATATATATATATATATATATTATATAAATAACATACTGCATTCATCTTGTCATCAATTCTGACCAAATTTCCTGTGCCTCTGTAGCTCACACATCCCCAAAACATCAGCGATCCACCTCCGTGTTTCACAGTAGGAATGGTGTACCTTTCATCATAGGCCTTCCTTGTTGACTCCTCTACAAATGTAGCTTTTGTGGTTGTGGCCAAAAAGCTCAATTTTTGTCTCATCACTCCAAATGACTTTGTGCCAGAAGGTTTGAGGCTTGTCTCTGTGCTGTTTGGCGTATTGTAAGCAGGATACTTTGTGGCATTTGCGTAGTAATGGCTTTCTTCTGGCGACTTGACCACGCAGCCCATCTTTCTTCAAGTGCATCTTGAACCAGCCACACCACATGTTTTCAGAGAGTCCTGTATTTCACCTGAAGTTATTTGTGGGGTTTTCTTTGCATCCCGAACAATTTTCCTGGCAGTTGTGGCTGAAATTTTAGTTGGTCTTCCTGACCCTGGTTTTGTTTCAACAGAACCCCTCATTTTCCACTTCCTTATTAGAGTTTGAACACTGCTGATTGGCATTCTCAATTCCTTGGATATCTTTTTATATCCCTTTCCTGTTTTATACAGTTCAACTACCTTTTCCCGCTGATCCTTTGACAATTCTTTTGCTTTCCCCATGACTCAGAATCCAGAAACGTCAGTGCAGCACTGGATGAAATATGCAAGGGTCTGTCAGGAGTCCAGAAACTCATTGACCTTTTATACACACACTAATTACAAGCAAACAGATCACAGGTGAGTATGGTTACCTTTAATAGCCATTCAAACCCCTGTGTGTCAACTTGTGTGCATGTTATCAGGCCAAAATCACCAGAGTATGTAAACTTTTGATTATGGTCATTTGGGTAGTTTCTGTTGTCATTATGATTTAAAGAGAGTAAAAACAGTTGATTGATAATAAATGGCTTCAGCCAAACACTAGCCATGAGTAAAAGAAAAGTTTGTGTTATTCATATTCTCTGAAAAATGGCCAAGAAATCAAATTCTGCCAGGGTATGTAAACTTATAAGCTCAACTGTATATTAATTGCAGGAGTGATTGATTTCACTCTAGAAAGACCAAAATGTATGTGATAAAGAATAACTCTTCAAAGTGACGGACCACTATACTAAATAAAATTCAATAGGCAAATGGATCAAAAATAAATTCAAAAAAATATTATTAAATACTAAACGTTAAAAAAAAAATCTCTTAATATAACTTGTAATAAGGTGCACCTTATTCAAAACACAATGCGCATTAGATCAATTTGTTGAATTTATATAAAAAAATTGTCGGGGCGGTGTCAAGTGTCATATAGAGCAGACATGTTTGATAGCTCCAGCTAGATTTTGCCATACAACTGCAATAATAATAATAATAATAATAATAACAATAATAATAACAACAACAGTCACAGCACAGCCTTAGGTCTCGCTGAAGGCGAGTCGGATAATACAAGGTGGACATTGGCTTTTCTGCTGCATCAGACCCGCAGGTCAGGGCCACCGGAACGGACGTGACTCCTTAAAGCCTCAAGGCTCCCGCGACCGGGAGGTATCTGAAGACTGCCCTGAGCCCTGTATATTACCGGGTCCCCTGCGCTCTTGAAGCGAACATCGGAGTGGATGCCGGGGGGACTGCCGGCCACCATGCGCAGTGCTGCCGTGTCCTGTGCCTAGCAATACCTCCGGTACTGATATACGCAGCGGGGGGGACTGCCCTTCCTAATTTACCTGATCCTCTGGAGCCCATCTGACAGTACCTTGGTGGGTATGAGGGGTGGAGATCCGTGCTCTAGAGGCCTGGACAGGCTGTCAGCGGCTGCCACCATCTTGAATAAGTAAGTCAGTGCGCAGTTAACCAGACACACACTTTCACGAGTAGCTCAGGCCTGATTAGCAGCCTTTTGGCTGGGACTTCATTCTCCCTCACCGTAGGGCCACTGGGGTGAAACAGCACAGGCGAACTGCCTAAAATAAAGCCTACACTGCAAAGCACATTCTAACTTAATTGGAGACCTCAGACTGGAAAAAAAATATTGTTCCAAAAAGGGGCCTAAAATAACCCCACACCATCTCATAAGATCTCTGTCCTTGCTGGGGCCACCGAGGCACCATATTTAGCCCACACAGCCAATAAGAGCCTTCAAGTCTAAGAACAGGCCCTCACCTTACAAATCAGGAATCAGTATACCGGCCCGCAGCCTCTAGGTTTGCTCAAGCAACATTCATACAATTGCCTCAGTTGATCTGTTAGCATTACATAAGAGAGGTACCTTGCACTACTGACATAAAATTGCTGGAAGGCCCACTGGGACTTTAGTTTTCCTAATCTCCGTTTCACCTCAGGATAGCATGGCTGTCCAAAGAGTCAGTTCTCTGCCCTGCCGGTGCTAGCCGTTTTGTGACCAACATTGCTGTCTTGCTGGTGGGTTCCTTATCTCTGGGTTGATACCATATCCCAATATAAAGCTGCAAGCCCAGCCTAGCTGTTTATTATCTGTGATGTCACAGCAAGCAAGGAGGAAACACAAGCCAAACATGCCCTCTAAAAAAAAAAAAAAAACCTGTCATTGACCATTTCCAGCCCATTAGGGGGCTAAACCCTGGCTTATCTGATGAAAGATCTCTCTCTCTCTCTCCTGACCCGTCAGAGGGGCAGTCTAGCTCTAGGCAATCTCCACCTTCACGATCTCAGGGAGACGCTATTACCGAAGACTCAATGAAGCAGCTGTTGGACAGACAGAGCCATTCAGAGAGATTCGACAAACTTGAAAGATCTTTTGATGATTTACGTAAGGACATCTGTACCATCAAAGAACGCATAGATATTATAGAGAGGAAGCAGGAAGATTTATTGGTAGACCACACAAAATTGGGTGAGTTATACCCAGAACCTTGCTGATCAGGTCTCTCCCTTAGAAGCTAAACTGGCCGTTCTTGGAGACCGCTCTCGGCGGAATGTGAGGATCAGAGGTATCCCTGAATCCGTCACTGCTCAAGATTTAGAAAAATTTGCAGTGTCCTTATTCCAAGCAATAACAGAATTTATGTTTACCTGATAAATTACTTTCTCCAACGGTGTGTCCGGTCCACGGCGTCATCCTTACTTGTGGGATATTCTCTTCCCCAACAGGAAATGGCAAAGAGCCCAGCAAAGCTGGTCACATGATCCCTCCTAGGCTCCGCCTTCCCCAGTCATTCGACCGACGTAAAGGAGGAATATTTGCATAGGAGAAATCATATGATACCGTGGTGACTGTAGTTAAAGAAAATAAATCATCAGACCTGATTAAAAAACCAGGGCGGGCCGTGGACCGGACACACCGTTGGAGAAAGTAATTTATCAGGTAAACATAAATTCTGTTTTCTCCAACATAGGTGTGTCCGGTCCACGGCGTCATCCTTACTTGTGGGAACCAATACCAAAGCTTTAGGACACGGATGATGGGAGGGAGCAAATCAGGTCACCTAGATGGAAGGCAGCACGGTTTGCAAAACCTTTCTCCCAAAAATAGCCTCAGAAGAAGCAAAAGTATCAAATTTGTAAAATTTGGTAAAAGTGTGCAGTGAAGACCAAGTCGCTGCCTTACATAACTGATCAACAGAAGCCTCGTTCTTAAAGGCCCATGTGGAAGCCACGGCCCTAGTGGAATGAGCTGTGATTCTTTCAGGAGGCTGCCGTCCGGCAGTCTCATAAGCCAATCTGATGATGCTTTTAAGCCAAAAAGATAGAGAGGTAGAAGTTGCTTTTTGACCTCTCCTTTTACCAGAATAAACAACAAACAAGGAAGATGTTTGTCTGAAATCCTTTGTAGCATCCAAATAGAATTTTAGAGCACGAACTACATCCAAATTGTGCAACAAACGTTCCTTCTTTGAAACTGGATTCGGACACAAAGAAGGCACAACTATCTCCTGGTTAATGTTTTTGTTAGAAACAACTTTCGGAAGAAAACCAGGTTTAGTACGCAAAACCACCTTATCTGCATGGAACACCAGATAAGGAGGAGAACACTGCAGAGCAGATAACTCTGAAACTCTTCTAGCAGAAGAAATTGCAACCAAAAACAAAACTTTCCAAGATAATAACTTGATATCAACGGAATGTAGGGGCTCAAACGGAACCCCCTGAAGAACTGAAAGAACTAAATTGAGACTCCAAGGAGGAGTCAAAGGTTTGTAAACAGGCTTGATTCTAACCAGAGCCTGAACAAAAGCCTGAACATCTGGCACAGCCGCCAGCTTTTTGTGAAGTAAAACAGATAAAGCAGAAATCTGTCCCTTCAAAGAACTTGCAGATAATCCTTTCTCCAAACCTTCTTGAAGAAAGGATAGAATCTTAGGAATTTTTATCTTGTTCCATGGTAATCCTTTAGATTCACACCAACAGATATATTTTTTCCATATTTTGTGGTAGATTTTTCTAGTTACAGGCTTTCTGGCCTGAACAAGAGTATCAATGACAGAATCTGAGAACCCTCGCTTTGATAAAATCAAGCGTTCAATCTCCAAGCAGTCAGTTGGAGTGAAACCAGATTCGGATGTTCGAACGGACCTTGAACAAGAAGGTCCTGTCTCAAAGGTAGCTTCCATGGTGGAGCCGATGACATATTCACCAGGACTGCATACCAAGTCCTGCGTGGCCACGCAGGAGCTATCAAGATCACCGATGCCCTCTCCTGATTGATCCTGGCTACCAGCCTGGGGATGAGAGGAAACGGTGGGAATACATAAGCTAGGTTGAAGGTCCAAGGTGCTACTAGTGCATCTACTAGAGTCGCCTTGGGATCCCTGGATCTGGACCCGTAGCAAGGAACCTTGAAGTTCTGACGAGAGGCCATCAGATCCATGTCTGGAATGCCCCACAATTGAGTTATTTGGGCAAAGATTTCCGGATGGAGTTCCCACTCCCCCGGATGAAATGTCTGACGACTCAGAAAATCCGCTTCCCAATTTTCCACGCCTGGGATGTGGATTGCAGACAAGTGGCAGGAGTGAGTCTCCGCCCATTGAATGATTTTGGTCACTTCTTCCATCGCCAGGGAACTCCTTGTTCCCCCCTGATGGTTGATATACGCAACAGTCGTCATGTTGTCTGATTGAAACCGTATGAATTTGGCCTTTGCTAGCTGAGGCCAAGCCTTGAGAGCATTGAATATCGCTCTCAGTTCCAGAATGTTTATCGGGAGAAGAGATTCTTCCCGAGACCAAAGACCCTGAGCTTTCAGGGGTTCCCAGACCGCGCCCCAGCCTACCAGATTGGCGTCGGTCGTGACAATGACCCACTCTGGTCTGCGGAAGCTCATCCCCTGTGACAGGTTGTCCAGGGTCAGCCACCAACAGAGTGAATCTCTGGTCCTCTGATCTACTTGTATCGTCGGAGACAAGTCTGTATAATCCCCATTCCACTGACTGAGCATGCACAGTTGTAATGGTCTCAGATGAATTCGCGCAAAAGGAACTATGTCCATTGCCGCGACCATCAAACCTATTACTTCCATGCACTGTGCTATGGAAGGAAGAAGAACAGAATGAAGTACTTGACAAGAGCTTAGAAGTTTTGATTTTCTGGCCTCTGTCAGAAAAATCCTCATTTCTAAGGAGTCTATTATTGTGCCCAAGAAGGGAACTCTTGTTGACGGAGATAGAGAACTTTTTTCTACGTTCACTTTCCACCCGTGAGATCTGAGAAAGGCCAGGACAATGTCCGTATGAGCCTTTGCTTGTGGTAGGGACGACGCTTGAATCAGTATGTCGTCCAAGTAAGGTACTACTGCAATGCCCCTTGGTCGTAGCACTGCTAGAAGGGACCCTAGTACCTTTGTGAAAATTCTTGGAGCAGTGGCTAATCCGAATGGAAGTGCCACAAACTGGTAATGCTTGTCCAGAAAGGCGAACCTTAGGAACCGATGATGTTCCTTGTGGATAGGAATATGTAGATACGCATCCTTTAAATCCACCGTGGTCATGAATTGACCTTCCTGGATGGAAGGAAGAATTGTCCGAATGGTTTCCATTTTGAACGATGGAACCTTGAGAAACTTGTTTAGGATCTTGAGATCTAAGATTGGTCTGAATGTTCCCTCTTTTTTGGGAACTATGAACAGATTGGAGTAGAATCCCATCCCTTGTTCTCCTAATGGAACAGGATGAATCACTCCCATTTTAACAGGTCTTCTACACAATGTAAGTATGTGGTCTGAAGACAATTGAGACCTGTGGAACCTCCCCCTTGGGGGAAGCTCCTTGAATTCCAGAAGATAACCTTGGGAGACTATTTCTAGCGCCCAAGGATCCAGAACATCTCTTGCCCAAGCCTGATCGAAGAGAGAAAGTCTGCCCCCCACCAGATCCGGTCCCGGATCGGGGGCCAACATCTCATGCTGTCTTGGTAGCAGTGGCAGGTTTCTTGGCCTGCTTACCTTTGTTCCAGCCTTGCATTGGCCTCCAGGCTGGCTTGGTTTGAGAAGTATTACCCTCTTGCTTAGAGGATGTAGCACTTGGGGCTGGTCCGTTTCTGCGAAAGGGACGAAAATTTGGTTTATTTTTAGCCTTGAAAGACCTATCCTGAGGAAGGGCGTGGCCCTTACCCCCAGTGATATCAGAAATAATCTTTCAAGTCAGGGCCAAACAGCGTTTTCCCCTTGAAAGGTATGTTAAGCAATTTGTTCTTGGAAGACGCATCCGCTGACCAAGATTTTAGCCAAAGCGCTCTGCGCGCCACAATAGCAAACCCTGAATTTTTTGCCGCTAATCTAGCCAATTGCAAAGTGGCGTCTAAAGTAAAAGAGTTAGCCAATTTGAGAGCATGAATTCTGTCCATAATCTCCTCATAAGAAGAATCTTTATTGAGCGACTTTTCTAGTTCATCGAACCAGAAACACGCTGCTGTAGTGACAGGAACAATGCATGAAATTGGTTGTAGAAGGTAACCTTGCTGAACAAACATCTTTTTAAGCAAACCCTCTAATTTTTTATCCATAGGATCTTTGAAAGCACAACTATCTTCTATAGGGATAGTAGTGCGTTTGTTTAGAGTAGAAACCGCCCCCTCGACCTTGGGGACTGTCTGCCATAAGTCCTTTCTGGGGTCGACCATAGGAAACAATTTCTTAAATATAGGGGGAGGGACAAAAGGTATGCCGGGCCTTTCCCATTCTTTGTTTACAATGTCCGCCACCCGCTTGGGTATAGGAAAAGCTTCGGGGGGCCCCGGGACCTCTAGGAACTTGTCCATCTTACATAATTTCTCTGGAATGACCAAATTCTCACAATCATCCAGAGTAGATAACACCTCCTTAAGCAGAGCGCTGAGATGTTCCAATTTAAATTTGAATGTAATCACATCAGGTTCAGCTTGTTGAGAAATTTTCCCTGAATCTGAAATTTCTCCCTCAGACAAAACCTCCCTGGCCCCATCAGACTGGTGTAGGGGCATTTCAGAACCATTATCATCAGCATCCTCATGCTCTTCAGTATTTTCTAAAACAGAGCAGTCGCGCTTTCGCTGATAAGTGGGCATTTTGGCTAAAATGTTTTTGATAGAATTATCCATTACAGCCGTTAATTGTTGCATAGTAAGGAGTATTGGCGCACTAGATGTACTAGGGGCCTCCTGTGTGGGCAAGACTGGCGTAGACGAAGGAGGGGATGATGCAGTACCATGCTTACTCCCCTCACTTGAGGAATCATCTTGGGCATCATTTTCTCTAAATTTTGTGTCACATAAATCACATCTATTTAAATGAGAAGGAACCTTGACTTCCCCACATACAGAACATAGTCTATCTGATAGTTCAGACATGATAAACAGGCATAAACTTGATAACAAAGTACAAAAAACGTTTTAGAATAAAACCGTTACTGTCACTTTAAATTTTAAACTGAACACACTTTATTACTGAAAATGTGAAAAAGTATGAAGGAATTGTTCAAAATTCACCAAAATTTCACCACAGTGTCTTAAAGCCTTAAAAGTATTGCACACCAAATTTGAAAGCTTTAACTCTTAAAATAACGGAACCGGAGCCGTTTTTATATTTAACCCCTATACAGTCCCTGGTATCTGCTTTGCTGAGACCCAACCAAGTCAAAAGGGGAATACGATACCAAATGACGCCTTCAGTAAGCTTTTTCTATGTATCTGAGCTCCTCACACATGCATCTGCATGCCTTGCTTCCCAAAAACAACTGCGCAATAGAGGCGCGAAAATGAGGCTCTGCCTATGATTAGAGAAGGCCCCCAGTGAAAAAGGTGTCCAATACAGTGCCTGCCGGTTATTTTACATAATTCCCAAGAATAAAATAACTCCTCAAAGCTATGAAGTATTAAAAATGCTTATAAATCAATCGTTTTAGCCCAGAAAAATGTCTACCAGTCTTTAAAGCCCTTGTGAAGCCCTTTATTCTTATTTAATAAAAATGGCTTACCGGATCCCATAGGGAAAATGACAGCTTCCAGCATTACCAAGTCTTGTTAGAAATGTGTCATACCTCAAGCAGCCAAAGTCTGCTCACTGTTTCCCCCAACTGAAGTTAATTCCTCTCAACAGTCCTGTGTGGAAACAGCCATCGATTTTAGTAACGGTTGCTAAAATCATTTTCCTCTTACAAACAGAAATCTTCATCTCTTTTCTGTTTCAGAGTAAATAGTACATACCAGCACTATTTTAAAATAACAAACTCTTGATTGAATAATAAAAACTACATTTAAACACCAAAAAACTCTAAGCCATCTCCGTGGAGATGTTGCCTGCACAACGGCAAAGAGAATGACTGGGGAAGGCGGAGCCTAGGAGGGATCATGTGACCAGCTTTGCCATTTCCTGTTGGGGAAGAGAATATCCCACAAGTAAGGATGACGCCGTGGACCGGACACACCTATGTTGGAGAAATTAGGATCCCCCGGAGGGGAAGATCGAGTTGATCGTATACACAGGGCAGCCAGGCCAAAGAATCTCCCAATGGATAAGCCCAGGGATACGATTGCACTACTTTTCCTACAGGGAGCAGCTGCTAAGGACCCTCCTAAGGCAACCTATTCTCTCTCTGGGCAGTTTAAAGATATTACTCCGTTTCCGGATCTATCCTCCCATACGTTACAACAAAGAAGGACCTTCACCGAAGTCACCAGTACACTTAGACTCCACCAGATCCGCTATCACTGGGGCTTCCCTACGAGGCTGATTACCACCAAAGATGGAACCCAGTATATCGCTCTTTCACCCAGACAGGGTCATGACCTTCTAAAAAAGTGGCAATTGCCTCCACGAGATGCAGGCTCTCAGAACCAACCCCTCCAAGCTGACCAAGCTTTGAGACCTGGAGCTCCAGCCTGGAATCCAAGCAGGCAGGATCATGTCCCATGAAGGTGCTTATCACCCTTGATGCATAGACCCAGGGGATTTACTCTGGAGACTGTTCGCCACCTTGTTAAACACAGATATTCTCATGTTTGGTTTATCTACTATAGTTTTGTTGTGCTGTCAATAATAGACTCCTTCTTTAGTAGCCAGACACCTCTCCCCCCGGATGGCCAAAGATGCTTTGTAAGTTTTGAGCCCTTAACACTCCTATGTTTCCCTGGACCTATAGGTTAATATGGGTTGTGCCTGTGGACACAGTGCTTACAATGTATTACATGTGTACTATGTTATGAATGTACCTCCTGTATTAATTGAGATGCGATATTTGCTCTATAAAACTTCTTGCCGGGTACTTGTCCCACCCCCTCCACCCCGCCCTCTAGTCATTTTAAAGGTAATCGATAGTGTTTAAGTTAATATGTTCCCCCTCTAGGCATGCCTCCATCCCCATTCCCTTCCCTATGGTTCCCCTATCCCCCCTTTAACCAGACAGGTTATCATACCTGCAAAGAGGATAGAGAGAAAAAAAAAAAAAAAAAAATATGAATGGTTTGATATCGTCGCTAAAACATGTGAATGCTGTGCAATTTGGAGGAGGATGGGAGACCCCCTCTCCGCTGGGTACTGGGCTGTATATTTATACCTATGCCACCCCCCACTCCCATCCTATGACAGGGATACCGTACATACCTCTTTCTTCCCAAAACCCATCCTCCTTTGTCTTTCCCATACATCCTCGAGGGGGTGTAAACACCCAAGATAAATCACCTCTTAAATATACAAATTTTTGGGCCTCCCAAAATATAGGTTATATGAAGGCCATCTGTCACTTACATGTTATTGAGTAGGCATCTACCTGTTATGTGAACTGTATACCAGTATTCTGGTGCATGGGATATAGCCTCGACCTATAGAACAGGCAAATAAGGGTGTTGCTGCCTGCTGATATGGATTTGGTGAGTTTGCAGATAGCCTTACTATTCTACAGTTAACCCCCCTCCCACTTATTCTTTCCCTCCACCCCACCCCCAACATTTAGGGCTCTCTAGGAGGAGGTCACTATACCACCCAAGTGGTCCTAAGCCCCACCACAGTAATAGATGGACTATATCAGGTTCTAGCACGTGTGGGCAAATCTGTATGTGGAATATATGTGCACGCTTTATTTCATTAACCCTCTCTTCCCTCCCTTGCTAACATCCTACACTGTCTAGAATCCCTTAGAACCCTTCCCTCCCCCCCCCCCCCCAATCCCTTCTGGCACTTCAGTTGAAATGACATCTACAGTGAATATAAAAAGTCTACACATCCCTGTTAAAATGTCAGGTTTCTGTGATGTAAAAAAATTAGACAAAGATAAATCATTTCAGAACTTTTTCCACCTTTAATGTGACCTATAAACTATACAACTCAATTGAAAAACAAACTGAAATCGTTAAGGTGGAGGGAAGTAAACAAAAAAACTAAAATAATGTGGTTGCATAAGTGTGCACACCCTCTAACTGGGGATGTAGCCGTGTTCAGGAATTAAGCAATAACATTCAAAACCATGTTAAATAAGAGTCGTCACACACCTGCCATAATTTAAAGTGCCTCTGATTAACCCTGAATAAAGTTCAGCTGTTCTAGTAGGTCTTTCCTGACATTTTCTTAGTCGCATCCACAAAATCCATAATCCGCAGAGAGCTTCCAAAGCATCAGAGGGATCTCATTGTTAAAAGGTATCAGTCAGGAGAAGGGTACAAAAGAATTTCCAAGGCATTAGATATACCATGGAACACAGTGAAGTGAAGACAGTCATCATCAAGTGGAGAACATATGGCACAACAATGACATTACCAAGAACTGTATGTCCCTCCAAAATTGATGAAGACTAGAAGAAAACTGGTCTGGTAGGCTACAAAGAGGCCTACAGAAACATTAAAGGAGCTGCAGAAATATCTGGCAAGTACTGGCTGTGTAGTACATGTGACAACAATCTACCATATTCTTCATATGTTTGGGGAAGACAGCAAGACGGAAGCCTTTTCTTACGAAGAGAAACATCGAAGCCCAGCTAAATTGAGCAAAAACACATCTGAGAAAAAGGTGTTATGGTCTGATGAAACCAAGATTTACCTTTTTGGCAATAATTCCAAAAGATATGTTTGGCGTAAAAACAACACTGCACATCACCAAAAGAACACCATACCCACAGTGAAGCATGGTGGTGGCAGCATCATGCTTTGGGGCTGTTTTTCTTCAGCTGGAACTGGGGCCTTATTCAAGGTAGAGGTAATTATGAAAAGTTCCAAATACCAGTCAATGTTGGCACAAAACCTTCAGGCTTCTGCTAGAAAGCTGAACATGAAGAGGAACTTCATCTTTCAGCATGACAACGAGCCAAAGCATACATCCAAATCAACAAAGGAATGGCTTCACCAGAAGATTAAAGTTTTGGAATGGCCCAGCCAGAGCCAAGACCTGAATCCAATCGAAAATCTGTGGGGTGATCTGAAGAGGGCTGTGCACAGGAGATGCCCTCACAATCTGACAGATTTAGAGTGTTTTTGCAAAGAGTGGGCAAATCTTGCCAAGTCAAGATGTGCCATGTTGATAGACTCATACCCCAAAAGACAGAGTGCTGTAATAAAATCAAAAGTTGCTTCAACCATATTTTATTTTTATTTTCCTTCACCTAAAAGATTTCAGTTTGTTTTTCAATTGAGTTGCATAGTTTATAGGTCACATTAAAAGGTGAAAAAAGTTCTGAAATGATTTATCTTTGTCTAATTTTTTTACATCACAGAAACCTGCCATTTTAACAGGGGTGTGTAGACATTTTATATCCACTGTATATGTTTACTATGAATAGTATGTTAGTCACAGTTGAAATTGTTCTGATATGCGCACCGGAGGGGAACATTACTGTTGCTGACCTCTCCTCCGCCCCCACACTTCTGTGCGGTAAGGGATAAATTATTTAGTCTCCACACTATTTCTCTTATTGGCAGAGTTCTGTAGTCTCTGCCAGTCCGAAGAGCATTTGGTTAAGTTGAAATACAGAGGTGTTTTTTTTTTTGGGGGGGGGGGGGGTTCCACCTGACCTTCCCTCTTCGCAGTACCCACCCCCCGCGATGAAGCTTAGTACCCTTAATGTTAGGGGCCTTAATTCTCCTATGAAAAGAAACTTACTTCACAAGTTTCTCACAGAATCGATATCGCTTTTCTCCAAGAGACCCACTGGATCAAGTCAGGGGCTCCTGCCTTTAAATCCAAGGATTTTCCCATATGTATTTCTTCAACCTTCCATAAAAAGGCCAGGGGAGTCTCCATCCTGATAAGCAAGCTCTCCTCTGACATATGGAGAGCACTTCATCCTGACATTGACCATACATACTTCTCGGCCTCTCACCAGTCCTTTTCACGTTTGGATTATTTTTTCTGTTCTTCTTGGACCTTGGAGGAGATAACTCATGCAGTAATTATGCCGTGTGCGTGGTCAGACCACGACACGGCCATTGAGGCTTCAGGTAAGGTAAAAAATTCTTGGCGTCTGCCAGACTACCTCCTCCCTGAGACATGTACTCACATGGTCTAAGGAAATGGAGGATTTCCTCCGTATCAATGATGGAGGGGACACTTCAGACTTGACTCTTTAGGCAACACTTAAGGCCTACCTGAGAGGGCTGTTCATACGCCATGACAGTCAGCTCAAGAAATCGAGAGATTCTTCTCTGGCTCAAATATACTGTGACTATAATATGTTGTGAGAGCAACTGAAAATAGGGCACCCAAGTTCCTTAGTTAATAGGTAAATAATATATATAGCTGATCAAATCAAATATAGGAAACTAGCACACATTAAAACAAATTTCCCCGAAAAGAGTTTGGATATTGATAATAGGTGGCACATAAACTGCTGTTCCTAAAAGTAACCAATATTAAAAATGATTAAATAATTGTGATTTAAAATGCGTATTCCAAATAGGTCAGCGGTAATTATAACCTTAAATAACAAAAAATATGAGGTTTAACAAAATTTAAAGTTTATTCCTAAATATTTCATATGATACCCAATGATATTTTATCGATATGAACATATATGATTAAATAAAAAGGGATGACATTCTATATATTGAATTAACGTTAGATTATAAAAAACAGATTATAAAAAACAGACACTGATGTCTTACCTAAATAAAATGCAGTAGCAAATAAAATCCTATGTTCACTTCTACAATTAATATATCCCCTAATACATAGTATCTACCTAATCAAATTTAAAAAAAACCAATGCATATTGTGATCAGGCTTTGCGAGTAAGGTAACCGCCAATACTGTCCAATCTGATGGGCTGATGAATATATCTGGTGTCAGTCTTATTCTGATATATTTATCAATTGGGCTTTGTTGCTATATTGGCAGATGATAAGTTTAAGATAGTTCCCAAATAGAAATAGTCGTGTGACTTACGATGATCTTCAACTCTTGTGGGAAAAGATGTAGTACCTTAGAGCGGATAAGAGTATACAGCTCGCTCCGATGTTGCTTAACAGTGCACTGTCTCACGCGGTTAAGTACTGGGAGAGAGATATGGGAGAAATGCATTAGGAGGTGACTTGGCAGCGAGCAATCAGATACAAAATCCGCAGTCCGCTGCTCCAATCTATTTGAACTCTAAATAAAATTGATGCTCAGGTGGCATTGGGTCCTGACTAGGTTTCACCGACTTTTCCCGCAGAGACAGGCAGTTTGCTGGAGGGGCTGCGGCCAGAGAGGCACTCATTTACATATATGGTGGGGATGCCACAAACTAGATTTAGTCTGGTCCCAGATTGAGAATTTACTACTCCTATTACAACTGGAACATCCATCTAGTGACACTGCTCTTTTTCATTTAGGGCTACAGAAATTACGAATTTGCATCTCCATACTACTAGCTACTAAATTAGCAATAGCCAGACAGTGGGCAAGGGAAACCCCTGTCACCATGCCAATGTTCCTTGACATTCTTGCCTATATCCAAAGAATGGAACAGTACTCCTTGAGGATGGAAGCCCGTACTGACCTTTACTGCTCAATCTGGAGCCCGTGGGATGAACTGCGGAGGTGTGAAGCGGCCCGAGTGAGAGTACAAGAAAAAAAAAGGCGGTGTTCTGAAAGATGTTGAGCTGTCCTGTGTCGCACTAAAAAGAAGGAACCTGCTGCGTATCAAGCTTCAAAAACTTAAAAGATCTTTATTCTACAATTGACTACGTTGAGGTATACAAAACTCATGAGCGCTCTGAGTGAGAAAACATTGTCAATGGTACAATAAGGATTTTGACAAGAAAAACGCTATTATCTGACGACGAGGCACCTACTAGAAGTGCCGTAATCCGACCTCCAGATTGTGTAAAGAACCAGACACGTGATCTCTAAATGTCAGAAAACCCGGAAGTGGGAAGGATAAGGTCGGAGAAAGCTTAACATTAAAGTGAATGTAAATTTTGATGCTTAAGTGCCCGGTTTTTAAAACTTTGATTAAAAACAGGGGCACTTTAATTCATCAAAATTTACATTTCACTCCTGTTGTGACAAAAAACTTACCTTTTAATCTTCACAGCAGCTGCTGCTTCCTCCGGTCTCACAAGCCATTTCTGATGTCAGAAATGATTGATAGGTCATCCTCCAATCACAGATTCCCCCCCGGGGGATTCAGTGTCTGATTCACTGCTGTGATTGGAGGAAGCCAGATACCTCATTTTAGACCCAGGAAGAGGCTTTGAAATGGGTGGAGGAAGCTGGAGCTGCTGTGAAGATTAAAAAGTAAGTTTATTTTCACAACAGGAGTGAAATGAAAATATTGATGAATTAAAGTGCCCCTGTTTTTAATCAAATCACCACTGCCACCTCCAGTCATTCGACCGAAGACAAGCAAGAGAAAGGAGAAACTATAGGGTGCAGTGGTGACTAGTTTAAAAATAAAAAACACCTGCCTTAAAATGACAGGGCGGGCCGTGGACTGGATACACCTCAAGAGAAAAAAAAAATTATCAGGTAAGCATAAATTCTTTTCTCTTGTAAGGTGTATCCAGTCCACAGATTCATCCATTACTTGTGGGATACCAATACCAAAGCTATAGGACACGGATGAAGGGAGGGAAAAGGCAGGAGCTTAAACGGAAGGCACCACTGCCTGTAAGACCTTTCTCCCAAAAATAGCCTCCGAAGAAGCAAAAGTATCAAATTTGAAGAATTTAGAAAAAGTATGAAGCGAAGACCAAGTCGCCGCCTTACAAATCTGTTCAACAGAAGCCTCATTTTTAAAAGCCCATGTGGAAGCCACCGCTCTAGTGGAATGAGCTGTAATTCTTTCAGGAGGCTGCTGGCCAGCAGTCTCATAAACTAAGCGGATTATACTTCTTAACCAAAAAGAAAGAGAAGTTGCTGAAGCCTTTTGGCCTTTCCTCTGTCCAGAGTAGACAACAAACAATGCAGATGTTTGACGAAAATCTTTAGTAGCTTGTAAATAAAACTTTTAAGCACGTCAAGATTGTGTAAAAGACTCTCTTTGATATTCTTATTAGATACCACCTTAGGAAGAAACGCAGGTTTGGTACGCAAAACTACCTTATCTGCATGGAAGATTAGATAAGGGGAATCACACTGCAAGGCAGATAACTCTGAAACTCTTCGAGCAGAAGAGATAGCTACCAGAAAATTAACTTTCCAAGATAAAAGCTTGATATCTATGGAATGCAGAGGTTCAAACGGAACCCCTTGAAGAACTTTAAGAACTAAATTTAAACTCCATGGTGGAGCAACAGGTTTAAACACAGGCTTGATTCTAACTAAAGCCTGACAAAATGCCTGAACGTCTGGAACATCTGCCAGACGCTTGTGCAAAAGAATAGACAGAGCAGAAATCTGTACTTTTAAGGAACTAGCTGATAATCCCTTCTCCAATCCTTCTTGGAGAAAAGATAATATCCTGGGAATCCTGACTTTACTCCATGAGTAACCCTTGGATTCACACCAATGAAGATATTTACACCATATCTTATGATAGATTTTCCTGGTGACAGGCTTTCGAGCCTGAATTAAGGTATCAATGACCGACTCGGAGAAACCACGTTTTGATAAAATCAAGCGTTCAATCTCCAAGCAGTCAGACGCAGAGAAATTAGATTTGGATGGTTGAAAGGACCCTGAAGTAGAAGGTCCTGCTTCAGTGGTAGAGACCATGGTGGAAGGGATGACATGTCCACCAGATCTGCATACCAAGTCCTGCGTGGCCACGCAGGTGCTATCAAAATCACCGAAGCTCTCTCCAGCTTGATCTTGGCAATCAGACGAGGGAGCAGAGGAAACGGTGGAAACACATAAGCCAGGTTGAAAGACCAAGGCGCTGCTAGAGCATCTATCAGCGCTGCCTTGGGATCCCTGGACCTGGATCCGTAACAAGGAAGCTTGGCGTTCTGACGAGACGCCATGACATCCAGTTCTGGTTTGCCCCAAAGTTGAATCAACTGTGCAAACACCTCCGGATGGAGTTCCCACTCGCCCGGATGAAAAGTCTGTCGACTTAGAAAATCCGCCTCCCAGTTCTCTACTCCTGGGATATGGATAGCTGATAGATGGCAAGAGTGAACCTCTGCCCATAGAATTATTTTTGAAACCTCCAACATTGCTAGGGAACTCCTTGTTCCCCCTTGATGGTTGATGTAGGCTACAGTCGTGATATTGTCTGATTGAAATCTGATGAACCAGACCGCAGCTAGCTGAGGCCAAGCCTGAAGAGCATTGAATATCGCTCTTAGTTCCAGAATGTTTAATCTGAAGGAGTGTCTCCTCCTGAGTCCACAAGCCCTGAGCTTTCAGGGAGTTCCAGACTGCACCCCAGCCTAGAAGGCTGGCATCTGTCGTTACTATTGTCCAATCTGGCCTGCGGAAGGTCATACCCTTGGACAGATGGACCCGAGATAGCCACCAGAGAAGAAAATCCCTGGTCTCTTGATCCAGATTTAGTAGAGGGGACAAATCTGTAATCCCCATTCCACTGACTGAGCATGCAGAGTTGCAGCGGTCTGAAATGTAGGCGGGCAAATGGCACTATGTCCATTGCCGCTACCATTAAGCCGATTACTTCCATACACTGAGCCACTGAAGGGCGAGAAGTAGAATAAAGAACACGGCAGGAATTTAGAAGTTTTGACAACCTGGCCTCTCAGGTAAATCTTCATTTCTACAGTATCTATCAGAAACTCTTGTGAGAGGGGATAGAGAACTCTTTTCTTCGTTCATTTTCAACCCATGCGACCTCAGGAATGCCAGAACAATGTCTGTATGGGACCTGGCGATTTGAAAATTCGATACCTGTATTAGAATGTCGTCTAAGTAAGGGGCTACTGCTATACCCCGCGGCCTTAGGACCGCTAGGAGTGACCCCAGAACCTTAGTAAAGATTCTTGGTGCCGTAGCTAACCCAAAGGTAAGAGCCACAAACTGGTAATGCCTGTCTAGGAAGACGAACCTGAGAAACCGATGATGATCTTTGTGTATCGGAATGTGCAGATAAGCATCCTTTAAGTCCACGGTAGTCATATATTGACCCTCCTGGATCATAGGTAGGATGGTTCGAATAGTCTCCATCTTGAAGGATGGGACCCTGAGAAATTTGTTTAGGATCTTGAGATCCAAGATTGGTCTGAAGGTTCCCTCTTTCTTGGGAACCACAAACAGATTTGAATAGAAGCCTTGCCCCTGTTCCTCCTTTGGAACTGGGTGGATCACTCCCATAACTAGGTCTTTAACACAATGTAAGAATGCCTCTCTCTTTATCTGGTTTGCAGATAATTGTGAGAGATGAAACCTTCCTTTTGGGGAAGAAGCTTTGAAGTCCAGAAGATATCCCTGGGACACGATTTCCAACGCCCAGGGATCCTGGACATCTCTTGCCCAAGCCTGGGTGAAGAGAGAAAGTCTGCCCCCTACTAGATCCGTTACCGGATCGGGGGCTGATCTTTCATGCTGTCTTAGAAGCAGCAGCAGGTTTTTTGGCCTGCTTTCCTTTGTTCCAAGCCTGGTTAGGTCTCCAGACCGGCTTGGACTGGGCAAAATTTCCCTCTTGTTTTGTATTAGAGGAAGTTGAAGCTGCGCCACTCTTGAAATTTCGAAAGGCACGAAAATTAGGCTGTTTGGTCCTTAATTTGTTGGACCTATCCTGAGGAAGGGCGTGACCTTTTCCTCCAGTAATATCAGAAATGATCTCCTTCAGTCCGGGCCCGGAAATGATCTCCTTCAGTCCATTGGATCTAGAAAAGCACAACTGTCCAACAGGGATAGTTGTATGCTTCGCTAGAGTAGAGACTGCTCCCTCCACCTTAGGGACCGTTTGCCACAAGTCCCGTGTAGCGGCATCTTATGGGAAACATCTTTTTAAAAACAGGAGGGGGAGAGAACGGTACACCTGGTCTATCCCATTCCTTAGTAATAATTTCTGAAAACCTCTTAGGTATTGGAAAAACAGTGTAAACAGGCACTGCGTAGTATTTATCCAATTTACACAATTTCTCTGGGACTACAATGGCGTCACAGTCATCCAGAGTTGCTAAAACCTCACTGAGCAACATGCGGAGGTGTTCAAGCTTAAATTTAAATGTAGACATATCAGAATCAGGTTGAAGTGTCTTCCCCGAGTCAGAAAAATCACCCACAGATAGAAACTCTCCTTCGGCTTCTGCACATTGTGAGGGTATATCGGACATAGCTACTAAAGCGTCAGAGAGCTCTGTATTTGTTCTAGCCCCAGAGCTGTCTCGCTTTCCTTGTAACCCTGGCAGTTTGGACAATACTTCTGTAGAGTATGATTCATAACTGCCGCCATGTCTTGTAAAGTATGCGCAATGGGTGCGCTAGATGTACTTGGCACCCCTTGAGCAGGAGTTATAGGCTCTGACACGTGGGGAGAGTTAGTCGGCATAACTTCCCCCTTGTCAATTTTTTCTGGTGATAAATCTTTTAAAGGGACAGTCAACCATAGAATTATTGTTTTAAAAGATAGATAATCCCTTTATTACCCATTCCCCAGTTTTGCATAACCAACACAGTTATATTAATGTACTTTTTACCTTTGTGATTACCTTGTATCTAGGAACCTTCTTCCAGCCCCCTGATCACATGACTGACTGTTTATTATCTATTGTCTTAAATTTAGCATTTTATTGTGTTAGATCTTAAATAACCCTCTGTGCCTGAACAGTGTGTTATCTATATGGCCCACGTGTACTTTCTGTCTCTTTGTGTTGAAAAGAGATTTAAAAAGCATGTGATAAGAGGCAGCCCTCAAAGGCTTAGAAATTAGCATATGCGCCTACCTATGTTTAGTTTAAACTAAGAATACCAAGAGAAAAAAGCAAATTTGATGATAAAAGTAAATTGGAAAGTCGATTAAAATTAAGTCCTATCTGAATAATGAAAGTTTAATTTATACTTGACTGTCCCTTTAAAGCCAGAATATGGTCTTTATAACTTATATTAAGATCAGTGCATTTTGTACACATTCTAAGAGGGGGTTCCACAGTGGCTTCTAAACATAATGAACAAGGAGTTTCCTCTATGTCAGACATGTTTAACAGACTAGTAATGAGACCAGCAAGCTTTAAAAACACTTTAATTAATGTGAAAAAGCAGAATATAAAGAACGGTACTGTGCCTTTAAGGGGAAAAAAAAAAAACAAAAAAAACTGCAAAACAGTGAAAAAAGCAGTTAACTATGAAATTTTTACAGTGTATATAATAGACTAAAATAGCATTGCACCCACTTGCAAATGGATGATTAACCCCTCAGGTTCAAAAACGAAGCAAAAAAAAACTGTAAAAACCGTTAAAACAGTCATAAGCAAACTGCCACAGCTCTACTGTGGCTCTTACCTTCCCATAAAACGACTTTTGTAGGCACAAAAATCCTTTACAGAGGCCCAATATGTCAGGGGACTCCTTCAGGGAAGCTGGATGTCTCAGAATGTAAAAACAACTGCGCAATTAGAGCGCGAAAATAGGTCCCTCCCACCATGCACTCAAAGTCAGAGGGCCTTAAAAAACTATTCCTAGGAGTAAATTAACAGCCATGTGGAAAATTAGGCCCCAAAGATTTATCACCTCAGTAAAAAACGTTCTTTATATATATGCAAACGTTTTACATACTAAGCCATAATAGAAAGTAATATGAAAATTACCCTTTACTGCAAGCATGATGCCAGTAGTTTATTAAATTACTGCAATCAGGCTTACCTTAACTATATCAGGAACTGTCAGCATTTTCTAGTTCTTATCCTCTAGAAAATATACTGAACATACCTCAGGGCAGTTAATTCTGCAGGCCGTTCTCCCAGCAGAAGTTTCCTCATACTCTTCAGTTATGTGTGAGAACAGCAGTGGACCTTAGTTACAACCTGCTAAGATCAAAAACCTCAAGCAAATTCTTCTTCTAATTTCTGCCTGAGGTAAAAAACAGTACAAAGCTGGCACCTTTTAAAAATAAACTTGATTGAAGATAGACTACACTAATTCACCACATCTCTCTAGTTACTTCCCTTGTCGAGAGCTGCAAGAGAATGACTGGAGGTGGCAGTTAGGGGAGGAGCTATATAGACAGCTCTGCTGTGGGTGATCCTCTTGCAGCTTCCTGTTGGGAAGGAGAATATCCCACAAGTAATGGATGAATCCGTGGACTGGATACACCTTACAAGAGAAATATATATATTTTGTATAGTGGTCCGTCACTTTGAAGAGGTATTCTTTATCACATAGATTTGGTCTTTCTAGAGTGAAATCAATCACTCCGGCAAAATATATATATATAAAAAAAAAATTTGATAGACAGTACCATCACTAGCTAAAGATCATTTGTAACAATATTCATACACAGTGAAGTTTGCAATCTTTATGTACATATTGCACTCCTTGTTGGTGTATTTTTTTGTATAGTGTGAGATTTAGGGATAATTCTCATTTAAAGAGCTGCTATAACTACTTATATTGGGTATTTTTTCCCAACTCTTTGTTCCTCCCGATGGTCGATATAAGCCACTGATGTGATGTTGTCCAATTGGAATCTGATAAACCGGACCAAACTCAGTTGAGGCCAAGCTATCAGAGCATTGTATATTGATCTTAACTCTAAGATATTTATTGGGAGGACGGACTCCTCCAGAGTCCAGGTCCTCTGAGCTCTTAAAGGACCCCAAACTGCTCCCCAGCCTGAGAGGCTGGAATCCGTAGTCACAATCTCCCAAGATGGTCTCAAGAAGCATGTGCCTTGCGACAGATGATCCTGACAGAGCCACCAGGAGAATCTCTCATGAGATTGTATAAGACTATCCTCTGGGAGAGGTCAGAGTGATCTTGGTTCCATTGTCTGAGCATGAATAACTGAAGAGGTCTCAGATGGAAGTGAACAAAACTGAATAATGTCAGGCCACCATGAGACCAATTACTCCCATACACTGTGCCACTGAAGGTTGGACAGAGGACTTTAGAGAAAGGCAGGCAGAAAGAGCTTTGGACTTTCTCACTTCTGTTAAGAAAATCTGCATGAAGATAGAGTCTATGATTGTTCCCAAATAAAAAAAAAAAACAGACCCTGGTATTTGGAATCAGGGAACTTTTGTCCAGATTCACCATCCACCCGTGAGAGCGGAGTAAACTCTGGGAGCTGTGGCCAGACCGAAAGGAAGGGCTACAAAATGAAAATGTTTGTCCAGAAAGGCAAACCGAAGGAACTTAAAATGATCCTAGTGGATAGAAACGTGAAGGTAAGTGTCCTTCAGGTTGATTGTGGTCAGTAGAATGGAACGAATAGTCTATTTTTAAGGACGGAACCTTGAAAAGTTTGTTGAGGCATTTTAGGTCCAAAATAGGGCGAAAAGTTCCCTCTTTCTTGGGAAGCACAAAAAGATAGGAATAAAAACCTTGGCCCTGTTCTGCTGGAGGAACTGGGACGATCACCCCTAGTGAGGTTAGATCCCTGACAATTTAAGAATGCCTCTTTTCCTGGTTTGCTGATAATCTTGACAGGAGAAATCTGCCTCTTGGAGGACAAGATTTGAAACCCATCTTGTATCCCTGAGATACCACATCTACCACCCAAGGATCAAGAAAATAGTGAGTCCAAGCCTCCCGAAAGGAGGAAAGTCTGCCCACAACTTGATCCAATCCCGGATCAGGGGCAAACCATTCATGCGGATTTGTTCTCGGAAGTCAGCTTCCTGGACTGCTTGAAGGTGAGAAGGTAATCGCAGCTATGGCGTCCTCGGGGTGAACCGGAAATGCAAACCTTAGGAAAAGGTCACTGAAAATCCACAGGATACTCACGGAGTGCCGTAGCCAGATAACGGAGGATTAGCCCGTGAAGAAATAGCAGGGAAGAAGAGGCGGCAGGCACTACAATTCAGACCCACGAAGAAATAGTAAAATATAAAGTCTTTATTGAAGGCACTTGGCCATATTAAAAAGCAGACTGACAGGCAGGGGAAAACAGCACGGACAAGGTCTTACGCGTTTCGCGCCCCCTAGTGGCGCTTACTCATAGACTGTTGTCTATGTAACAACCTAGACTATTTATAGGCTAGACAGAAAAAGGTTAACCCTTCAGCAGCCAAAATAAAAGCAGGTTAAAAACATAGATAGTGCTGAGTAGAAGCAGGACAATTTCAATTAACCATTAATAAACAAAGTTACAGAGTAAACAGACACAAAGTGTAAATGCTAATAATGAAGCTATTAAATGCATCAGGTAACACAAAAATAGAAAACCAAATATTGTAATTTTAGGCAAGAAATAAATAAAAAAAATAAAAAATTATAAATATAAGTAAATATACATGTATACTTTGATTTTCTATGACCTAAAAATGTATGCCAAATATTAGAGGAAAAACTTACAAAATGAGGTTTTCTAAATTTTAGCTGGCTAAAGAAAACTACTATAGAATAAAATAAAAGAAGGGGAAAAGCAAATAAACAGAAAATACAAGCCATAGATGGGTAAGGCATAGAAAATTGAACATTGTACATAGTCTAATTATCAATAAAGTAACTGATATCACATTCCCTATTCATGCCAATGGGATAACGTGTTTTAAGTTTTAAAATCCAATATAGTTCCTTCTTCTCTAATATCTTAGACTTATTACCACCTCTGGGGGGAACTATAGCTATGTCTATAATTTGCAGAGCCAATTCCGCTTGATTAGAGAAATGAACATAATTAAAATGGTTGGCAACTGCAGAATCAGGTTCATAGTTTTTAGTGTCCCTAATGTGTTCATTGAATCTGGTTCTGACATTGCGTGACGTCATACCTACATATTGGCACAAACAACATTTACATGTCAGTAGGTAAACCGCATATTGAGTGGAACAATTGGCATAGAAATCTATATTATAGATCTTATTATCAGCAGAACAGTGAAAAGTGTCACCCTGTAGAATGTTAGGACACGCATAGCATATTTTGGCCCCACATTTATAAGTGCCTTTTTTAGACAGCCAATTTTTTGATGTACATTGGGATGTATTCTTAACCATACTAGGAGATAGTATTTGACCCAGTGTTTTAGACTTTTTTGGGACAAATCTGAATTTGTGGATGTATTCACCAAGTACATCATCAGTGGCCAGTATTGGTAAATGTTTTTTTAAAAAAAACTTTGTTTATTAATGGTTAATTGAAATTGTCCTGCTTCTACTCAGCACTATCTATGTTTTTAACCTGCTTTTATTTTGGCTGCTGAAGGGTTAACCTTTTTCTGTCTAGCCTATAAATAGTCTAGGTTGTTACATAGACAACAGTCTATGAGTAAGCGCCACTAGGGGGCGCGAAACGCGTAAGACCTTGTCCGTGCTGTTTTCCCCTGCCTGTCAGTCTGGTTTTTAATATGGCCAAGTGCCTTCAATAAAGACTTTATATTTTACTATTTCTTCGTGGGTCTGAATTGTAGTGCCTGCCGCCTCTTCTTCCCTCCTGGACTGCTTGCCCTTGTTTCATGGTTGGTTAGGTTTCCAGGAAGTCTTGGTCTGGTCAGACTTTGAAGAAGATGAGGATTTCTGTCCCTTGAAATTGCGAAAAGGAACGAAAATTAGAAGATAGACGTCCCTTAGGCCTAGCCTTATTATCTTGAGGAAGAAAAGCTCCCTTTCCACCCGTGACAGACCAGGACCAAAGTCTTCCCTTTAAAAGGGCAAAGAACGGAGCCTAGACTTAAGACTACTGACCAAGACTTTAGCCACAAGGCTCTACCAGAGAGAATAGCAAGGCTAGAAATCTTGGCACTCAGACGCACTACCTGCATCACAGATGAAGAAATTTACTAGTTTTAATTCCTTAATTCTATCCTGGATTTCCTCCAAAGTAGTCTCCTCCATAACTAGTTCAGAAAAGGAGTCACTCCAATACAAGGCCGCGCAAGCAACTGCCACCATAAAAGCCACAGGTTGCCATAGCAGACCCTGATGAAGGAAATTTTCTCTCAAGTACCCCTCAAACTTCCTATCCATGGGGGTCTTTAAAAGATGTACTATCCTTCAAAGGAATATTCGTTCTTTTGGCCAAAATGGATGTTGCGCCATCCACCTTAGGAATAGTACGCCAGAGCTCCAGAAATGAGTCCGCAACTCGAAACATTTTTAAAAACAGGAAATGGGGGCGTGTCCAAACCACGTCCTTGACAGGACGCATTCACTGCAGGCTCTGAGGGAATCTGCTTCAATCCGCCGATTTTAGAGCAACTAAGCCAAAATTATTTAAGCAACTTAATAAATAGTTACCAAGCACACGGCTATATATCAACTTTTGACCGACGTTTTTATGAAACGAGGGCCACAGTTCGGAAGATCAAGACCTATGGCGGCAGCCTACTCATAGGTAACGAGCCCCCCGGATTCTCCAGGTTATCAGTGCCCGCAGCAGGTATCTGCCTTACTAACCTTCTTAGCAACAATACACAGAGCAATACAGTATTACTAACCTTACAACAGCACAAATCCTTATCTTCAGTTTATCGACCATACGACCAGCTCATCATGGGGACCGCATAGGAGACAGACCTTGCACAGGACCTGGATCAGCGTTTTGCTAGGCTAGAGAACCTGCTTCTCAAAATCTATCAAAAGATCACTACCACTAGACCGCATGGAAAACACTTCACTGTTAATGCACATAAATCCAGAGGATTCATTGCAGAACCTCACAAGACATGTAAAAAATGATGGCAACCGGAAGGGAACAACAAAAGGAGGAAAAACTTTTGTTTATAAAAGATTTCCCAATTCAGCTGGGGGGAGCGAGAATTAACTAAAGTGCCACAAAACAACAAGCGTAACTCATACAGCAGAGAGACTAACTTGCAGACTGTGCCGAAGGGCCCCGGCATGGCTAAAAGAACATCATACACTCTCTGGTTGCCGGATAAGAACTACTACCCTTTCAAACTAAGTGAGCATATGCAGAATACTACCTATTGTTTTATATTGACTTTAAAAGGTTTGGTTTGGGTCTTAATCTTGTATATTTTACAATAACTGGCAGATACAGTTACACTGTAGTTTTCTTATTCCCAAATCTCATTTACTTATCAAATCTAAGGAACCAAGAGTAGTCTGAACATTCGTCACTTGGGATAAAAATTTGTATATTAGTTTAAAATGTACTGTTTGAGCAAAATGTCTGTATTTTCACTGAAACTTTGTTTTCTTTATATCTACCAGATATTTGTTCTGTGCAACTAAAAAAAAAATCAAATAAAAAAAATAAAAAACAGGAAATGGGGAAAAAGGAAACCCTGGTTTCTTTCATGTAATTAGCAAGAGTCCATGAGCTAGTGACGTATGGGATATACATTCCTACCAGGAGGGGCAAAGTTTCCCAAACCTCAAAATGCCTATAAATACACCCCTCACCACACTCACAAATCAGTTTTACAAACTTTGCCTCCTATGGAGGTGGTGAAGTAAGTTTGTGCTATGTCTGTTATTCCTCCTTCTAGTAAACGTAAAAAGTCTTTTAAAACTTCTCATTTTTCAGATGAATTTTTAAATGAACATCATCATTCTGATTCTGATAATGGTTCTTCTGGTTCAGAGGATTCTGTCTCAGAGGTTGATGCTGATAAATCTTCATATTTATTTAAAATGGAATTTATTCGTTCTTTACTTAAAGAAGTCCTAATTGCATTAGAAATTGAGGATTCTGGTCCTCTTGATACTAAATCTAAAAGTTTAGATAAGGTCTTTAAATCTCCTGTAGTTATTCCAGAAGTTTTTCCTGTTCCTGGTGCTATTTCTGAAGTAATTTCCAGGGAATGGAATAATTTGGGTAATTCATTTACTCCTTCTAAACGTTTTAAGCAATTATATCCTGTGCCATCTGACAGATTAGAGTTTTGGGACAAAATCCCTAAGGTTGATGGGGCTGTCTCTACTCTTGCTAAACATACTACTATTCCTACGGCAGATGGTACTTCCTTTAAGGATCCTTTAGATAGGAAAATTGAATCCTTTCTAAGAAAAGCTTACTTGTGTTCAGGTAATCTTCTTAGACCTGCTATATCTTTGGCGGATGTTGCTGCAGCTTGAACTTTTTGGTTGGAATCCTTAGCACAACAAGTAACAGATCATAATACTCATAGCATTGTTAATCTTCTTCAACATGCTAATAATTTTATTTGTGATGCCATCTTTGATATCATTAGGGTTGATGTCAGGTATATGTTTTTAGCTATTTTAGCTACAAGAGCTTTATGGCTTAAAACTTGGAATGCTGATATGTCTTCTAAGTCTACTCTGCTTTCCCTTTCTTTCCAGGGTAATAAATTATTTGGTTCTCAGTTGGATTCTATTATCTCAACTGTTACTGGAGGGAAAGGAACTTTTTTACCACAGGACAAAAAATCTAAAGGTAAATTTAGGTCTAATAATCGTTTTCGTTCCTTTCGTCACAACAAGGAACAAAAGCCTGATCCTTCATCCTCAGGAGCGGTATCAGTTTGGAAACCATCTCCAGTCTGGAATAAATCCAAGCCTTTTAGAAAATCAAAGCCAGCTCCTAAGTCCACATGAAGGTGCGGCCCTCATTCCAGCACAGCTGGTAGGGGGCAGATTACGTTTTTTCAAAGAAATTTGGATCAATTCCATTCACAATCTTTGGATTCAGAACATTGTTTCAGAAGGGTACAGAATTGGCTTCAAGATAAGGCCTCCTGCAAAGAGATTTTTTCTTTCCCGTGTCCCAGTAAACCCAGCGAAGGCTCAAGCATTTCTGAAATGTGTTTCAGATCTAGAGTTGGCTGGAGTAATTATGCCAGTTCCGGAACAGGGGCTGGGGTTTTATTCAAATCTCTTCATTGTACCAAAGAAGGAGAATTCCTTCAGACCAGTTCTGGATCTAAAAATATTGAATCGTTTTGTAAGGATACCAACATTCAAAATGGTAACTGTAAGGACTATACTGCCTTTTGTTCAGCAAGGGCATTATATGTCCACAATAGATTTACAGGATGCATATCTGCATATTCCGATTCATCCAGATCACTATCAGTTTCTGAGATTCTCTTTCCTAGACAAGCATTACCAGTTTGTGGCTCTGCCGTTTGGCCTAGCAACAGCTCCAAGGATTTTTACAAAGGTTCTCGGTGCCCTTCTGTCTGTAATCAGAGAACAGGGTATTGTGGTATTTCCTTATTTGGACGATATCTTGGTACTTGCTCAGTCTTCACATTTAGCAGAATCTCATTCAAATCGACTTGTGTTGTTTCTTCAAGATCATGGTTGGAGGATCAATTTACCAAAAAGTTCATTGATTCCTCAGACAAGGGTAACCTTTTTAGGTTTCCAGATAGATTCAGTGTCCATGACTCTGTCTTTGACAGACAAGAGACGTCTAAAATTGATATCAGCTTGTCGAAACCTTCAGTCACAATCATTCCCTTCGGTAGCCTTATGCATGGAAATTCTAGGTCTTATGACTGCTGCATCGGACGCGATCCCCTTTGCTCGTTTTCACATGCGACCTCTTCAGCTCTGTATGCTGAACCAGTGGTGCAGGGATTACACAAAGGATTACAGCTCATTCTACTAGGTCAGTTTCTACTTCCTGGGCGTTTAGGAATGATGCTTCGGTTGATCAGATTTGCAAAGCAGCAACTTGGTCTTCTTTGCATACTTTTACTAAATTCTACCATTTTGATGTGTTTTCTTCTTCTGAAGCCGTCTTTGGTAGAAAAGTACTTCAGGCAGCTGTTTCAGTTTGAATCTTCTGCTTATATTTTCAGTTTTTTTTTCTTTATGAGATTTAAACTTTATTTTTGGGTGTGGATTTTTCTCAGCAGAATTGGCTGTCTTTATTTTATCCCTCCCTCTCTAGCGACTCTTGCGTGGAAGATCCACATCTTGGGTAGTCATTATCCCATACGTCACTAGCTCATGGACTCTTGCTAATTACATGAAAGAAAACATAATTTATGTAAGAACTTACCTGATAAATTAATTTCTTTCATATTAGCAAGAGTCCATGAGGCCCAACCTTTTTTGTGGTGGTTATGATTTTTTTTGTATAAAGCACAATTATTCCAATTCCTTATTTTTTATGCTTTCGCACTTTTTTCTTATCACCCCACTTCTTGGCTATTCGTTAAACTGATTTGTGGGTGTGGTGAGGGGTGTATTTATAGGCATTTTGAGGTTTGGGAAACTTTGCCCCTCCTGGTAGGAATGTATATCCCATACGTCACTAGCTCATGGACTCTTGCTAATATGAAAGAAATGAATTTTTATCAGGTAAGTTCTTACATAAATTATGTTTTCTCCCATTCCTGAGAAATAATATCTGACATACAATCCGGGACAGGAAAAACTTCTACAGACTTAAGTTTGACATCAAAAAACTTGTTCAGTTTGATAACCTTAAGAGTCTCAGTAGTTGTAGGTTTCTGAATCTTCCAGAGTAGCCAGGACCTCCTTTAGCAATGACCGGAGGTGCTCAAGCTTAAACCTAATTTCCTCTGAATCTACTGGAATAAATAAAGTGGAATCCGAATCAGAGATCTCGTCCTCAGAGGCTGCTGAAAAATATTTATCCTCTGATAATTGGTATAACCTGACCAAAGCATCCTTGGTGTTAGTTGCTATTCCTGACTTAGGAAATATTTTTAGACTTCCTTTTCCTCTTACCCGAAACAGGTAAGGCACTAAGAGCCACAGAAACAGCTGAGGTAAGCTGTGCGGCAAAGTATCCTGGTAAAAATACACCCCCATGAACAGACTGAGTGGAGCCACAGGGCACTGCATGTGTAACTGCTAGGGACGGGGGTGGAGAAGCATAAGAGGAATCACTTGAGCCTCTACACAGTATAAACACTTGTCAAAATTTACTGCTAAATTATCTTCCATAATGTCCTCTCTATGGGTAAACTCTACTATATATTCTTAGCTTTCTAAAAATCTTGAAGCAATATAAAATATGGATTATTTTCACTATAAAAGTAAGCAGATATGCAGAGAGAAAAAAAAAAAAAAAAAAGACAGCAATGGCAAAGTACCAAAACCATGCGTGTATTTTTTCACTCCATTAAAGTCTCAAACCAGACTAAAAAGCTGCACCTCTATTAAATCCCAGCCGTTGCTGGAGTGGACTCACCACCTCTGTAAGTGAATTGAGAAGTATTGTCTCACTTTGTGAGCGCTGCTGATCACCTCTCCACACTAAAAACAGAATTTATGTTTACCTGATAAATTTCTTTCTCCAACGGTGTGTCCGGTCCACGGCGTCATCCTTACTTGTGGGATATTCTCTTCCCCAACAGGAAATGGCAAAGAGCCCAGCAAAGCTGGTCACATGACCCCTCCTAGGCTCCGCCTACCCCAGTCATTCGACCGACGTTAAGGAGGAATAATAGCATAGGAGAAACCATATGGTACCGTGGTGACTGTAGTTAAAGAAAATAAATTATCAGACCTGATTAAAAAACCAGGGCGGGCCGTGGACCGGACACACCGTTGGAGAAAGAAATTTATCAGGTAAACATAAATTCTGTTTTCTCCAACATAGGTGTGTCCGGTCCACGGCGTCATCCTTACTTGTGGGAACCAATACCAAAGCTTTAGGACACGGATGAAGGGAGGGAGCAAATCAGGTCACCTAAATGGAAGGCACCACGGCTTGCAAAACCTTTCTCCCAAAAATAGCCTCAGAAGAAGCAAAAGTATCAAACTTGTAAAATTTGGTAAAAGTGTGCAGTGAAGACCAAGTCGCTGCCCTACATATCTGATCAACAGAAGCCTCGTTCTTGAAGGCCCATGTGGAAGCCACAGCCCTAGTGGAATGAGCTGTGATTCTTTCGGGAGGCTGCCGTCCGGCAGTCTCGTAAGCCAATCTGATGATGCTTTTAATCCAAAAAGAGAGAGAGGTAGAAGTTGCTTTTTGACCTCTCCTTTTACCTGAATAAACAACAAACAAGGAAGATGTTTGTCTAAAATCCTTTGTAGCATCTAAATAGAATTTTAGAGCGCGAACAACATCCAAATTGTGCAACAAGCGTTCCTTCTTTGAAACTGGTTTCGGACACAGAGAAGGTACGATAATCTCCTGGTTAATGTTTTTGTTAGAAACAACTTTTGGAAGAAAACCAGGTTTAGTACGTAAAACCACCTTATCTGCATGGAACACCAGATAAGGAGGAGAACACTGCAGAGCAGATAATTCTGAAACTCTTCTAGCAGAAGAAATTGCAACTAAAAACAAAACTTTCCAAGATAATAACTTAATATCAACGGAATGTAAGGGTTCAAACGGAACCCCCTGAAGAACTGAAAGAACTAAATTGAGACTCCAAGGAGGAGTCAAAGGTTTGTAAACAGGCTTGATTCTAACCAGAGCCTGAACAAAGGCTTGAACATCTGGCACAGCTGCCAGTTTTTTGTGAAGTAACACCGACAAGGCAGAAATCTGTCCCTTCAGGGAACTTGCCGATAATCCTTTTTCCAATCCTTCTTGAAGGAAGGATAGAATCCTAGGAATCTTAACCTTGTCCCAAGGGAATCCTTTAGATTCACACCAACAGATATATTTTTTCCAAATTTTGTGGTAAATCTTTCTAGTTACAGGCTTTCTGGCCTGAACAAGAGTATCGATAACAGAATCTGAGAAACCTCGCTTCGATAAAATCAAGCGTTCAATCTCCAAGCAGTCAGCTGGAGTGAAACCAGATTCGGATGTTCGAACGGACCCTGAACAAGAAGGTCTCGTCTCAAAGGTAGCTTCCAAGGTGGAGCCGATGACATATTCACCAGATCTGCATACCAAGTCCTGCGTGGCCACGCAGGAGCTATCAAGATCACCGACGCCCTCTCCTGATTGATCCTGGCTACCAGCCTGGGGATGAGAGGAAACGGCGGGAACACATAAGCTAGTTTGAAGGTCCAAGGTGCTACTAGTGCATCCACTAGAGCCGCCTTGGGATCCCTGGATCTGGACCCGTAGCAAGGAACTTTGAAGTTCTGACGAGAGGCCATCAGATCCATGTCTGGAATGCCCCACAGCTGAGTGACTTGGGCAAAGATTTCCGGATGGAGTTCCCACTCCCCCGGATGCAATGTCTGACGACTCAGAAAATCCGCTTCCCAATTTTCCACTCCCGGGATGTGGATAGCAGACAGGTGGCAGGAGTGAGACTCCGCCCATAGAATGATCTTGGTCACTTCTTCCATCGCTAGGGAACTCCTTGTTCCCCCCTGATGGTTGATGTACGCAACAGTCGTCATGTTGTCTGATTGAAACCGAATGAACTTGGTCCTCGCTAGCTGAGGCCAAGCCTTGAGAGCATTGAATATCGCTCTCAGTTCCAGAATATTTATCGGTAGAAGAGATTCTTCCCGAGACCAAAGACCCTGAGCTTTCAGGGATCCCCAGACCGCGCCCCAGCCCATCAGACTGGCGTCGGTCGTGACAATGACCCACTCTGGTCTGCGGAATGTCATCCCTCGTGACAGGTTGTCCAGGGACAGCCACCAACGGAGTGAGTCTCTGGTCCTCTGATTTACTTGTATCTTTGGAGACAAGTCTGTATAGTCCCCATTCCACTGACTGAGCATGCACAGTTGTAATGGTCTTAGATGAATGCGCGCAAAAGGAACTATGTCCATTGCCGCTACCATCAACCCGATCACTTCCATGCACTGAGCTACGGAAGGAAGAGGAACGGAATGAAGTATCCGACAAGAGTCCAGAAGCTTTGTCTTTCTGGCCTCTGTTAGAAAAATCCTCATTTCTGAGGAGTCTATAATTGTTCCCAAGAAGGGAACCCTTGTTGACGGGGATAGAGAACTCTTTTCCACGTTCACTTTCCAGCCGTGAGATCTGAGAAAGGCCAGGACGATGTCCGTGTGAGCCTTTGCTCGAGGGAGGGACGACGCTTGAATCAGAATGTTGTCCAGGTAAGGTACTACTGCAATGCCCCTTGGTCTTAGTACCGCTAGAAGGGACCCTAGTACCTTTGTGAAAATCCTTGGAGCAGTGGCTAATCCGAAAGGAAGCGCCACAAACTGGTAATGTTTGTCCAGGAATGCAAACCTTAGGAACCGATGATGTTCCTTGTGGATAGGAATATGTAGATACGCATCCTTTAAATCCACCGTGGTCATGAATTGACCTTCCTGGATGGAAGGAAGGATAGTTCGAATGGTTTCCATCTTGAACGATGGGACCTTGAGAAATTTGTTTAAGATCTTGAGATCTAAGATTGGTCTGAACGTTCCCTCTTTTTTGGGAACTATGAACAGATTGGAGTAGAACCCCATCCCTTGTTCTCTTAATGGAACAGGATGAATCACTCCCATTTTTAACAGGTCTTCTACACAATGTAAGAACGCCTGTCTTTTTATGTGGTCTGAAGACAACTGAGACCTGTGGAACCTCCCCCTTGGGGGAAGTCCCTTGAATTCCAGAAGATAACCCTGGGAGACTATTTCTAGCGCCCAAGGATCCAGAACATCTCTTGCCCAAGCCTGAGCGAAGAGAGAGAGTCTGCCCCCCACCATATCCGGTCCCGGATCGGGGGCCAATATTTCATGCTGTCTTGGTAGCAGTGACAGGTTTCTTGGCCTGCTTTCCCTTGTTCCAGCCTTGCATTGGTCTCCAAGCTGGCTTGGCTTGAGAAGTATTACCCTCTTGCTTAGAGGACGTAGCACTTTGGGCTGGTCCGTTTTTACGAAAAGGACGAAAATTAGGTCTATTTTTTGCCTTGAAAGGCCTATCCTGAGGAAGGGCGTGGCCCTTACCCCCAGTGATATCAGAGATAATCTCTTTCAAGTCAGGGCCAAACAGCGTTTTCCCCTTGAAAGGAATGTTTAGTAACTTGTTCTTGGAAGACGCATCAGCCGACCAAGATTTCAACCAAAGCGCTCTGCGCGCCACAATAGCAAACCCAGAATTCTTAGCCGCTAACCTAGCCACTTGCAAAGTGGCGTCTAGAGTGAAAGAATTAGCCAATTTGAGAGCATTGATTCTGTCCATAATCTCCTCATAAGGAGGAGAATCACTATCGAGCACCTTAATCAGTTCATCAAACCAGAAATATGCAGCTGTAGTGACAGGGACAATGCATGAAATGGGTTGTAGAAGGTAACCCTGCTGAACAAACATCTTTTTAAGCAAACCTTCTAATTTTTTATCCATAGGATCTTTGAAAGCACAACTATCCTCTATGGGTATAGTGGTGCGTTTGTTTAAAGTAGAAACCGCTCCCTCGACCTTGGGGACTGACTGCCATAAGTCCTTTCTGGGGTCGACCATAGGAAACAATTTTTTAAATATGGGGGGAGGGACGAAAGGAATACCGGGCCTTTCCCATTCTTTATTAACAATGTCCGCCACCCGCTTGGGTATAGGAAAAGCTTCTGGGAGCCCCGGCACCTCTAGGAACTTGTCCATTTTACATAGTTTCTCTGGAATGACCAACTTTTCACAATCATCCAGAGTGGATAATACCTCCTTAAGCAAAATGCGGAGATGTTCCAACTTAAATTTAAATGTAATCACATCAGATTCAGCCTGATGAGAAATGTTCCCTGAATCAGTAATTTCTCCCTCAGACAAAACCTCCCTGGCCCCCTCAAACTGGATTAGGGGCCCTTCAGAGATATTAATATCAGCGTCGTCATGCTCTTCAGTAACTAAAACAGAGCAGCCACGCTTACGCTGACAAGGGTTCATTTTGGCTAAAATGTTTTTGACAGAATTATCCATTACAGCCGTTAATTGTTGCATAGTAAGGAGTATTGGCGCGCTAGATGTACTAGGGGCCTCCTGAGTGGGCAAGACTCGTGTAGACGAAGGAGGGAATGATGCAGTACCATGCTTACTCCCCTCACTTGAGGAATCATCTTGGGCATCATTGTCATTATCACATAAATCACATTTATTTAAATGAATAGGAATTCTGGCTTCCCCACATTCAGAACACAGTCTATCTGGTAGTTCAGACATGTTAAACAGGCATAAACTTGATAAGAAAGTACAAAAAACGTTTTAAAATAAAACCGTTACTGTCACTTTAAATTTTAAACTGAACACACTTTGTTACTGCAATTGCGAAAAAACATGAAGGAATTGTTCAAAAATCACAAAATTTTCACCACAGTGTCTTAAAGCCTTAAAAATATTGCACACCAAATTTGGAAGCTTTAACCCTTAAAATAACGGAACCGGAGCCGTTATAAGCTTTAACCCCTTTACAGTCCCTGGTATCTGCTTTGCTGAGACCCAACCAAGCCCAAAGGGGAATACGATACCAAATGACGCCTTCAGAAAGTCTTTTCTAAGTATCAGAGCTCCTCTCACATGCGACTGCATGCCATGCCTCTCAAAAACAAGTGCGCCACACCGGCGCGAAAATGAGACTCTGCTTATGCTTTGGGAAAGCCCCTAAGAAATAAGGTGTCTAATACAGTGCCTGCCGATATTATTATATCAAAATACCCAGATAAAATGATTCCTCAAGGCTAAATATGTGCTAATAATGAATCGATTTAGCCCAGAAAAGTCTACAGTCTAAATAAGCCCTTGTAAAGCCCTTATTTACGATCGTAATAAATATGGCTTACCGGATCCCATAGGGAAAATGACAGCTTCCAGCATTACATCGTCTTGTTAGAATGTGTCATACCTCAAGCAGCAAGAGACTGCACACTGTTCCCCCAACTGAAGTTAATTGCTCTCAACAGTCCTGTGTGGAACAGCCATGGATTTTAGTTACGGTTGCTAAAATCATTTTCCTCATACAAACAGAAATCTTCATCTCTTTTCTGTTTCTGAGTAAATAGTACATACCAGCACTATTTCAAAATAACAAACTCTTGATTGAATAATAAAAAACTACAGTTAAACACTAAAAAACTCTAAGCCATCTCCGTGGAGATGTTGCCTGTACAACGGCAAAGAGAATGACTGGGGTAGGCGGAGCCTAGGAGGGGTCATGTGACCAGCTTTGCTGGGCTCTTTGCCATTTCCTGTTGGGGAAGAGAATATCCCACAAGTAAGGATGACGCCGTGGACCGGACACACCTATGTTGGAGAAAAAGCGTGAGAAATATGCTGCGCTCAACAATTCTTGTCCCTTTAATATATTTAGTCCAAAATAAAGATATAAAACTAGAAAATGTGCTGCCGTATTAGAGCGTTGTCTAAGAACTGACTCCCAGTCAAAGCACACAAACACATCCTCAAATAAGCCCTTGCCTCTATGACAGCCTCACCAGCAACGATAAGCCTGCTAGTTTAAAGTGCATAATTGTTTCTAAAACAGTGTCCTGAACCTGCTGCCCAAATAAATCCCAAACATGAAGAGATTTACTAAAGCTAGCCCCCAGACTCCTTTATAATAATATAAAAGAGGTATTAACCCACAATGTGCCGTGAGCCCTCTGTCACTATGAAGGAAAAAGGTACTTACCTTGGAGTCTCTGTGGGACATACACAGAAATCCAGGTCTGACAGATCCAGAAGACTTCTGACAGGGACCTGGTGAAGAAAGAAAAGCAGACTAACCAACCCTGGTTTTCCAGATGGGGGTTAGCATTAATTGTTGGAGGAGAAACTAGGACTACCCTGTGACCTCCAAAAGTTACTATAACTCTTACTCAAGAGGATTACATGGACACAGCATTACCCCAATCCTTAGTTGCAGGGAAACTACCCATTAAAGGATAAAATTCATGAATATTCTTCAGAGCACTATCTTCACGCTGGGAATGACTGGGAATTATGGGAAGGGGATGGATACTTACAGCCTTGTTGGGGTGTTTGCCTCCTCCTGCTGGCCAGGAGTTGAATTCCCACTAGTAAATTAGAATGGATTTGTGGACTCTCCATGCCATTGGAACGAAAGAGTAAATACAAAATTCTAGTTTACATTCATTTTCTTGCCTTTGATGTTTAAAACAAAAATCTAAACATAGTTCCCCACAGAAAATGTTACCAGCTGGGTGCACTGTGAAGTAGCCAAGTGGGGGAAGTATAATATTTTCTAATATGATATTTTCTTCTATGCAACGCACAATTAATAGCATAAATTTAACAAATGTATTTAATGATAATTTGTGCAATAAAAATTGAACAATTTTATTAGCTTTTTTTTTTTTTAGTTTTAGCTTAATATTGGTTAAACTTTTACCCGGGTGGTCAGTAAAATCAGCCGGGTGGTGCAAAACAAACAAAAAACACAACCTCTGGAAATTGTGCTTGTTCCGTTATCACGTTATTGACTATCCTCCATTTCAGCCTCATCAGTTATGTATTGGTATGTAGGTGGGGTTACCAGTGCCTGTAAACCACTTAGCATGTATGAACTGTGTTTCTAAGAATGAGCCTAATAAGTATGTAGATTTATATTTAGTTATACAGAGTGGAGACTAGAAATGCATTTGTCCGTTTAATAACCTTTCGGAAATCCGATAAATCATAAAAAAGCAAAAAAGGTAATTTAAAACAAAACAAATCCGTATTATTCACTGCAAAACGTTTCTCAGATATGTAGCGCCAGTTCCATGAAGATTTCAATTTGTGTTAAATGTCCCCTTGAGGTTACAATTTAAGATGATGTAGTAAGAAAAATGTTAAAGATATTAGTGAAAACGTGAAAAGAGTGGTTCTAAAAGAAGAACACACACCAAGGACAATTACTGTTAAAATTACGAATGGAGATGTAGCACTCTCCAAGAAATAAAAATGTGCATTAAAAGATGAAAGTAATTAAAAATCTGACACTTATTCAATTGTGAAATATGTATGTGCTTAGGTCGCAAAGGACAGAAATAGTGATGTTTAAGTTCATTGTGTACTCAAAACCATGATATATAAAATTGTGTAGAGAAAAAAAAAAAGTTGCAATATTTGCCTGCTTTTCCTATAATTTAACTCTGAAAATGATTGGCTTTGCAGTTCCCACAAGAACCGGAAGTGCAAAGTCCTGTTAAGCTTTTAATACAGGATTATATGTAGCATTCAGTGTTGGATGGCCCTTCGTGTAGGCACATATCAGCAGCTGGTACAGTACAAACATACATTCTAAAATACAAAACAAAAAGAATAATCAACTGATCTCACCTGATTCTCTACCCAGATTATTGGGAATTGTTCTAAATATCCCAGTCTCTCTGCGCTGAAGGTAAAAAATAAATATAAAAATTTAAAAAAAAAAAAAAAAAACAACAACACAAGAAAAACAAAAAACAGAAATATAAAAACATAATTTATGCTTACCTGATAAATTCCTTTCTCCTGTAGTGTGATCAGTCCAAGGGTCATCATTACTTCTGGGATATTGCTCCTCCCCAACAGGAAGTGCAAGAGGATTCACCCAGCAGAGCTGCTATATAGCTCCTCCCCTCTACGTCACCTCCAGTCATTCGACCAAGGACCAACGAGAAAGGAGAAGCCAAAGGGTGTAGTGGTGACTGGAGTATAATTTAAAAAATATTTACCTGCCGTAAAAAACAGGGCGGGCCGTGGACTGATCACACTACAGGAGAAAGGAATTTATCAGGTAAGCATAAATTATGTTTTCTCCTGTTAAGTGTGATCAGTCCACGGGTCATCATTACTTCTGGGATACCAATACCAAAGCAAAAGTACACGGATGACGGGAGGGACAGGCAGGCTCTTTATACAGAAGGAACCACTGCCTGAAGAACCTCTCTCCCAAAAATAGCCTCCGAAGAAGCAAAAGTGTCATATTTGGAAAATTTGGAAAAAGTATGAAGCGAAGACCAAGTTGCAGCCTTGCAAATCTGTTCAACAGAGGCCTCATTCTTAAAGGCCCAAGTGGAAGCCACAGCTCTAGTGGAATGAGCTGTAATTCTTTCAGGAGGCTGCTGTCCAGCAGTCTCATAAGCTAAACGTATTATGCTACGAAGCCAAAAAGAGAGAGAGAGGTAGCAGAAGCTTTTTGACCTCTCCTCTGACCAGAGTAAACGACAAACAGGGAAGACGTTTGTCGAAAATCTTTAGTTGCCTGTAAATAAAATTTTAGGGCACGAACTACGTCCAGATTGTGCAGAAGTCGTTCCTTCCTTGAAGAAGGATTTGGACACAAGGATGGAACAACAATCTCTTGATTGATATTCCTGTTAGTGACTACCTTAGGTAAGAACCCAGGTTTAGTACGCAGAACTACCTTATCCGAGTGAAAAATCAAATAAGGAGAATCACAATGTAAGGCTGATAACTCAGAGACTCTTCGAGCCGAGGAAATAGCCATTAAAAATAGAACTTTCCAAGATAACAACTTTATATCAATGGAATGAAGGGGTTCAAACGGAACGCCCTGTAAAACGTTAACAAGGTTTAAACTCCATGGCGGAGCAACAGTTTTAAACACAGGCTTAATCCTGGCCAAAGCCTGACAAAAAGCCTGAACGTCTGGAACTTCTGACAGACGTTTGTGCAACAGAATGGACAGAGCTGAGATCTGTCCCTTTAAGGAACTAGCGGATAAACCCTTTTCTAAACCTTCTTGTAGAAAAGACAATATCCTAGGAATCCTAACCTTACTCCAAGAGTAACCTTTGGATTCGCACCAATATAGGTATTTACGCCATATTTTATGGTAAATCTTTCTGGTAACAGGCTTCCTAGCCTGTATTAAGGTATCAATAACTGCCTCAGAAAAACCACGTTTTGATAAAATCAAGCGTTCAATTTCCAAGCAGTCAGCTTCAGAGAAGTTAGATTTTGATGTTTGAAAGGACCCTGGATCAGAAGGTCCTGTTTCAGAGGTAGAGACCAAGGTGGACAGGATGACATGTCCACCAGATCTGCATACCAAGTCCTGCGTGGCCATGCAGGCGCTATTAGAATCACTGATGCTCTCTCCTGTTTGATTCTGGCAGTCAATCGAGGAAGCATCGGGAAGGGTGGAAACACATAAGCCATCCTGAAGGTCCAAGGTGCTGTCAAGGCATCTATCAGGACCGCTCCCGGATCCCTGGATCTGGACCCGTAACGAGGAAGCTTGGCGTTCTGTCGAGACGCCATGAGATCTATCTCTGGTTTGCCCCAAAGTCGAAGTATTTGGGCAAAGACCTCCGGATGAAGTTCCCACTCCCCCGGATGAAAAGTCTGACGACTTAAAAAATCTGCCTCCCAGTTCTCCACTCCCGGGATGTGGATTGCTGACAGGTGGCAAGAGTGAGACTCTGCCCAACGAATTATCTTTGATACTTCCATCATTGCTAGGGAGCTTCTTGTCCCTCCCTGATGGTTGATGTAGGCTACAGTCGTGATGTTGTCCGACTGAAACCTGATGAACCCCCGAGTTGTCAACTGGGGCCAAGCCAGAAGGGCATTGAGAACTGCTCTCAATTCCAGAATGTTTATTGGTAGGAGACTCTCCTCCTGATTCCATTGTCCCTGAGCCTTCAGAGAATTCCAGACGGCGCCCCAACCTAGTAGGCTGGCGTCTGTTACAATTGTCCAGTCTGGCCTGCTGAATGGCATCCCCCTGGACAGATTTGGCCGAGAAAGCCACCATAGAAGAGAATTTCTGGTCTCTTGATCCAGATTCAGAGAAGGGGACAAGTCTGAGTAATCCCCATTCCACTGACTTAGCATGCACAATTGCAGCGGTCTGAGGTGTAGGCGTGCAAAGGGTACTATGTCCATTGCCGCTACCATTAAGCCGATTACCTCCATGCATTGAGCCACTGACGGGTGTTGAATGGAATGAAGGACACGGCATGCACTTTGAAGTTTTGTTAACCTGTCTTCTGTCAGGTAAATTTTCATTTCTACAGAATCTATAAGAGTCCCCAGGAAGGGAACTCTTGTGAGTGGAAAGAGAGAACTCTTCTTTTCGTTCACCTTCCATCCATGCGACCTTAGAAATGTCAGTACTAACTCTGTATGAGACTTGGCAGTTTGAAAGCTTGAAGCTTGAATCAGAATGTCGTCTAGGTACGGAGCTACCGAAATTCCTCGCGGTCTTGGTACCGCCAGAAGAGCACCCAGAACCTTTGTGAAGATTCTTGGAGCCGTAGCCAATCCGAATGGAAGAGCTACAAACTGGTAATGCCTGTCTAGAAAGGCAAACCTTAGATATCGGTAATGATCTTTGTGGATCGGTATGTGAAGGTAAGCATCTTTTAAATCCACTGTGGTCATGTACTGACCCTTTTGGATCATGGGTAAAATTGTCCGAATAGTCTCCATTTTGAACGATGGAACTCTTAGGAATTTGTTTAGGATCTTTAAATCCAGGATTGGCCTGAAAGTTCCCTCTTTTTTGGGAACCACAAACAGATTTGAGTAAAACCCTTGTCCCTGTTCCGACCGTGGAACTGGATGGATTACTCCCATTAATAAAAGCTCTTGTACGCAGCGTAGAAACGCCTCTTTCTTTATTTGGTTTGTTGACAACCTTGACAGATGAAATCTCTCTCTTGGGGGAGAGTATTTGAAGTCCAGAAGGTATCCCTGAGATATTATCTCTAGCGCCCAGGGATCCTGGACATCTCTTGCCCAAGCCTGGGCGAAGAGAGAAAGTCTGCCCCCCACTAGATCCGTTCCCGGACCGGGGGCCCTCAATTCATGCTGTTTTAGGGGCAGCAGCAGGTTTCCTGGCCTGCTTGCCCTTGTTCCAGGACTGGTTAGGTCTCCAGCCTTGTCTGTAGCGAGCAACAGATCCTTCTTGTTTTGGAGCAGAGGAAGTTGATGCTGCTCCTGCTTTGAAATTCCGAAAGGAACGAAAATTAGACTGTCTAGCCTTAGGTTTGGTTCTGTCTTGAGGCAGGGCATGGCCTTTACCTCCTGTAATGTCAGCGATAATTTCTTTCAATCCGGGCCCGAATAAGGTCTGCCCTTTGAAAGGTATATTAAGTAATTTAGACTTAGAAGTAACGTCAGCTGACCAGGATTTTAGCCACAGTGCTCTGCGCGCCTGAATGGCGAATCCGGAATTCTTAGCCGTAAGCTTAGTTAAATGTACTACGGCATCTGAAATAAATGAGTTAGCTAACTTAAGAGCTTTAAGCTTGTGTGTAATCTCATCTAATGGAGCTGATTCAAGTGTCTCTTCCAGAGACTCAAACCAAAATGCTGCTGCAGCCGTGACAGGCGCAATGCATGCAAGGGGTTGCAATATAAAACATTGTTGAACAAACATTTTCTTAAGGTAACCCTCTAACTTTTTATCCATTGGATCTGAAAAGGCACAGCTATCCTCCACCGGGATAGTGGTACGCTTAGCTAAAGTAGAAACTGCTCCCTCCACCTTAGGGACCGTTTGCCATAAGTCCCGTCTGGTGGTGTCTATTGGAAACATCTTTCTAAATATCGGAGGGGGTGAGAACGGCACACCGGGTCTATCCCACTCCTTAGTAACAATTTCAGTAAGTCTCTTAGGTATAGGAAAAACGTCAGTACTCGACGGTACCGCAAAATATTTATCCAACCTACACATTTTCTCTGGTATTGCAACTGTGTTACAATCATTCAGAGCCGCTAACACCTCCCCTAGTAATACACGGAGGTTTTCCAGCTTAAATTTAAAATTTGAAATATCTGAATCCAATCTGTTTGGATCAGAACCGTCAGCCGCAGAATGAAGCTCTCCGTCCTCATGTTCTGCAAGTTGTGACGCAGTATCTGACATGGCCCTAACATTATCAGCGCACTCTGTTCTCATCCCAGAGTGATCACGCTTACCTCTTAGTTCTGGTAATTTAGCCAAAACTTCAGTCATAACAGTAGCCATATCCTGTAATGTGATTTGTAATGGCCGCCCAGATGTACTCGGCGCCACAATATCACGCACCTCCCGAGCGGGAGATGCAGGTACTGACACGTGAGGCGAGTTACGGCATAACTCTCCCCTCGTTGTTTGGTGAAATGTGTTCAATTTGTACAGATTGACTCTTATTTAAAGTAGCATCAATGCAGTTAGTACATAAATTTCTATTGGGCTCCACTTTGGCATTAGCACATATAGCACAGATGTCTTCCTCTGAATCAGACATGTTTAACACACTAGCAAATAAACTAGCAACTTGGAAATACTTTTGAAGTAATTTACTATAATAAGAAAACGTACTGTGCCTATAAGAAGCACAGAAAGAGTTATGACAGTTGAAAGTTAATAAACTGAAAGGTTATAGCATCAAATCTTTGTAAAAAAACACAATTTTAGCAAAGGCTTGTTCCCATTAGCAAAGGATAACTAACCCTGACAGCAGAAAAAAAAAGTTACAGAAATAAACGTTTTTTATCACAGTCAACTACAATCTCACAGCTCTGCTGTGAGTGATTACCTCCCTCAAAACAAGTTTTGAAGACCCCTGAGTTCTGTAGAGATGAACCGGATCATGCAGGAAGTACAGTGAGCTTCTGACTGAATTTTTGATGCGTAGCAAAATCGCCAAAAACGGCCCCTCCCCCTCATACACAACAGTGAGGGAGATCAGTAAACTGTCATAAATTAAAGAAAACAACTGCCAAGTGGAAAAAAATAGTGCCCAAAATATTTTATTCACCCAGTACCTCAGAAAATGAAACGATTTTACATGCCAGCAAAAAACGTTTAACATAAATTAAGTGTTATTAAAAAGCCTGTTGCTAGTCCCTGCAAATTAGGCTAAAGTCTTATGCACACAGTATAATTCCAGTGAAGTGCCATTCCCCAGAATACTGAAGTGTAAAATATACATACATGACAGCCTGATACCAGTTGCTGCTACTGCATTTAAGGCTGAGTTTATATTATATCGGTATGGCAGAATTTTCTCATCAATACCATTGTCAGAAAATAACAAACTGCTACATACCTCTTTGCAGATTAATCTGCCCGCTGTCCCCTGATCTGAAGTTTACCTCTCCTCAGATGGCCGAGAAACAGCAATATGATCTTAACTAAGCCGGCTAAAATCATAGTAAAAACTCAGGTAGATTCTTCTTCAAATTCTACCAGAGAAGGAATAACACACTCCGGTGCTATTATAAAATAACAAACTTTTGATTGAAGGTATAAAACTAAGTATAATCACCATAGTCCTCTCACACATCCTATCTAGTCGTTGGGTGCAAGAGAATGACTGGAGGTGACGTAGAGGGGAGGAGCTATATAGCAGCTCTGCTGGGTGAATCCTCTTGCACTTCCTGTTGGGGAGGAGCAATATCCCAGAAGTAATGATGACCCGTGGACTGATCACACTTAACAGGAGAAATATATAATTCATCAATACATTGCTGTAAAGATTGCAAAAATATTAAAACAATTTGTACACGGAAGCAACCAAAAGGACTTCTCTACAAAAGGCTTAAACCTGTGCTGTGCACATAGAGCTAATATGTTTAGCCCTGGAAAGCCCCAGAGCTATGTACATCAAAGTAACATGCCCACCATGCCATTGGCCTACCTCTAACTACAGCATGGGACCATCAGGGAATGATCATTAACAACTTAACACTAATGGTACAGAACTCACTTCCCAAAGTTCTTACAACATAGTACGTCTCAGGGAGATGAACTAAAAGGGACATTATACACTAGATTTGTATGTGCATACATGATTTGTGGATGATCCATTTATATAGTCTATACAGCTTTCTTTAAATAAAATTAAAAAAAAAATAGTTTTGCTTATTTTTACATAACATTGCGCTGATTTTCAGACTCCTAACCAAGCCCCAATACTGGATGTATACCTACACCAGCTTGCTCCTGTTTGTGTAGATTCTTTCCATGTGCAGAGGAAGGGGGAGTGTCTTCTTTTTTTTTGCTATATAACCACTTGCAGTGGGTGTTCCAGCTAACCTAACAGTGCTAAACAGGGAACTTCTAAGTTTGTAAACGGTTTTATACTGGATTTTTAGATCAGTATCTGTGCATATTATTCTTTATAGTAGTATATTACATGCAGTTAATTGAAGATTGGCGTATACTGTCCCTTTAAGCTAAAAGATCATGTTCATGTATAAAAAAAAAAAGGTGTAGGTCAACCTAAGATCCCGTTTAAAAAATTGATATAGATAGCAATGGGGGCTTTAAGATTGGTTTGAAATCTAGGCGAGACAAATGGGAATTAAAGCTAAGACATTTTTTATCACAAGTCAGATGTACTTTCCGATTTATTTATTTTTTAATTCCTTTAATACATTTTGAAAGGTGGTATAGATGCTGTGTCTGAACCACTTGGTTTTATTTTGCCCCTGGACCAAAACTTGCCAGTGCTCCCCTGAAGCAAGTATAAGTATTTCACATGGATTTTAATCAGATTTGCCAATAAGCGTGACTGAAAGGGCCAATAATCATCTATAGAGATTTGATTATGCTTAAATCATGCACATAGTATTGCTTACTCAATATGTACTCATTTAATTTAAAAGGAATATGAAACCCAAAATGCTTTCTCATTAACAAAGAGCATGCTATTTTAAACAACTAATTTACTTCTATTTTTAATTTGTCTTTGTTCTCTTGGTATCTTGTTGAAAAGCAAGAACGTATGATTGGGAGCCTTCCCATTTTTGAAGCACTATATTTGCAAGAATGATATCCATTTGCAAGAGCACTAGATGGTGGTACTATGTCCTGCCATGCAGTGCTCCAGATGCCTACTCAAAAAAATTAAATAGAAAAAACTTTTGTTAAAAAGGTATGTTCTGTTCGAATCAGAAGAGAAAATGTTGGGGTTTCATATCCCTTTAAATTGATTTTGATCCAGGGACTGCACAAAGGTAAAGCCAAAAGCATGGCCTTGAAAACATTGGGAGAAATTCTGTACTCTCTGTACATGTGTCTATCTTGTTAAAAGGCGACAATAGAGTTAGAGATCATCGTTGCCACAAAGGGATAGACATACTTGGTAATGATGCCCAAATACAGTGGCATTCAAGGAGTACATTGGCTCCAGGGGACCCAGCACATTGACACCAACAGCTGGGTCTATGTCTCTTATTTGGCTTTGTGCAATTTGTGACAAATCCTGGCCCCACAATAAAGCCATGTTTTGCAGTAACTGTCCATTTGCAGTGACTGCATCTTCTAGACTCTGGCTGACATAAGAGAACCCATTGTGAGGCCCTTCCTTCTCCATTGTGCTTATGTTTGTGAGATGTTCTGTTGTGCACCACTGCTGTACAGCCGTTTTATTTGTGCATTTCATGACTTGGGGGGGGGAGTTGTTTTTGGCACTGCCTCTAAACCAAGGCATTTGAACCACCAGTATGGCAAGGCACTTATGATTTGTTGCTACATACTGTACAAATGTTACCGGTTCTCTGTCCTTTATATACCTACACCTGACTACTACAGAGTAGCTTTATAGAAAGTGTCAAGTCAGTGGGGATAACTGTATCTTGGCTGCCAGCATCTCATCATGGCCAATCTGGAAGCAGCAATGTCACAGATGACAACCAGAAAGGGTGTGTAAAACAGTTGTAATCTTTCCAGGCATCCAAAAAAAACACAACATTGCAGGTGTCTGATATACAAAGGGTTATCACTAACCACCACAATGTTGCCATAAACCTGCTCATCACGATGCTGGATAAGCGACACTTTTGAAGCCTGGTCTCATGGGTGATAAAATCACGATCTATGACATTTCACCTGTGATAGTTTTGCAGTTAGTCTGCCAGTTACAACTGCAAACAGATACAAAAAGGGTCTACAATGTGGAGAAATATTTTAGTTTTTTTTATTTAAATGGTTACCAATGAAGCAGCAAATAATGGTCATTTCAGGAGGAATTAGATGTTGCAGAGAGGCTGGGGTTGTTCCAAAGTGTATGTCTACAGTGATAATTTCAGAGGTTTTCATGGTTTGAAGGTGCAAATACTTAAAGTACAGTTGCCACCACATTTGGAAAGAAAAAAAAATACCTATTATATTAACGCAAAATAATTATGCAACTATCTAAAGCTGGCAAGGTTGGTTTGAAATTGAGTATTTATGTACTTAAAGGGACACTAAACCAAAAAAAAAAATTTCACGATTCAGATAGACAGAGCATGCAATTTTAAGCAACTTTCTAATTTACCCCTTTTATCAATTTTACTTAATTCTCTTGCTATCTTTATTTAAAAAGCAGGAATGTGATGCATAGGAGCTGGCCCATTTTTGGTTGAGAACCTGGGTTATGCTTGTTTATTGGTGGATAAATGTAAGCCTCCAATAAGCAAACGATATCCATGGGGCTGAACCTAAAATGGGCTGGCTGCTAAGATTTACATTCCTGCTTTTAAAATAAAGATAGCAAGAGAACGAAGAAAAATTAATAGGAGTAAATTAGAAAGTTGCTTAAAATGTCATGCTCTATCTGAATCATGAATCTTCCCTTTTCATCTAATTTGGCGCAGTAAATTTAGCACTTTCTATTTTTCAGAACTTAAAATGCACCTGCTGACTTCTCAATGCTAATTCTGCTACATATCTATCCTGTTAAGGAAAAATATTTTTTAATTCTGTGTATATATATATATATATATATATATATATATATATATATATATATATATATATATATATATATATATATAAATAAATATATATATATATATATATCTCAAACAGTTACATTTTTCTTGTCAGTTCAGCTATTTTCTGCTGTGTATGCAAAAAGTCTTTCAGCTACAGTAACACCCAAAGTTTGTATGGACAAGATAAGACCCCGAGGTGTGAAGATTCTCAGAAGCACTACACATGGGCTATAAAAGAGAGACTGTTCTTATCTGAGGGTGCGCGCCACACTCTGTATTACTGTAAAATGACCTGTTGTCATTTTGTTTAATTGTACCATTATAACCTTTTAATTTGGATCAGCTGTCGTCATGTTATTTTTTCTTCAACAATCCCTATTTGACTATCAGATAACTACAAAACAATGCATTTTATCAGTCTTGTTGTCTATGGACTAACATGTTAGCTACTGAAAACTAATTGCCGTAAAAATAGTTATTTTTTAAAAAAACGTTTAGGCTTAGAAACATAGAAACATAGATATTGACGGCAGATAAGAGCCATAGGCCCAGCAAGTCTGCCCCACCTTACCTAACAGTATAAACTTATCTAGTTCGTAGGATAGCCCTATGCTTGTCCCATGCATTTTTAAAGTCCCCCACAGTGTTTGTTGCTACTACCTCTTGAGGAAGTTTATTCCATAAATCAATCACTCTTTCTGTAAAGAAGTGCTTCCTCAAATTACTCCTGAATCTACTACCCTTTAGCTTGAGCTCATGACCCCTTGTTCTTGAATTTTCCATTTTATGTAAAATACCCACAGCCTCAGTTTTACTAAACCCTTTAATGTACTTGAAAGTTGCTATCATATCACCTCTTTCCCTTCTCTCCTCTAAGCTATACATATTTAGGTCATTGAGCCTATCCTGGTAAGTTTTATTTTTTAGACCATGTACCATTTTGGTAGCCCTCTGTTGCACAGATTCAAGTTTGTTAATATCCTTCTGAAGATATGGCCTCCAGAACTGCACACAATACTCAAGATGAGGCCTAACTAATGATCTATAAAGTGGCATAAGAACCTTACTATTTCTGCTGCAAATACCTCTACCAATACATCCAAGCATTCTGCTAGCCTTACTCGCTGCCTTACTACATTGTTTACTAAGTTTTAAATCATCTGAAATAATAATTCCCAAGTCCTGTTCCTCGTCTGTAACAGTCAGTAAAGTGTCATTGAGTCTGTAATTAACATTTGGATTTTTCTTCCCTAAATGCATTATTTTACACTTTGCTGTGTTAAACTTTAGATCCCAGTCGTTTGTCCAATCCTCCAATTGTTGTATATCACTTCTCATTTTGTCTACCCCCCCTGGAACATCCACTCTGTTGCAAATTTTTGTATCATCTGCAAAGAGACATACTTTCCCCTGTAGCCCTTTGCTGATATCGCAGATAAATATGTTAAACAAAACAGGCCCCAGAACTGACCCCTGAGGAACACCACTAGTAACAGCCCCCTCTGCTGAATGAACTCCATTTACTAAGACACTTTGTTTTCTGTCCTTAAGCCAGCATTCCACCCAGTTCACAATTTTTGAATCTAGACCAAGGAGATATAGTTTGTGAATAAGTTTATTGTGTGGGACGGTGTCAAATGCTTTGCTGAAATCTAGATATGCTACATCAACTGCTCCTCCCTTGTCTAATACTTTTGTTACATAATCAAAGAAGTCAATTAGATTAGTCTGACATGATCTCCCTGAAGTAAAACCATGCTGATTTTGGTCCTCTAAATTGTTTGTCTTTATGTAAGTCATAATTCTTTCCTTTAAGAGGCTTTCCATTAATTTCCCTACTACTGAAGTTAAACTAACTGGCCTGTAGTTGCCAGATTCTTCTCTACTGCCCTTTTTATGAAGAGGTATTACATTTGCTATTCTCCAATCATCTGGGACAGCTCCTGTTAATAGTGACTGATTAAACAGATCAGTTAATGGGACAGTTAGCACTGAACGAAGTTCTTTTAAAACCCTTGGATGAATATTATCAGGACCCACTGCCTTTGTAACATTTATTTTTGATAATGCTAACAAAACCTCATCCTCTGTAAAAAGATTACTGTTAAGCTTGTTTCTATTTTGCATAGCATCCCTTAATGTAGACATTGTATCTTCACAATCTTTAGTGAAAACAGAACAGAAGTAATCATTGAGACAGTCTGCAATCTGCTTATCTCCTTCTATTATTCTACCATCAACTGATTTCAATTTTACTATTCCTACCTTATTTTTTCTTCTTTCACTGATATATCTAAAGAATGTTTTGTCCCCATGTTTTACTGACTGTGCTATCTTCTCTTCTGCATCAGCTTTAACCTTCCTAATTAACTGCTTAGTCTTTTTTTGTTGGAGTCTCCATATTGGCTATGTTATGCTATAGAAGCACAACAAAAATGTCTTGGTGTTTAAAAGACTGAAATTTCCTTCAATCATCAAGTTTACCGTTTTCCTTGATATACATTTAGAAAAAAAAAAAAAAAAAACACATACACCTAAGTAGGCTCAGGAGCAGTAATACGCAACAGGGAGCTAGCTGGCGATTAGTGTAGGGTGGCCAGATGTCCCCGATTCTAAGGGATTGAGGAGACTTTCCCCGGAAAGACGGAGCCCCATGCATGTTAGCCGTGCTCGTGGGAAGTTGATAGATTTATGTTTTAGACATGGATTAGTTGCGTAAAGCTACAGCAGCGGGTTCCACTTCCCCTGGATACTTCACCGCTGGCGCTCACAGCGCAACTGAAGCAAGCAGCCTCTGAACCCTCTCTATATAGATTTTGGAGGTGGTGCACAGGGTTGCCAGCCCCGCTTTGCAAGGGCTCAAAGGAGCAAGGTAAGTCCTTATTGGTTGTTCGTGTTTAGATAGTAGCGGAAGCATGATATGTGCAGGTGCAATGGAATCGAGAGGCTGAGCCCTTGTTGGGTAGGTCTAGTATGGATTGGATTGTTTAGAAGTACATAATCTTTCTAAGAATTTGATTGGTCAAAAACTACAAAGTAGGGTTATCTTCTGGTGATTGATTTTACTAGTGGCCTATTGTGAGGAATTATTGCTAAAGCGCGTATAAGATGTGTATCTTTGGCTTTGAGTAACGTGTTAAAAACCGAAAGGGTACCGCGTTGCTTGTAGGGGTATGTTATAGTATACTTTGACATATTTACTCGTGTTTTTGGGAAAAAAAGGAATTCTAGTTCTTTATAAAAGAATAAGGATTATCAAGAAATAACTTCTTTATGTAGGTGTTTGAGCTGTTCCTATACAGGCCTGGAAACCTCTGCCTCGATTAATGGATCACACAGCTTTTTTTTTTCCTTTTGAGGGGAACAAGGTAGGTATTAAACCCATAAGCGGGATTTGACCTGGCCGGTTAGTTTTGCAAGTGATGATTGTAGAGGCAAAATATAATTTACTGTTAGGGGTTAAAAAAAGAAAAAAAGAGGCCCTGGATTTCATTTTAAAAATCTGGTCACCTTACATTAGTGGCTACTCACATATGCCTCTTGTCATTTGAGAAACCAGATGTGTTAGTGCACAGATGCCCTGGAGCAGACTTTAGCTATGTTTTTAACCCCTTCAGTGCAATAGTAACATATAGAGCTCTTCTCCTAGTTGGACTTAAAGTGCTTCACACACGGTACATTTACAGAAGAGTTAGAAGTTTTACCCCTGAAAGGCTCATGTGACCAGGTAGCTTACGTCTTTGTTTAAAAATATCTAAAGAAGTGGCATTCACTGTGCTCCATAAATGCTCCAACACATTACAGTATTTATGTTTGCACTGAAGTCCCTTTAACCATAACAAGGCCTTTATTTCAATCATTTCACCTGAACAAGCTGGTGACCCCTAGTTCTGGGTAGGGGGCAACCCGTCAACCACTACGCACAATGTCAGCCATAGCGTTTATAAGTCTTATAATGGCGGAACTTTTACAAACTGTAAATATAACAAGTTCTGCTCCGCGCAAGGAGCACGATGCTGCCGACTCCCTCCCTACTCACCAGGACATTGTTATTTTGGAGGTCAGTTGGCTCCAGCGCCGACCCTCGCTTGAGACGCATCGCAGAAAACGAAGAAGGCAACGTATCGCCTCGCTCTCTCCTTCCCTGCATAGCGGCGGATTACTTCTGTAAACTACTGCTCGGTACCGGACAAGGACGGGTCACTCACGCGTAACAGTAAACACATGCGCAGCCGCATTCACGCTGACTTCTGGCTAATAGGTTCCTGCGCTTCTGGGAGGGGCCTATCGGCGCAGTCATGGGTGTGGCCTTTCGGTACGTCCCTAGACGAGCGCAGATGTGGTCAGATGTGAAATGGAGAAGAGACGGGGGTTATGGGAAATTATAAAACATGGAGGGGAATACAGGGATCTGGATGAAAGTAAAACACCGAAAGATAAAAAGGCTGGATGATGGGGATAGGAATAAACAATATTAACAAAGAAAGATATTAAAAAATAAGACAGGGAAGACTAAAGGGCAAATAATTCAAACATTACACGTCTGATTCGGGAGCATGGACATTTTTTGGATTAAACACATTGACAAAGTCATTTTGGAGCCACCAGTCTGATACACTTTGTGCACTGTATGTTGAGTAGACTAACGGAAGGGCCCTGGTGCAAAAACGTTTTTAATTCAGTAGTAACAGCAATAGTTATAATGTACATGCTGCTCTGTATAATGATTTTGAGGCTAGATAGACCTACAGCCTGCACTAATAAAGAATCCCTGCTTCCCATTGTAAACATTCTGCACATGCCGCTATGTATAGACAGCATAGTTACCAACAGTCCCTGATTTTGTTGTATGTCCCTGGCTTATTTTTTGTCCCTGGAAATGTCCCTGAAAATCTCTTCTGCACAACATTTGTTGTTTGCATATACTGTATATACATATATATATATACATACACACACACACACACATATATACAGATAGATGATAAATAGATATAGTGTATTATTTAAATATAATTCATTCCTAATGGAATATTGTTATTATTATTGAATGGGTTCACATATTATTTTTCTTTCTAATTTTGATGCTGTGTTGTAAAAATAACCATATGCCCAGAATGTGTTCCAGAGACTGGGTAGGTGTAAGAGTTTGGTGCTGTAATCTGTATAATAAATAGGGATGGGCGAATGTTTCGCAACATTCGAAAAACGGCACAAATTTTAACACATTCGTTCGTTCGAATTTCGAATGTTTACATAACATTCTAACATTCGATTTTCGAATGTTCGGTTTCAAATTTTACGATTACATTCGAAAATATTATTCGAAAAATTTGAAATTAGATTGTAATAGTATTTCTAATGGAACGAAAAAAGTACAGAGCGCATCCACGACTCAAGGTGAATCAAAAAACAATTTATTCCAAGCAATTAATATGTTGCACTTACAAGAAGTATTAAAAAGTGACGCCTTAAACAAAACACTCCAACCAGTCAGTTCAATGAACTCAGTTACTGTAGTACTTATCAGCCGGATACACTGTTCACACTCGATAACAAGAGTTCGTTATTTGCGGGCTGTTTCTCCTGGCTTGTCTCGGCTTGTTCTGAATTCCAATGTGGCTACAGGAAGTAGTGATGACCAATGACGGCTGCTCCTCCGTCTACGCGTTTCGTCCCGCCTATCAGGACTTTTTCAAGACCCAGAGATCAGCCCTGATCTCTGGGTCTTGAAAAAGTCCTGATAGGCGGGACGAAACGCGTAGACGGAGGAGCAGCCCGTCATTGGTCATCACTACTTCCTGTAGCCACATTGGAATTCAGAACAAGCCGGGAGAAACAGCCCGCAAATAACGAACTCTTGTTATCGAGTGTGAACAGTGTATCCGGCTGGTAAGTACTACAGTAACTGAGTTCATTGAACTGACTGGTTGGAGTGTTTTGTTTAAGGCGTCACTTTTTAATACTTCTTGTAAGTGCAACATATTAATTGCTTGGAATAAATTGTTTTTTGATTCACCTTGAGTCGTGGATGCGCTCTGTGCTTTTTTCGTTCCAGTTCTCAAAGTCAGCGCACCCCTGAGTGCCCTGTGTGAAGGAGCAGCACCACCACTCTGATCATTAAGGAGAAATCCACTGGGAGGATAGAAGAGGTCCTATTGGCAGTAACATTATTGGTATTTCTACCCTACTCCTTTAGTCATGAAAGATATGCCTGTTGGTTCTTCTTCTTGTTTATCATAACACATATAATAACAACTATATTGATTGTGATAACTATTATTAATATAGAGTGTGGTTTTGAAGTCTGACACTAGTATTAGAAGTTCCAATATTGACATTTACTTTATTATACACTCGTATTGTTGTATTTTCACCACCAGTTCCTTCTGGGGTGAATTAATTAATTATTTGTTAACTAATTGTACAGACAGCAAGCGCAGTAATTTTTGTGTAAAGTTTAGTATTTCTAATGCTTTTTCTTTAAATGTAATATTCGACTTATGCAATATTCGAATTCGAAAAATTCAAATTTAGATTGTAATAGTATTTCTAATGCTTTCTTTAACTGTAATATTCGAATTATGCAATATTCTATATGGAAACATTCGAAATGATATATTTGTATCTATTATGTATCAATTTACTAGATTCCCGCCCTACCACATGAACTATTGAACTTCTGAATAGTATTTGTTAAATAGAATGTTAAATTCGAAATTTCGAATGTGGACATTCGATATAATTATAAACATTCGAATTCGAAAGCGACATTCGAAAACTGTAAATAACATTCGATTTTCGAATTTTTAAGAATATTCGTTCTTATCGACATTCGGATTTAGAATTCGAATTTCGGTAATAACATTTGTTCTACATTCGAAATTCGAAAATTTACACATTCGCCCATCCCTAATAATAAACTATGGATAAGTCTAAATTATACTATTACTTTCAAATGGGTGTGTTTTGATTGCAGAACTGAGTGGGCGGAGCAGTTGAACAGTAGGTCGTCAATACTCCAGTAACCCGCTTGCTTGCTCTGCTGCAAAGTGTCGCTGGATTTTTTTTTTAAATGTTGGCAACTATGAGACTGGTGTCTATGGCCCCAGAACTTAGGCCCTGGAGCCACTGCATCTGCTGCACCAATGGTAGTTCTGTCTAGGGTTGCCACCTCAGCCATGTTTTCCTGGACACTTATGAGTTACACATGCTGCAGGGAGGAACATGTATTGTGTTTCTGGACAGCACTATTCATATTCCTCCCTGCACACCCTGCAGCATGTGTAACTTATAAGTGTTCTGTTGTGCCAACTCAAGATGTACAAATAGCATAGCACTTGATTTCTAATTATGGCCATACTAGTCATGCATTACATACTTATACATATTAATATTTAGTGTTCTTGTTATGTCACCCTAACTTGCTGGAGATCTTTTAGGAAGACCTACTGGTGGGCCACAGTCTACCTTTCAGTATTCCTGATCAATTGGAGTAAAAAATTACCAATTGTTTTTTAAATAACCCTAAGGGGATATGTTAAAGGGACATTCAGGTCAAATTAAATTTTCATGATTCAGGTACAGCATGCCATTTTAAACAACTTTCCAATTTACTTCCATTACAAAAAATGTGCACAGTCTTTTATATTTACACTTTTTGAGTCACCAGCTCCTACTGAGCATGTGCAAGAATTCACAGACTACACGTATATGCATTTGTGATTGGCTGATTGCTATCACATGGTACAGGGGGAGTGGAAATATACGTAACTTTTAAATTTGTTAGAAAAAAATCTACTACTCATTTGAAATTCCGAGTAAATGCTATTGTATTGTCTTGTTATCTTGCATTTGTTGATTTTGCAAATCTACTGTGTTTACTGGTCCTTTAACTTTCACTTGAAATTAAATATAGTCCCAGGAGTCTCTGGATTTTCATTGCCCTACCTCTTTTTACTATTCTTAATGTTGGGGCATATTTATCCCAGGGTGAACGGTTGCTGCAACTGATATTTATAAAGCAGCAGTTTAAACAACTTCTTCCTAAACCATCTCAGCTACCTCAGACCCCAGTGTACAAATTCACTACTTGTGAACTTTGTCCAAAAAATAATAAATCTGCCCTTAGTATATAATGGTGTTTTCTATGATAATCTTTTTCTATTATAGAGAACTAGAATTCCTTTTTTTTCCCCAAAAAAACGAGTAAAAACAGAATTTATGCTTACCTGATAAATTACTTTCTCTTGCGGTGTATCCAGTCCACGGCTTCATCCTTTACTTGTGGGATATTCTCATTCCCCACAGGAAGTGGCAAAGAGAGCACACAGCAGAGCTGTCCATATAGCTCCCCCTCTAGCTCCGCCCCCCTGTCATTCGACCGAAGGTTAGGAGAAAAGGAGAAACCATAGGGTGCAGTGGTGACTGTAGTTGAAAAAAAAAATTATTTACCTGACTTAATTGCCAGGGCGGGCCGTGGACTGGATACACCACAAGAGAAAGTAATTTATCAGGTAAGCATAAATTCTGTTTTCTCTTGCAAGGTGTATCCAGTCCACGGCTTCATCCTTTACTTGTGGGATACCAATACCAAAGCTTTAGGACATGGATGAAGGGAGGGAACAAGACAGGTACCTTAAACGGAAGGCACCACTGCTTGCAAAACCTTTCTCCCAAAAATAGCCTCTGAAGAAGCAAAAGTATTGAATTTGTAAAATTTGGCAAAAGTATGCAGTGCAACAGAAGCCTCATTCTTGAAAGCCCATGTGGAAGCCACAGCTCTGGTAGAATGAGCAGTAATTCGTTCAGGAGGCTGCTGGCCAGCAGTCTCGTAAGCCAACCTGATGATGCTTTTCAGCCAGAAGGAAAGAGAGGTAGCAGTCGCTTTCTGATCTCTCCTCTTACCAGAATAAATGACAAACAAGGATGATGTTTGTCTGAAGTCTTTAGTTGCTTGTAAATAGAATTTTAAAGCACGAACCACATCAAGATTGTGTAGCCGGCGTTCCTTCTTTGAAGATGGGTTCGGACACAGAGAAGGAACTATTATTTCCTGGTTAATATTCTTGTTAGAAACAACCTTAGGAAGAAAACCAGGTTTGGTACGCAAAACAACCTTATCTGCGTGAAACACCAGGTAAGGTGAATCACACTGTAAAGCAGACAATTCTGAAACTCTTCGAGCAGAAGAAATAGCTACCAAAAACAAAACTTTCCAAGATAATAACTTAATATCTATGGAAAGTAAAGGTTCAAACGGAACCCCTTGAAGAACTGAAAGAACTAGATTAAGACTCCATGGCCGAGCCACAGGTTTATAAACAGGCTTGATTCTGACTAGAACCTGAGCAAACGCTTGAACGTCTGGTACCTCTGCCAGACGCTTGTGTAAGAGAATAGACAGAGCAGATATCTGTCCCTTTAAGGAACTAGCTGACAATCCTTTCTCCAATCCTTCTTGGAGAAAAGACAATATTCTGGGAATCCTAATCTTACTCCATGAGTAACCCTTGGATTCACACCAACAAAGACATTTTCGCCATATCTTATGGTAGATTTTCCTAGTGACAGGCTTTCTAGCCTGAATCCGAGTATCTATAACTGACTCAGAGAAACCACGCTTTGATAGAATTAAGCGTTCAATCTCCAAGCAGTCAGACGCAGAGAAACTAGATTTGGATGCTTGAATGGACCCTGTATTAGAAGATCCTGCCTCAATGGCAGTGTCCATGGTGGAACAGATGACATGTCCACTAGGTCTGCATACCAAGTCCTGCGTGGCCACGCAGGCGCTATCAGAATCACCGAAGCCTTCTCCTGCTTGATTCTGGCGACCTGACGAGGGAGAAGAGGAAACGGTGGAAAGACATAAGCCAGATTGAAGGACCAAGGCGCTGCTAGAGCTTCTATCAATACCGCCTTGGGGTCCCTGGACCTGGATCTGTAGAGAGGAAGTTTGGTGTTCTGACGGGACGCCATCAGATCCAATTCTGGAGTGCCCCATAGCTGAGTCAGCTGAGCAAAAACCTCCGGGTGGAGTTCCCACTCCCCCAGGTGAAAAGTCTGACGACTTAGAAAATCCGCTTCCCAGTTGTCCACTCCTGGGATGTGAATTGCTGAGAGATGGCAGGAGTGATCCTCCACCCACCTGATTATTTTGAAGACTCCCTTCATCGCTAAGGAACTCTTCGTTCCCCCTGATGATTGATGTAAGCTACAGTCGTGATGTTGTCCGACTGAAATCTGATGAATTTAGCCGCAGCTAGTTGAGACCATGCCTGAAGCACATTGAATATCGCTCTCAGTTCCAAAATGTTTATCGGGAGAAGAGATTCTTCCCGAGACCATAGGCCCTGAGCTTTCAGGGAGTCCCAGACTGCACCCCAGCCTAACAAACTGGCATCGGTCGTTACAATGATCCATTCTGGTCTGCGGAAACATGTTCCCTGAGACAGATGATCCTGAGACAACCACCAGAGAAGAGAGTCTCTGGTCCAATTGTATCTGGGGAGACAAATCTGCGTAATCCCCATTCCACTGTTTGAGCATGCACAGTTGCAGTGGTCTGAGATGTATTCGAGCAAAAGCGACTATGTCCATTGCCGCTACCATTAATCCGATTGCCTCCATGCACTGAGCTATAGATGGCTGAGGAGTGGAATGAAGTACTCGGCAAGTAGCTAAAAGCTTTAACTTTCTGACCTCCGTCAGAAATATTTTCATTTCTACCGAATCTATTAGTGTTCCCAGGAAGGGAACCCTTGTGAACGGGGACAGAGAACTCTTTTCGATGTTCACCTTCCACCCGTGAGACCTTAGAAAGGCCAGTACAATTTCCGTGTGAGCCTTGGCTCTGGGAAAAGACGACGCCTGAATTAGGATGTCGTCTAGATAAGGCGCTACTGCTATGCCCCGCGGTCTTAGCACCGCCAGAAGGGAACCTAGCACCTTTGTGAAAATTCTGGGAGCAGTGGCCAAACCGAAGGGAAGAGCCACAAACTGGTAATGCTTGTCCAGAAAAGCGAACCTGAGAAACTGGTGATGATCTTTGTGGATAGGGATATGTAGGTACGCATCCTTTAAATCCACGGTAGTCATATATTGACCTTCCTGGATCATTGGTAAGATCGTTCGAATGGTCTCCATCTTGAATGATGGGACTCTGAGGAATTTGTTTAGAATTTTTAGATCCAGGATTGGTCTGAAAGTTCCCTCTTTTTTGGGAACCACAAACAGGTTTGAGTAAAAGCCCGTTCCTTGTTCTGCAATTGGGACTGAACATATCACTCCCATCGTGAGTAGATCTTCTACACAGGGTAAGAACGCCTCTTTCTTTGTCTGGTCTGAAGACAGACGAGAATTGTGAAACCTTGAATTCTAGAAGATATCCCTGGGTAACAATCTCTACTGCCCAGGGATCGTGAACATCTCTTGCCCAAGCCTGAGCGAAGAGAGAGAGTCTGCCCCCTACCAGATCCCGTCCCGGATCGGGGGGCTACCCCTTCATGCTGTCTTGGTAGCAGCCGCAGGCTTTTTGGCCTGTTTACCCTTGTGCCAGCCCTGGTAAGGCTTCCAGGTTGCCTTGGGCTGTGAAGCGTTACCCTCTTGCTTTGCAGCTGTAGAGGCTGAAGCCGGACCGCTCCTGAAGTTACGAAAGGAACGAAAATTAGCTTTGTTTCTAGCCTTAAAGGACTTGTCCTGAGGAAGAGCATGGCCCTTTCCCCCGGTGATTTCTGAAATAATCTCTTTCAATTCTGGCCTGAAAAGGGTCTTCCCCTTGAAAGGAATATTTAACAGTTCAGATTTTGACAACACATCGGCTGACCATGACTTGAGCCAAAGCGCTCTGCGCGCCATAATGGCGAAACCTGAATTTTTTGCCGCTAACTTAGCTAATTGCAAGGCGGCATCCGTGATAAAAGAATTAACCAGCTTTAGAGCCTTAATTCTATCCATAATTTCGTTGTATGAGGTCTCCGTCTGGAGCGACTCCTCCAGCGCCTCAAACCAGAAAGCCGCTGCAGTAGTTACAGGAATAATGCAGGCAATAGGTTGGAGAAGGAAACCTTGTTGAACAAAAATTTTCTTAAGTAAACCTTCTAATTTGTTATCCATCGGATCTTTAAAAGCACAACTGTCTTCAATTGGTATGGTTGTGCGCTTAGCAAGAGTAGAAACCGCCCCCTCAACCTTAGGGACCGTCTGCCACGAGTCCCGCCTGGGGTCATTTATGGGGAACATTTTCTTAAAAATAGGGGGGGGGGCAAAAGGGACACCTGGTCTATCCCACTCCCTAGTAACAATATCCGCAACCCTTTTAGGGATCGGACACACATCAGTGTATACCGGGACCTCTGGGTACTTGTCCATTTTACACAATTTCTCTGGAACCACCATAGGATCACAATCATCCAGAGTGGCTAATACCTCCCTAAGCAATACGCGGAGGTGTTCCAGTTTAAATTTAAACGCTAATTAATCTGATTCTGCCCGCTGAGAAACCTTTCCTGAGTCAGAAATTTCTCCTTCAGACATCAAATCCCTCACAGCCACTTCAGAGTGTTGTGAGGGTACATCAGATAAACCTCCCAAAGCTTCTGACTGCTCATAATCTGTTCTTAAAACAGAGCTATCACGCTTTGTAGGAAAAACTGGCAATTTGGATAGAAATGTCGCAAGGGAATTATCCATGACTGTCGCTAATTGTTGTAATGTAATAGGGGCCAATGCACTAGAGGTACTAGGCATCGCTTGCGTGGGCGTAACTGGTGGCGACACATGGGGAGAGGAAGGCGGACTATCCTCGTTACCTTCCGTCAAAGAATCATCTAGGGCTACATTTTTAAGTGACACAATATGATCTTTAAAGTGTATAGACACATTAGTGCACTTGGAACACAATTTTAGAGGGGGTTCCACCATGGCTTCTAAACACATAGAGCAAGGCCTCTCTTTAGTGTCAGACATGTTTAACAGACTAGTAATATTCACAATCAGGTTTGGAAACACTTTATTCAAATAAAATTTACAATTTGAAAAAAATGTTACTGTGCCTTTAAGAAATAAAAAGCGCACACAATTTATCAAACCGTGAAAAATGATCCAATCTCTCTGAAATTTTTACCGCATGAGCCTAAGGCTTTGAAATGATTGCACAACAATTTTCAGCCCAATTAACCCCTTAATGCCCAAACCGGAGCAACCTAAAACTGACAACCGGTTAATAAACTACAGCACCTTGCCACAGCTTACTGCTGTGGCCCTACCTGCCCCTGGGGACTAGTTTAGTGGAAAACAAGCTTCTTTGAAGTCCTCAAGCAGTCTTTGGACCCTCCACGTGAAGCTGCATGAACTGTCTGCCAATATTAACTGCGCGACTAAGGCACGAAATTTAGGCCCCCTCCCCCTTCACTCTGGAGTTGTGGGGCCTTCAAAGTCCCAAATAGGTGACTAAACATATGCCATGTAGAAGATAACCCCATAATAATACACCAAAGTGCATAAAAAAACGTCTATAACGAGTATTTTTTCCCATTAAATAATCGATTGCCCTGTAACAGTGTCCACCAGCCTATTGAGCCCTGTTAAGTAAGCCTTCCTTCTATACTAAGTCTCAGAACATGGCTTACCTTCCCCACATGGGGATTCTTGTCAGTCTTCTAGCATTAACTGAGTCTTGTCTAGAAAAAAATGACTGAGCATACCTTATTGCAGTTAAGCCTGCAAACTGTTCCCCCCAACTGAAGTTTTCTGGTACTCCTCAGTCCTGTGTGGGAACAGCAATGGATTTTAGTTACAACATGCTAAAATCATTTTCCTCTCAGCAAAATTCTTCATCACATTTCTGCTACAGAGTAAATAGTACAAACCGGTACCATTTAAAAATAACAAACTCTTGATTGAAGATATAAAACTACAAATCTAACACCACATTCACTTTACCCTTCCGCAGAGTGGCCCTGCTGTCAGAGCCGGCAAAGAGAATGACTGGGGGGCGGAGCTAGAGGGGGAGCTATATGGACAGCTCTGCTGTGTGCTCTCTTTGCCACTTCCTGTGGGGAATGAGAATATCCCACAAGTAAAGGATGAAGCCGTGGACTGGATACACCTTGCAAGAGAAAATGGCAAAGGTTAACTATAACATAGTTACCCCTAAAAGCAACGCAGTACCCTTTTGGTTTTTAACACACTACTCAAAGCCAAAGATACACATCTCTTATATGTGCTATAGTAATAATGCCTCACGATAGGCCACTAGTAAAATCAATCACTAGAAGATACCCCTACTTTGTAGTTTTTGACCAATCAAATTCTTAGAAAGATTATGTACTTCTAAACATTCCAATCCATACTAGACCTACCCAACAAGGGCTCAGCCTCTCGATTCCATTGCACCTGCACATATCATGCTTCCACTACTAACTAAACACTAACAACCAATGAGAACTTACCTTGCATCTTTAAACCCTTGCAAAGCAGGGCTGGCAGCCCTGTGCAGCACCTCACAATGTATATAGAGAGGGCTCCATAACTTTTAGTTTCAGTTGTGCTGTGAGCGTCAGATATGAAGTATCCAGGGGAAGTGGAACCGCTGCTGTAGCTCTACGCAACTAATCAGTGTCTAAAACAGATAAATATCAATTTCCCACGAGTACCGCTTACATGCACGGGGCTCCGACTGTCTGACATTTCTGGGGACATAATTTGTCCAGGGGCTGTCCCCTAATATTAGGGACATCTGGTCACCCTACCCTAAAGGCATAAGATATTGTCCAAAAAGTACCAACCACCATATTATAATTAAAATAAAAATTAAGAGACAATTGTTCATACAAATAGGTATCAGATGTATTTTTCTTTTTTCAGGAATTTATTTTAAAACCCAGTTTCACTGAATGCAAACAAATAATAAATAAAACAGCTTACACACACAATACACATAATTAACGATAAGCGCAAATTTAGTTTGCCCTTGAGCGGTCGTATTTATTTTCCCCTTGTAATACCACGTTAAAGTTAGCAAGGTTGCAAACTTCTTAACGCAACTTGTGCCAATGATAGCGCACAACTTCTAATCTAGCCCAAAATGTTAAAAACCATGAAATTCCAAAATTAAAGCCCCCACCCAAGATAATTTAATAATTATATAATACACACTTGTTTCTCCAACATTGGTGTGTCCGGTCCACGGCGTCATCCTTACTTGTGGGATATTCTCTTCCCCAACAGGAAATGGCAAAGAGTCCCAGCAAAGCTGGTCACATGATCCCTCCTAGGCTCAGCCCACCCCAGTCATTCTCTTTGCCGTTGCACAGGCAACATCTCCACGGAGATGGTTAAGAGTTTTTTTTGGTGTTTAAATGTAGTTTTATTCTTCTATCAAGTGTTTGTTATTTTAAAATAGTGCTGGTATGTACTATTTACTCTGAAACAGAAAAGGATGAAGATTTCTGTTTGTAAGAGGAAGATGATTTTAGCAGACAGTAACTAAAATCGATTGCTGTTTCCACACAGGACTGTTGAGATGAAGTAACTTCAGTTGGGGGAAACAGTTAGACTTTTCTGCTTAAGGTATGACTAGCCATATTTCTAACAAGACCATGTAATGCTGGAAGGCTGTCATTTCCCCTCATGGGGACCGGTAAGCCATTTTCTTAGTTAAACATAAAAGAATAAAGGGCTTCAAAAAGGGCTTAAAAACTGGTAGACATTTTTCTGGGCTAAAACGATTGCTTTACTAGGCATATTATGCAGATTCTAACTAATAATTGGTATTATAATCTTGGGGAACGTTTAGAAAAACGGCAGGCACTGTGTTGGACACCTTTTTCAGATGGGGGCCTTTCTAGTTATAGACAGAGCCTCATTTTCGCGCCATTAATGCGCAGTTGTTTTTGGAGAGCAAGGCATGCAGATGCATGTGTCAGGAGCTAAGAATCACTGAAAAAGCTTATAGAAGGCGTCATTTGGTATCGTATTCCCCTCTGGGCTTGGTTGGGTCTCAGCAAAGCATATAGCTGGGACTGTATAGGGGCTCCGGTTCCGTTAATTTAAGGGTTAAAGCTCTGAAATTTGGTGTGCAATACTTTTAATGCTTTAAGACACTGTGGTGAAATTTTGGTGAATTTTGAACAATTCCTTCATACTTTTTCACATATTCAGTAATAAAGTGTTTTCAGTTTGAAATTTAAAGTGACAGTAACGGTTTTATTTTAAAACATTTTTTGTGCTTTGTTGACAAGTTTAAGCCTGTTTAACATGTCTGTTCCATCAGATAAGCTATGTTCTATATGTATGAAAGCCAATGTGTCTCCTCATTTAAATTTATGTGATAAGTGTGCCATAGTGTCAACAAAGTAAGGACAGTAATGCCACAGATAATGCTATTGCCCAAGATGATTCCTCAAATGAGGGGAGTAAACATGATACTACATCATCCCCTACTGTGTCTACACCAGTTATGCCCACACAGGAGGCCCCTAGTACATCTAGTGCGCCAATACTTATTACCATGCAACAATTAACGGCTGTAATGGATAACTCCATAGCAAATCTTTTATCCAAAATGCCTACTTATCAGAGAAAGCGCGATTGCTCTGTTTTAAACACTGAAGAGCAAGAGGACGCTGATGATAACTGTTCTGACATACCCTCACACCAATCTCAAGGGGCCATGAGGGAGGTTTTGTCTGATGGAGAAATTTCAGATTCAGGAAAAATTTCTCATCAAGCTGAACCTGATGTTGTGACATTTAAATTTAAATTAGAACATCTCCGCGCACTGCTTAAGGAGGTGTTATCTACTCTGGATGATTGTGACAATTTGGTCATTCCAGAGAAATTATGTAAGATGGACAAGTTCCTAGAGGTTCCGGTGCCCCCCGACGCTTTTCCTATACCCAAGCGGGTGGCGGACATAGTAAATAAAGAGTGGGAAAGGCCCGGCATACCTTTTGTTCCCCCCCCCCTATATTTAAGAAATTATTTCCTATAGTCGACCCCAGAAAGGACTTATGGCAGACAGTCCCCAAGGTCGAGGGGGCGGTTTCTACTCTAAACAAACGCACTACTATTCCTATCAAAGATAGTTGTGCTTTCAAAGATCCTATGGATAAGAAATTAGAGGGTTTGCTTAAAAAGATTTTTGTACAGCAAGGTTACCTTCTACAACCAATTTCATGCATTGTTCCTGTCACTACGGCAGCGTATTTCTGGTTCGAGGAACTAGAAAAATCGCTCAGTAAAGAATCTTCGTATGAGGAGGTTATGGACAGAGTTCAAGCACTTAAATTGGCTAACTCTTTTGTTTTAGATGCCGCTTTGCAATTAGCTAGATTAGCGGCGAAAAATTCAGGGTTTGCTATCGTGGCGCGCAGAGCGCTTTGGCTAAAGTCTTGGTCAGCGGATGTGTCTTCCAAGACAAAATTGCTTAACATTCCTTTCAAAGGTAAAACATTATTTGGACCTGATTTGAAAGAGATTATTTCAGACATCACTGGGGGAAAGGGCCACGCCCTCCCACAGGATAGGTCTTTTAAGGCTAAAAATAAGCCTAATTTCCGTCCCTTTCGCAGAAACGGACCAGTCTCTAATTCTGTATCCTCTAAGCAAGAGGGTAATACTTCACAACCCAAACCAGCCTGGAAACCAATGCAAGGCTGGAACAAGGGTAAGCAGGCCAAGAAGCCTACCACTGCTACCAAAACAGCATGAAGGGATAGCCCCCGATCCGGGACCGGATCTAGTGGGGGGCAGACTTTCTCTCTTTGCTCAGGCTTGGGCAAGAGATGTTCAGGATCCTTGGGCGCTAGAAATAGTTTCTCAAGGTTATCTCCTGGAATTCAAGGAACTACCCCCAAGGGGAAGGTTCCATAGGTCTCAATTATCTTCAAACCAAATAAAGAGACAGGCATTCTTACATTGTGTAGAAGACCTGTTAAAGATGGGAGTGATACATCCAGTTCCAATAAGAGAACAAGGAATGGGATTTTATTCCAATCTGTTCATAGTTCCCAAAAAAGAGGGAACATTCAGACCAATTTTGGATCTAAAGATCCTAAACAAATTTCTCAGGGTACCATCGTTCAAAATGGAAACTATTCGAACGATCCTACCTACTATCCAGGAAAATCAATTTATGACTACCGTGGATTTAAAGGATGCGTACCTACATATTCCTATCCACAAGGAACATCATCAGTTCCTAAGGTTCGCTTTTCTGGACAAGCATTACCAGTTTGTGGCACTTCCATTCGGATTAGCCACTGCTCCAAGGATTTTCACAAAGGTACTAGGGTCCCTTCTAGCGGTTCTAAGACCAAGGGGCATTGCAGTAGTACCTTACTTGGACGACATCCTGATTCAAGCGTCGTCCCTGTCAAAAGCAAAGGCTCATACGGACATCGTCCTAGCCTTTCTCAGATCTCACGGATGGAAGGTGAACAAAGAAAAAAGTTCTCTGTCCCCGTCAACAAGAGTTCCCTTCTTGGGAACAATAATAGATTCCTTAGAAATGAGGATTTTTCTGACAGAGGTCAGAAAATCAAAACTTCTAAGCTCTTGTCAAGTACTTCATTCTGTTCCTCGTCCTTCCATAGCGCAGTGCATGGAAGTAATAGGATTGATGGTTGCAACAATGGACATAGTTCCTTTTGCACGAATTCATCTAAGACCATTACAACTGTGCATGCTCAGACAGTGGAATGGGGATTATACAGACTTGTCTCCGACGATTCAAGTAGATCAAAAAACCAGAGATTCACTCCGTTGGTTACGTAGAAAAAGGGGGGCTGAGGGCTAGTGGGTTAAGACTAGATAAAAAATTGTAGGGAGAAATTATATGATAAAGACTTATAAGTATATTAGCCCTATAATTTTAAGAGAGAGACAGGAAAGATACATATGGATGTACCATTAATTGCAAAGACAAGAAGAAATCTTGCAAGAAAGGGGATAGGCCTGTCGGGCTCTAAGCATATATTTTAAACAACCCACTGGTTTAGATTATCAGCACAAGATAATAATTCATGGAAAAGAGCAATGCTCTATGTCAAGGAGTAACTAGAACCCCATATATCCAATTTGGAACTTAGAATGAAGTTAAAATTGTCTCAGAAAACCATTCATACTGACAAAATCTTTATTAAGAGACAAAGGATAAAGTCCAGCAGGACTCAGACAAACATTCACACATACACTGGTTAAAAATAGCTCAAGCTCGTTTCTTAATTAAAGAGAATGCAGTGTATGGCGTGTGAAATAGAAATAGTATTTAAATAGTAATCTCTGCAAGTGGAATTCTTAAGGATATCTAATATGAGCAAATGTTGAGAGATTCCTAAAAATTGTAATGTGCAGAATAACTGTTCTACAGTAAATGGTGGACCTTTGGATGGTGTATACAAGGAATATAGCTAGGATATATATATGTAGCTTATTTAATTTTTAGCATTCAGGGTGTCATAAGGTTCAGTAGTTTGTGCACTTATGGGGAGCACAGGGTAGCGCTTAATATCACTAAGATGAATTGATTGTATTGCAATATAACTGAAGGCTTGAATTCAGCAATGTTGTTCAGAGATAATATAGATGCTATATGCAAAAAAATGGTGAACACCAAATAGTATTCGATTATCTCAGAGATCGATTAAATAAATTGCAATATGACTGGGAGCTTTCAGCAATGTTGCTCAGAGAGAAAATATATTTTAGGTCTGACCTAAGCGATATTTTGTGACCCAATATTCTCAATGGTTTAACTGGTATGTGCGTGCTCACTAATGGTTACATTTGTATATTTTGATACATATTAGCACAGCTGAAAATATAAATCAATATCTAATGTCTCCCAGTTACAAAACATATATATGCTAGGCTGCACTGTTGTTGTAACTTTGGTTAATACCAGGTTACCATAACATGTATATATAGGTATTTAGGTAATATACCACAGGTTTTATAACCTATATATTAGTATCATAGATTTTGGTTAACCTATTCCTTTAGTTTTGATATTGACGTGAGCCTAGCACAAATATCAAGTTGCCACCTTAGTTGCCAAACATATATGAGTTAATGTATTGTTGAATATCAGTTTTACAAATTTAGCAAAGTAAGGAAACTCTCATAACCCCTGGCTGAAGTAAGCCTCTTCTACAATTAATGGTACATCCATATGTATCTTTCCTGTCTCTCTCTTAAAATTATAGGGCTAATATACTTATAAGTCTTTATCATATAATTTCTCCCTACAATTTTTTATCTAGTCTTAACCCACTAGCCCTCAGCCCCCCTTTTTCTACGTAATTGTGATTTTTTGCTAGGGTTATCCTAGTGTTTCTTTTTGAGGGCTTATAATTCAAATCAATATGAACATTCAACAAGATTTAATTGTCAGACAGGAAAAAAGATTAAAAGAATTAAATCAATTATTTGATAAACCTAACATTGAAGATATTCAGATAACCAAAGATGAACTGAATAACATATTATGCCAACTACACCAAACTTTATACAAACACACTAAAAGATGGTGGAACTGGCATTTTTTTGATAAATATGCAGAACGTGGTATTATACCTAGAGGTCTTAGAATCAAAATGTTTCCAGCCTTTACTCTAAATAATGAGGAACTGGTCAAAGAATGGGAAGGCACCTTAACAGAATGTTCACTCAAATTGATTCAAATCCTCAAAAAACATGATTCTCTAGAACTTAAGAATCTGGATGTAGAAATTAAAAAACAGAATGAGATTTTAAAAAAATTTGAAGAGAAATTCAATTTTGTGGATACTTATCAGACATACCAGAAAGAACTGGATAAATTGGAAAATGAGTTGATTCAGACCAAGAAACAAAAATTACAGAGAGACATAGATGATTTTCAACATCAAAGAGTGTATAGGTGGAGAAACCATAACTTTAATAGATCTAGATCCCAGAGAAGAACAATAAGAGAAAATGATAGTGGGACAGATACTGAAACAGACATCTCAGATAATGAAAATAACAGAGATGATAGTGAGCCAACGACAAGAGACTCTCCAACAACAGAAGCACAAACCAGCTCTATACTGTCCACCCCACAACAGCCTCAGCAAATGTCTTTTTTAGCATTAAGCCACAGACAACAACAGGCATTAAATTCGACACAAGTGAGCAAAACAAGAAACAACAAAAGGAAAAATACGGGACCTCAGAGACAGTCAGAGAGAAAGAGAGAGATGAGTCCATTTACAAAAATCAGGACCAACTCATGAGAATCATTAACTTAAGTGATCATGTTCTGAATACTAACCATGAACTAGTTCTATCCAAAGGCTTAACTTTCTGTCCCACCAACAAACTTAATAAGTTTGAAATAATTAAAGACGTACACCTATTCACACGCAAACTCTTATTAAAAAAGATGTACTCTCATAAAGAAGATTTCTCTCTATCAAATGATGATCTGAACTCTTTGAGAGATTTGGAGGATCTTTTAAGTGAAACTGAAACTGACATACAATCAGATATACAACCAGATACTGATATCCAATCAATCGCCTGGAAAAAGGATTTAAAACCAAAATCCACTTACATGCCCCCTACAACAATATCTCCACAAATAAATGTATTTTCACAAATAGTATGTAAAAAAATTGAACAACTACCTATCTACAATGTGAATAACAATTTAACTTACTCTGAAATAAGTGCTCTGAACGAAATAAAAACTTGGAATGATGTAATCATTAAGCCCTCTGACAAGGGCGGAAATATTGTCCTATGGTCTAAAACTGACTATGTCGAAGAAGCAATGAAACAACTAATGAATCAAGATTGCTATAGAAAACTATTTTCAAATCCCCAAACAGAGTATATGAACATATATAACAAATTAATTACAAAAACGTGGAAAGATGGAATCATCACAAAAACTGAAAAAGAATTTCTAATACAGAAGAATCCCACTCTCGCAACCATATACTTCCTGCCAAAAGTTCACAAAAATCTGACCAAACCTCCCGGTAGACCCATTGTATCCGGCAATAATAATCTAACTGAGTCTGCAAGCAAGTATGTAGATCAGAGGTTGAGGGAATACTTAACAACGCTACCATCATATGTCCGGGACACAATGGAAGTATTACAGATTTTACAAAATCTCTATCTGGGAAAAGATACCTGGCTCATTACAGCAGATGTGGAATCTTTATACACCAGTATTAGACATGCAGATGGTATACAAGCAGTGAAGTATTTTCTATCTACAAATTCATTAGATAATGAAGAACATAATGAATTTGTCATTTCTCTTTTACAGTTTGTTCTAACTCATAATATTTTCACGTTCAAAGATAGCTTTTTCCTTCAAACACAAGGCACAGCGATGGGCACCTCATGCGCCCCTACGTATGCCAATTTATTTCTAGGTTTTTGGGAACAAAAAGTAGTTTTCACAGACACCATGGAAAAATTCACTAACCATGTGGTACTCTGGCTGAGGTACATTGATGATGTGCTCTTCCTGTGGGAAGGCACACGTGAAATGTTAGATGAATTCTTATCAACACTCAATGTCAACAATCTTAACATCAAATTAACCTACCAAGCAGAACTACATGAGATTAACTTTCTGGATCTCACAATAACCAAAAATCTAGATGGTACAGTACAAACTAAGATTTTTAGAAAGGAAACATCCACAAACTCATTACTACATGAATCAAGTGCTCACCCTAACAGTACATTAAAAGCAATACCTTACGGGGAATTCCTTCGACTCAGACGTAATTGTTCAGACACTGCAATCTTTGAAAATGAGAGTAAGGACTTAACAACAAGACTAATCCAAAGGGGATATAGTAAGAGGTCTGTTAAGAAGGCTAAATTTAAAGCCTTGAAAACAGAAAGATCTGAATTACTTCATCCAAAAAAGAAAGATACCTCCAAAACCATTCCTAGGTTAATTACCACCTATAATCCACAGATGCAGCATGTAATCAAAATATTCAACGACAATTAGTTCATCCTAGAAAATGATCCTGATCTCCATGACATAATAGGAGATAGGGTTAAAATTGGATATAAGAGACCCAGGAATTTGAAGGACCAATTGGTCAGGAGCCACTATGTGCACAATCCAAGAAAAAAAGATACTGACCCAGGCATGTACCCTTGCTGTACATGTACAGCATGTCCTTTTGTTAAAAAGATAAAAGAGATCAAAGACAAATATGGCACAGTCCATAAACTTTACCAACATTTTACATGTAGGACCTCTGGGGTAATCTATATTATCTTTTGCGAATGTGACAAAGCCTATGTAGGAATGACTACTAGAGAGGCACGAGTAAGGATATTGGAACATAAGAACAACATCAAAAATGCTGAAAATGACCTTCAGAACGGCAAAAAGATTACTAGTGTTGCTAAACACTTCTTAACTAAACACAGAAGTCAGTATAACCATATGAAATTTGCAGTATTACAGAAAATATCACTAGGCATAAGAGGTGGCAATATTGAGAATGCACTACTGAAGGCAGAGTGCAGATGGATACATTTGCTCAATACTGTACACCCAGTTGGATTAAATGAGCATAATAACTACAATGTTTTCTTGCAAACCTAATAAATCACTGAAACCGACTAATATGCAGATCGGTTACTCATTTAAAATTGTTTGCATACACAAAGTTTCAGTCAAGTGTTTGAATAGTTTTATAAAATTGAAAAGGGCACATACATTAGCAAATTTCTTTGCTATCTCATATCTATGTCACCTATCACATTATTAGAATATAACTTTACCATACTTATTTAATAGTATGTTTTTCTACCTTCACCATGTCTGTTATTAATGTCAAACACCACGCTTGATATTCCAGAGCACATTTTATATTTTATATAAAAAAACCTTCCAAGTGATCGTGTTTTATTTCCCCACTCTCACGTTGAATATTCTATTATATTTTATCCAAATACAAGGTGCAATCTCACACAAGTACTTTAGCACATTTCCCTTACACTTTTCTATTTTCTGCATCACGTATAAACTGGAACTGATCAAACACAACATGATACTGCATTGCTTAACATATTGTAAATTATACTGACAAGTGCACACAAAAAGTGCAGGCATTACAGCTTATGATATCCAAGCAGCTTAATGAATCATTCCTTTTTGCTCATTTGATCGTCTCTGTTTTACAGATCGAGTCTTTCTGTCACATGAATTTTACCTGACAACAGGTGATGCTCGCAAAGATTATTTGATTGGGTCAGTCATAGGTGCGTCCCATCTATACTAACCAATACCATCCGACAATCTGATACTCTGTGAGCCAATCGATGATCCTGACTGGGTCTTTCAAAAGAATATAACATTACAAGTCCGGCCGGCGCGTACCCCTCTGAAGAAGCGTTATGTGAAACGCGCGTCAGGGGCATTGTTCACGAGGTCATAGTACCTCACTGCTTTTAGCCGCTCGCTCGCTAATATACTTTCTAATACTTATTGAATATATGCGTGTGTGAAATTTGAGCAGACTAACAGTAATACAGTCTCCGATATAGTAGAGACTTTTGTAGATCAAGATATGAACGTTTGAGTGTTATTAGCTAGAAGTAATATTAATTACAGCCTCCGCTATAGAAGAGGCTTACTTCAGCCAGGGGTTATGAGAGTTTCCTTACTTTGCTAAATTTGTAAAACTGATATTCAACAATACATTAACTCATATATGTTTGGCAACTAAGGTGGCAACTTGATATTTGTGCTAGGCTCACGTCAATATCAAAACTAAAGGAATAGGTTAACCAAAATCTATGATACTAATATATAGGTTATAAAACCTGTGGTATATTACCTAAATACCTATATATACATGTTATGGTAACCTGGTATTAACCAAAGTTACAACAACAGTGCAGCCTAGCATATATATGTTTTGTAACTGGGAGACATTAGATATTGATTTATATTTTCAGCTGTGCTAATATGTATCAAAATATACAAATGTAACCATTAGTGAGCACGCACATACCAGTTAAACCATTGAGAATATTGGGTCACAAAATATCGCTTAGGTCAGACCTAAAATATATTTTCTCTCTGAGCAACATTGCTGAAAGCTCCCAGTCATATTGCAATTTATTTAATCGATCTCTGAGATAATCGAATACTATTTGGTGTTCACCATTTTTTTGCATATAGCATCTATATTATCTCTGAACAACATTGCTGAATTCAAGCCTTCAGTTATATTGCAATACAATCAATTCATCTTAGTGATATTAAGCGCTACCCTGTGCTCCCCATAAGTGCACAAACTACTGAACCTTATGACACCCTGAATGCTAAAAATTAAATAAGCTACATATATATATCCTAGCTATATTCCTTGTATACACCATCCAAAGGTCCACCATTTACTGTAGAACAGTTATTCTGCACATTACAATTTTTAGGAATCTCTCAACATTTGCTCATATTAGATATCCTTAAGAATTCCACTTGCAGAGATTACTATTTAAATACTATTTCTATTTCACACGCCATACACTGCATTCTCTTTAATTAAGAAACGAGCTTGAGCTATTTTTAACCAGTGTATGTGTGAATGTTTGTCTGAGTCCTGCTGGACTTTATCCTTTGTCTCTTAATAAAGATTTTGTCAGTATGAATGGTTTTCTGAGACAATTTTAACTTCATTCTAAGTTCCAAATTGGATATATGGGGTTCTAGTTACTCCTTGACATAGAGCATTGCTCTTTTCCATGAATTATTATCTTGTGCTGATAATCTAAACCAGTGGGTTGTTTAAAATATATGCTTAGAGCCCGACAGGCCTATCCCCTTTCTTGCAAGATTTCTTCTTGTCTTTGCAATTAATGGTACATCCATATTCACTCCGTTGGTGGCTGACCCTGGACAATCTGTCACAGGGAATGAGCTTCCGCAGACCAGAGTGGGTGATTGTCACGACCGACGCCAGCCTAGTGGGCTGGGGCGCGGTCTGGGAATCCCTGAAAGCTCAGGGTCTATGGTCTTGGGAAGAGTCTCTTCTCCCGATAAACATTCTGGAACTGAGAGCGATATTCAATGCTCTCAGAGCTTGGCCTCAACTAGCAAAGGCCAAATTCATAAGGTTTCAGTCAGACAACATGACGACCGTTGCATATATCAATCATCAGGGGGGAACAAGGAGTTCCCTGGCGATGAAAGAAGTGACCAAGATAATTCAATGGGCGGAGGATCACTCCTGCCACTTGTCTGCGATCCACATCCCAGGAGTGGAAAATTGGGAAGCGGATTTTCTGAGTCGTCAGACATTCCATCCGGGGGAGTGGGAACTCCATCCGGAAATCTTTGCCCAAATAACTCAATTATGGGGCATTCCAGACATGGATCTGATGGCGTCTCGTCAGAACTTCAAGGTTCCTTGCTACGGGTCCAGATCCAGGGATCCCAAGGCGACTCTAGTAGATGCACTAGTAGCACCTTGGACCTTCAACCTAGCTTATGTATTCCCACCGTTTCCTCTCATCCCCAGGCTGGTAGCCAGGATCAATCAGGAGAGGGCCTCGGTGATCTTGATAGCTCCTGCGTGGCCACGCAGGACTTGGTATGCAGACCTGGTGAATATGTCATCGGCTCCACCATGGAAGCTACCTTTGAGACAGGACCTTCTTGTTCAGGGTCCATTCGAACATCCGAATCTGGTTTCCCTCCAACTGACGGCTTGGAGATTGAACGCTTGATTTTATCAAAGCGTGGGTTTTCAGATTCTGTAATAGATACTCTGATTCAGGCTAGAAAGCCTGTAACTAGAAAAATTTACCATAAAATATGGAAAAAATATATCTGTTGGTGTGAATCTAAAGGATTCCCATGGAACAAGATAAAAATTCCTAAGATTCTATCCTTTCTACAAGAAGGTTTGGAGAAAGGATTATCTGCAAGTTCTCTGAAGGGACAGATCTCTGCTTTATCTGTTTTACTTCACAAAAGACTGGCAGCTGTGCCAGATGTTCAAGCATTTGTTCAGGCTCTGGTTAGGATCAAGCCTGTTTACAGACCTTTGACTCCTCCCTGGAGTCTAAATCTAGTTCTTTCAGTTCTTCAAGGGGTTCCGTTTGAACCCTTACATTCCGTAGATATTAAGTTATTATCTTGGAACTTTTGTTTTTGGTTGCAATTTCTTCTGCTAGAAAAGTTTCAGAGTTATCTGCTCTGCAGTGTTCTCCGCCCTATCTGGTGTTCCATGCAGATAAGGTGGTTTTGCGTACTAAGCCTGGTTTTCTTCCGAAAGTTGTTTCCAACAAAAATATTAACCAGGAGATAGTTGTACCTTCTTTGTGTCCGAATCCAGTTTCAAAGAAGGAACGTTTGTTACACAATTTGGACGTAGTCCGTGCTCTAAAATTCTATTTAGAGGCTACTAAAGATTTCAGACAAACATCTTCCTTGTTTGTTGTTTATTATGGTAAAAGGAGAGGTCAAAAAGCGACTTCTACCTCTCTTTCCTTTTGGCTTAAAAGCATTATCCGATTGGCTTATGAGACTGCCGGACGGCAGCCTCCTGAAAGAATCACAGCTCACTCCACTAGGGCTGTGGCTTCCACATGGGCCTTCACTGCACACTTTTGCCAAATTTTACAAATTTGATACTTTTGCTTCTTCGGAGGCTATTTTTGGGAGAAAGGTTTTGCAAGCCGTGGTGCCTTCCATTTAGGTGACCTGATTTGCTCCCTCCCTTCATCCGTGTCCTAAAACTTTGGTATTGGTTCCCACAAGTAAGGATGACGCCGTGGACCGGACACACCAATGTTGGAGAAAACAGAATTTATGCTTACCTGATAAATTACTTTCTCCAACGGTGTGTCCGGTCCACGGCCCGCCCTGGTTTTTTAATCAGGTCTGATGAATTATTTTCTCTAACTACAGTCACCACCGTATCATATGGTTTCTCCTATATATATTTCCTCCTGTCCGTCGGTCGAATGACTGGGGTGGGCGGAGCCTAGGAGGGATCATGTGACCAGCTTTGCTGGGACTCTTTGCCATTTCCTGTTGGGGAAGAGAATATCCCACAAGTAAGGATGACGCCGTGGACCGGACACACCGTTGGAGAAAGTAATTTATCAGGTAAGCATAAATTCTGTTTTTCTTTCTTTTTACTTATTAGGGATGTGCATTCGTTGATACAAACAAATGACAAATTTAGCCACAGGACATGGTATTCAACTCTTTTCAGAGCTGGATATATTCGTGTAATACTGCGACACACACAAAACTGGATATGCACAGATCTTTCTGTGTGGCACTATTAGACAAATATATCCAGCCCCAAAAAGAGCGGAATGCAGTGATATGGGAACAGATTTGATATTTTGATACAAATGAATGCCGGATGCACATCCCTAATAAATAAATAAACAAACTCATAAAGAGATAAAGCAGGAATGATTCAGCCCATAAAGGCAACATATTGTAGTATTAGGACCAGTCAATATTAGGACACCTTGTAAGTTGGTGACTGGCTTAATCAGAATATGGCCATATAGTGTGACTAAGATCCTAATTTTAAGCATAAGTGTTTTTTGTAGGCAATTGTGCAACATTTAACCCCCTACCGTCATTAAGATGTTCCACGCCGTCCTAACTGCACAGTTAGGACGGCATGGGAAGTCCTAAATGTTTTGTCTGTCCTGAAACAATAACCTTCCTATAGGGGATCGAGGGCTGGGGGGCGTGTCTAGTGTCATAGGTGCTCCCCCCAGACCCAATCACATAATTGAAATTACGCGATCGCATGAACGATCGTGTGATTTAAATTTGTACTCATTTTTTTAAATCGGAACTTTGTTCAGATGTAGGAAAATGAGTCCTGGCAGGAAGGGATTAAAAATGTTTTGTATATTTGCAAGTGGATGTGATGTTTTCCTATCTTTAACATTGAGTAGACTAGTAACTTTTTCCCTCTGGGCTGGCAGCTTTTAACCTGATATTTTTCCACCCCTGTATGTGTGTGTGTGTGTATGTGCGTATATATATATATATATATATATATATATATATATATATATATATATATATATAATTTGCAATAAAGGATTGTTTTTATTGAAATCCTGTGGAGTTAAGAGCTGTTTTTGATGTTTAGAGCTGACTTACAGTGAGATCTGGCCGTTGCATATATACGCTATACTGGAACAGATATGTCAGGTACGGTATATGAATACAGCCACGGCCAGAGAAGAGTCAGCTTTTCAAAAGTTTCTTCTGTGTGTAACACAAAAATATGTTTTTAGCCCTAGAGGCTTGTCACACACATGTTGTTAAAGGTTTATTGAGATACTAGTTCCTACAACTTATATTTTTTGGACTGACCAATGGAAAACATAAATTATGCTTACCTGATAATTTAATTTCCTTCTGTATGAGGAGAGTCCATGGCATCATTCCTTACTGTTGGGAAATACTAAACCTGGCCGCCAGGAGGAGGCAAAGACACCCCAGCCAAAAGCTTAAATACTCCCCCTACTTCCCTTATATCCCAGTCATTCTGCCAAGGGAACAAGGAACAGTAGAAGAAATATCAGGGTATAAATGGTGCCGGAAGAGAAAAAACAAATTTTGGTCCGCCCATCGGAGTATACGGGCAGTGGCCGTGAACTCTTCGCATGCAGAAGGAAATGGTCAGGTAAGCATAATTTATGTTTTCCTTCCTAATATGAGGAGTGTCCACGGCATCATTCCTTACTGTTGGGAAATGATACCCAAGCTCTAGAGGACACTGAATTATAACGGGAGAGGTAAAAGAAATGCGGACCCTAATCTGAGGGCACTACAGCCTGTAAAACCTTTCTCCCAAAAGCTGCTTCAGCCGAAGCAAAAACGTCAAATTTTTAGACTTTTGAAAAAGTATGTAAGGAGGACCAGGTAGCGGCCTTATAAATCTGATCCAGAGGCCTCGTTCTTAAAGGCCCAAGAGGTAGCCACCGCTCTAGTGGAATGAGCCGTAATCCTCTGAGGAGGTTTATGTACCGCTGACTCGTAAGATAAGCGTATAACAGTCCTCAAACAAAAAGATAAGGAAGTCGAAGAAGCCTTCAGACCCTTCCGCTTCCCAGTATAGATAACAAACAAGAAAGAAGTTTGCCTAAAATCCTTAGTACAGTAAACTCTCAATTAACCTGCACCCATAGCGATCGGTAGATTCCGGATAAGTGTATTTCTGGTTGCTTGAGAGTCACTATTAAAAATAGGTCTAACTAGTTCTATAACCCAGATTTTACTATAAACGCTGTATTTACTTGATATTATTATTTAAATACAGTAAATAAAAGCAAATTAATACAAATAAAGACAAACTTAATTTAATGTAACAGTTTTATTATGCATTTTTATTTCAAATGCTGTTACAGTAAATAAAAGCAAATAAAGGTAAACTTAACTTTATGTAACAGTTCAATTGCTCTTGTTCACCTTTGTTTTTTTCCTATTGGGCCTTTACTTTTTAATCATTGGTGATTTGTGGATCACATGGGCAGGAGCCGGTTAGAGGCGCACACTAGATGTATCATATGACCAGACTACTACTGAGCCCAATGGGAGGATCCACTTCAACAGGATGCTCAATCAATAACCAATTCCCAGAACGTCTCAATCTCTTGCAGAGAACAATGTGTTTATTCAGGAAATAAAACGCATTGTTTTCAGCAAGAGATTGAGCCGTTCTGGGAATTGGTTATTGATTGAGCATCCTGTTGAAGTGGATCCTCCCATTGGGCTCAGTAGTAGTCTGGTCCGGAAGAGTGATACAGTACATTACGATGACAGAGGGATGCTGTGCAGCCGCAAGATAGCCCGCCCTGATTGCCAAGCTGATGTAATCGTAAGTGCTGCAGTATATTTTCTGTTCCTATTACTGTACCGTGTAGCAGATAAGTGTGTCTCTATATCCTGTTGAAGTGGATCCTCCTATTGGGCTCTATTTCTGTCCCTACCGTTTGTCTAATGAGTGGGTCTGTGAGTGGGTCAGTGTTGAGTGGGTCAGTGTAACTATTGTCACTCTATTTACTGCAGCTCCTGCTGTTTAAAGACTTTTCTTCATGCTCTAACAAAAAAATTCATGTTTTAAAAAAAAAATTCATGTTTAAAAAAAATTCTGGTTGCTTGAGTTCCGGATAATCAAGATTCTACTGTAGCTTGAAGATAAAACTTCAAAACTCGAACCACATCCAGATTATGAAGTAAACGTTCCTTCGAAATAGAAGGATTAGGACATAAGGAAGGAACCACAATCTCTTGATTGATGTTACGATCAGACACCACCTTAGGTAGATAACCCAATCAGGGACAAAAGAACACCAGAAAAAGGAGGCTTACATTCCAAGGCAGCCATTTCAGAAACTCTGCGTGCAGATGCAATAGCCGAAAGAAAAAGAACCTTCCAGTACAACAATTTGATGTCAACCAAATGCATAGGCTCACACGGAGCCCGTTGTAAAAATGTAAGAACAAGATTCAAGCTCCAAGGTGGAGCATTAAATCTAAACACAGGTCTGATCCTAATCAGAGCCTTAACAAAAGATTGCACGTCAGGGAGCTCTTCGAGCCTCTTGTGCAGCAAAACAGAAAGGGTCGACATCTGTCCCCTCAGGGAACTGGCAGAAAGGCCCTTCTCCAGACTCTCCTGGAGAAAGGAAAGAATCCTGGCAGCCTTAACCTTATGCCAGGCTAAACCACGCTCTTCACACCAGAATAAGTAAGCTCTCCACACCTTATGATAGATGCAACAAGTAACAGGCTTATGAGCCTGAATGACTGTGTCAATAACTCTCTCAGAGAAACCTCTCTTGGCTAAGACTAAGCGTTCAATCTCCACGCAGTCAGCCTCAGAGAATCTAGATTGTGATGAACAAAGGGACCCTGTTCCAGCAGATCCCTGCGACAAAGTAAGTTCCACGGAGGAGATGAGGACATATTCACCAGGTCCGCGAACCACATCCTTCCACGATGGAGCAATCAGTATCACTGATGCCTGCTCCCACTACACGAGGGAGAAGTGGTAATGGCGGAAAATGTAAATTAGATTGAATCTCCAAGACACCGCTAATGCATCTATTAGCTCCACCTGAGGATCCCTGCACCGCAACCCATATCTGGGTAGCTTGGAATTGAGCAGGGACACCATGAGATCTATCTCCAGCGTCCCCCACTTGTTGCAAATCTCCGCAAACACCTCTGAAGGAGGGGCCATTTCCCCGGATGAAAGGAATGTAGATTGCTGACAGCGAGCAGTTGTGGGCCTCTGCCCACTCCAGAAGCCACAATACTTTCCTCATTCCTAGGGAGCTCCTCGTTCCCCCCTGATGGTTGATGTAAGCCACTGAGGTTTTGTTGTCTGATGGGAATCTGATAAACTGGGACAAACCCAGAAGAGGCCAAGCCTTCAGAGCATTGAAGATCGCTCAAAGTTCCAAAATGTTGATCGGGAGGAGGGATTCCTCTCAAGTCCACAGGCCCTGTGCCTTCCTGGCACCCCAAACAGCTCCCCATCCTGATAGACTTGCGTCCGTAGTCACAATCTCCGAGGATGGTCTCAAGAAGGATGTCCCCTGGGACAGGTGATCTGGACAGAGCCACCATAAGAGCGATTCTCTTGACTGATTGTCCAGAGAAATCTGTTGAGACAGATCTGAATGATCGTCATTCCACTGTCTCAGCATGCACAGCTGAAGTAGTCTGAGATGGAATCTGGCAAAAGGAATGATGTCCATGCTGGACACCATGAGACCGATCACCTCCATACACCGAGCCACAGAGGGCCTGAAGGAGGTCTGGAGGGCAAGACAAGAGGAAGTTAGCTTGTAACGTCTCTGGTCTGTAAGGAATATCCTCATGGATATGGAGTCTATTATAGTACCCAGGAATTGCACCCTGGTACGGGGAATAAGAGAACACTTTTCTAAGTTTATCTTCCACCCATGAGATCGAAGAAGAAACAGAAGAGATTTTGAATGGTATTCTGCCAGACAACAGGATGGTTCTTGAACTAGAATATCGTCCAAGTATGGGGCTACTGCTATACCTCTGGTTCTAGCCACTGCAAGCAGAGCACCTAGAACCTTCGTAAAAACTCTTGGGGCAGTAGCTAGACCAAACAGAAGTGAAATAAACAGGAAGTGCTGGTCCAGGAACGCAAATCTTAGGAACTTGAAGTGTTCCTTGTGTATTGGTACGTGAAGGTAAGCATCCTTCAGATCTATTATGGTCATGAACTGTCCTTCCTGAACTAAGGGAAGGATGGACCTTATCGTCTCCATCTTGAACGAGGAGAGAGATAGAAATTTGTTTAAGCACTTTAGGTCCAGAATCGGGCGGAAAGTTCCCTCCTTCTTTGGGGCCACAAAAAGGTTTGAATAATACCCCAGACCTCTTTCTGCGAAAAAGAGGACAATGACTCCTAGGGAGGAGAGATCCCTCACGCACACCAGAAAGGCTTCTCTCTTTTCTGGCCTTGAAGACAGGTTTAAGAGGAGGAATCGGCCCCTGGGTGGATGAGACTTGAAACCTATCTTGCATCCCTGAGCGATGACCTCCAGGACCAACGTGTCTTGCACATCCCCAAACCAAGCGTCTGAAAAGAGTGACAGTCTGCCCCCTACAAGATCCAGAGCCGGATCAGGGGCCGCCCCTTCATGCCAACTTTGTCTTGGCGGGCTTCTTGCCCTTGGATTGCTCTGGCTTTGCGGAGGGCTGCTGACGTTGGAATTTATCCGAACGAAAGGAATGAAAATAAGGACCTTGTCCCTTAGGCTTGTTCTTCTTATCCTGCGGTAAAAAGGCACCTTTGCCTCCAGTAACCGTGGAGATAATCGAGTCTAGGCCTGGACCAAATAGAATATTTCCCTTAAATGGGAGGGAAAGAAGTCTTGACTTAGAAGTCATGTCCGCAGACCATGACTTTAGCCAGAGTGCCCTACGGGCTTGAACAGAAAAAACCTGAAGCCTTTGCATTCAGGCAAATAATTTGCATATTTGCATTACAAATAAAAGAATTAGCCACCCTTAAGGCCTTGATTCTGTCCTGAATCACGACGAGGGGACCCTCCAGCTCAATCAACTCAGATAAGGAGTTGGACCAGTAGGTAGCCGCTCCAGCAACCGCAGCAACAGCCACTGCCGGTTGAAACAAATATCCGTATGTTGAAACATCTTTCTTAACAGAGTTTCTATCTTCAATCCATGTGCTCTTAAAATGACGAACTATCCTCAAGCGGGATAGTAGTGCGTTTAGCAAGTGTGGAGATAGCACCATCCACCTTGGGGATGGAACCCCACATCTCCAATTGAAAGTCCGGGACCAAGGAACAATTTTTTAAAGGAAGAAGAAGGGGAAAATGAAGAACCAATTCTTTCCTATTAATTCTTACTAATGTTCGCCATCTTTATGGGAACCGGGAACGTTTGTGGTACAACCCTGTCCTCGTAGACCTTATCTAATTTAGGAATCAAAGGTTCCTCAGGCAATTTGGGCTCTGGAACCTGTAACTTAGCCAAAACTTCCTTCAGCAGAAAGCGTAAATGCTTAATCCTAAATCTAAAGTCTGGTTCCTCCGCAGCTGGAGGCTTAGAGGCAGCAGATTCCGACCCAGAAAGAGCACCCCCTGAAGTATCAGAGGCGCCTTCATCATCGGATAATCTTGTATCAGATAAATCCAATAAGCTAGTAGATGACCCCTGGGAAGGATAGCAATATTTGACCTTTTGCTTGCGCTTAGCAGGGCGAGGTAAAGCACTAAAGGCCGCAGACACTACCGTTTGTAACTGCTCAGTAAAGTCTGGCGGTAAAAGGGCCCCTCCAGATGGAGGATTAGGAGTGCTAGAGGAAGCTGCATTTGTATTAGGAGATAACTGTAGGGTGCGCACCTCACGGGACGGAGACTCCTCAGAGGTGGACGGCTCAGTGGAATCAAACATATTAACCTTTTTTGACATGATTACTTTATCAAGGCATGTGGAACATAATTGAGCAGGCGGGTATACTGTGGCCTCCTCACAATATAGACAGGTATTAGACTTGGGTAAAGAGGGAGTACCCTCTAACGCATCAGAATCCTCCATAGCTTGCGTAACAAAGCAGACTATTGAATACTAAGAAAAAACGGCAGCTTTATACCCCCAATGGCTGGGGCACTCACCACCTTTTATGACACAGGCCAAACAGAGAAACTGCTTCTTCTCCGGTAAACCGCACGGTAAGGAAAGAGGAAATAATTGTGACCACACCTGGTCACGTGGTGTGCAATGCAGGACCGCCCCTGCTATACTAGTAAAAAGGTGCGCAAAGCCTTTCAGGCTGCGCAGCTCCCAAAACGAAAGAGAAAAACCCTGTACATGGACTTGAGTGATGGAAGCAGGCAGTGAAACTCGTCAACACTGATTGCTTAGGAGCTATTAAAACAAGTCTGGATGCGTTCGCAGAAAGACTCTCCCTGCATCTCCAGACTCTAACATTCGTCAATGCTCTCAATGAGAGGCTGACAAGACTACTTAAAACTCCAGTCCCATTTCAAAGGGCAGATACCCTCCATAAGGAACTACTCTGAATCTTCTGACACTTCTCTGCCAACCTCCTGTGACGAAAGGCAAAGAATGACTTGGATATCAGGGAAGTAGGGGGGAGTATTTAAGCCTTTGGCTGGGGTGTCTTTGCCTCCTCCTGGTGGCCAGGTTCAGTATTTCCCAACAGTAAGGAATGATGCCGTGGACTCGCCTCATATTAAGAAGGAAAAACAGAATTTATGTTTACCTGATAAATTACTTTCTCCAACGGTGTGTCCGGTCCACGGCGTCATCCTTACTTGTGGGATATTCTCCTCCCCAACAGGAAATGGCAAAGAGCCCAGCAAAGCTGGTCACATGATCCCTCCTAGGCTCCGCCTACCCCAGTCATTCGACCGACGTTAAGGAGGAATATTTGCATAGGAGAAACCATATGATACCGTGGTGACTGTAGTTAAAGAAAATAAATTATCAGACCTGATTAAAAAACCAGGGCGGGCCGTGGACCGGACACACCGTTGGAGAAAGTAATTTATCAGGTAAACATAAATTCTGTTTTCTCCAACATAGGTGTGTCCGGTCCACGGCGTCATCCTTACTTGTGGGAACCAATACCAAAGCTTTAGGACACGGATGAAGGGAGGGAGCAAATCAGGTCACCTAAATGGAAGGCACCACGGCTTGCAAAACCTTTCTCCCAAAAATAGCCTCAGAAGAAGCAAAAGTATCAAACTTGTAAAATTTGGTAAAAGTGTGCAGTGAAGACCAAGTCGCTGCCCTACATATCTGATCAACAGAAGCCTCGTTCTTGAAGGCCCATGTGGAAGCCACAGCCCTAGTGGAATGAGCTGTGATTCTTTCAGGAGGCTGCCGTCCGGCAGTCTCGTAAGCCAATCTGATGATGCTTTTAATCCAAAAAGAGAGAGAGGTAGAAGTTGCTTTTTGACCTCTCCTTTTACCAGAATAAACAACAAACAAGGAAGATGTTTGTCTAAAATCCTTTGTAGCATCTAAATAGAATTTTAGAGCGCGAACAACATCCAAATTGTGCAGCAAACGTTCCTTCTTCGAAACTGGTTTCGGACACAGAGAAGGCACGACTATCTCCTGGTTAATGTTTTTGTTAGAAACAACTTTTGGAAGAAAACCAGGTTTAGTACGTAAAACCACCTTATCTGCATGGAACACCAGATAAGGAGGAGAACACTGCAGAGCAGATAATTCTGAAACTCTTCTAGCAGAAGAAATTGCAACCAAAAACAAAACTTTCCAAGATAATAACTTAATATCAACGGAATGTAAGGGTTCAAACGGAACCCCCTGAAGAACTGAAAGAACTAAGTTGAGACTCCAAGGAGGAGTCAAAGGTTTGTAAACAGGCTTGATTCTAACCAGAGCCTGAACAAAGGCTTGAACATCTGGCACAGCTGCCAGCTTTTTGTGAAGTAACACAGACAAGGCAGAAATCTGTCCCTTCAAGGAACTTGCAGATAATCCTTTTTCCAATCCTTCTTGAAGGAAGGATAGAATCTTAGGAATCTTAACCTTGTCCCAAGGGAATCCTTTAGATTCACACCAACAGATATATTTTTTCCAAATTTTGTGGTAAATTTTTCTAGTTACAGGCTTTCTGGCCTGAACAAGAGTATCAATAACAGAATCTGAGAACCCTCGCTTTGATAAGATCAAGCGTTCAATCTCCAAGCAGTCAGCTGGAGTGAGACCAGATTCGGATGTTCGAACGGACCTTGAACAAGAAGGTCTCGTCTCAAAGGTAGCTTCCATGGTGGAGCCGATGACATATTCACCAGATCTGCATACCAAGTCCTGCGTGGCCACGCAGGAGCTATCAAGATCACCGATGCCCTCTCCTGATTGATCCTGGCTACCAGCCTGGGGATGAGAGGAAACGGCGGGAATACATAAGCTAGTTTGAAGGTCCAAGGTGCTACTAGTGCATCTACTAGAGTCGCCTTGGGATCCCTGGATCTGGACCCGTAGCAAGGAACCTTGAAGTTCTGACGAGAGGCCATCAGATCCATGTCTGGAATGCCCCACAGTTGAGTGATTTGGGCAAAGATTTCCGGATGGAGTTCCCACTCCCCCGGATGCAATGTCTGACGACTCAGAAAATCCGCTTCCCAATTTTCCACTCCTGGGATGTGGATTGCAGACAGGTGGCAGGAGCGAGTCTCCGCCCATTGAATGATTTTGGTCACTTCTTCCATCGCCAGGGAACTCCTTGTTCCCCCCTGATGGTTGATGTACGCAACAGTCGTCATGTTGTCTGATTGAAACCGTATGAACTTGGCCCTCGCTAGCTGAGGCCAAGCCTTGAGAGCATTGAATATCGCTCTCAGTTCCAGAATATTTATCGGTAGAAGAGATTCTTCCCGAGACCAAAGACCCTTAGCTTTCAGGGATCCCCAGACCGCGCCCCAGCCCATCAGACTGGCGTCGGTCGTGACAATGACCCACTCTGGTCTGCGGAAGGTCATCCCTTGTGACAGGTTGTCCAGGGACAGCCACCAACGGAGTGAGTCTCTGGTCCTCTGATTTACTTGTATCTTCGGAGACAAGTCTGTATAGTCCCCATTCCACTGACTGAGCATACACAGTTGTAATGGTCTTAGATGAATGCGCGCAAAAGGAACTATGTCCATTGCCGCTACCATCAAACCTATCACTTCCATGCACTGCGCTATGGAAGGAAGAGGAACGGAATGAAGTATCCGACAAGAGTTTAGAAGTTTTGTTTTTCTGGCCTCTGTCAGAAAAATCCTCATTGCTAAGGAGTCTATTATTGTTCCCAAGAAAGGAACTCTTGTCGACGGAGATAGAGAACTCTTTTCCACGTTCACTTTCCATCCGTGAGATCTGAGAAAGGCCAGGACTATGTCCGTGTGAGCCTTTGCTTGAGGAAGGGACAACGCTTGAATCAGAATGTCGTCCAAGTAAGGTACTACTGCAATGCCCCTTGGTCTTAGCACCGCTAGAAGGGACCCTAGTACCTTTGTGAAAATCCTTGGAGCAGTGGCTAATCCGAAAGGAAGCGCCACGAACTGGTAATGCTTGTCCAGGAATGCGAACCTTAGGAACCGATGATGTTCCTTGTGGATAGGAATATGTAGATACGCATCCTTTAAATCCACCGTGGTCATGAATTGACCTTCCTGGATGGAAGGAAGAATTGTTCGAATGGTTTCCATTTTGAACGATGGAACCTTGAGAAACTTGTTTAAGATCTTGAGATCTAAGATTGGTCTGAACGTTCCCTCTTTTTTGGGAACTATGAACAGATTGGAGTAGAACCCCATCCCTTGTTCTCCTAATGGAACAGGATGAATCACTCCCATTTTTAACAGGTCTTCTACACAATGTAAGAATGCCTGTCTTTTTATGTGGTCTGAAGACAACTGAGACCTGTGGAACCTCCCCCTTGGGGGAAAGCCCCTTGAATTCCAGAAGATAACCTTGGGAGACTATTTCTAGTGCCCAAGGATCCAGAACATCTCTTGCCCAAGCCTGAGCGAAGAGAGAGAGTCTGCCCCCCACCAGATCCGGTCCCGGATCGGGGGCCAACATTTCATGCGGTCTTGGTAGCAGTGGCAGGTTTCTTGGCCTGCTTTCCCTTGTTCCAGCCTTGCATTGGTCTCCAAGCTGGCTTGGCTTGAGAAGTATTACCCTCTTGCTTAGAGGACGTAGCACCTTGGGCTGGTCCGTTTCTACGAAAGGGACGAAAATTAGGTTTATTTTTGGCCTTGAAAGACCGATCCTGAGGAAGGGCGTGGCCCTTACCCCCAGTGATATCAGAGATAATCTCTTTCAAGTCAGGGCCAAACAGCGTTTTCCCCTTGAAAGGAATGTTAAGTAGTTTGTTCTTGGAAGACGCATCAGCTGACCAAGATTTCAACCAAAGCGCTCTGCGCGCCACAATAGCAAACCCAGAATTCTTAGCCGCTAACCTAGCCAATTGCAAAGTGGCGTCTAGGGTGAAAGAATTAGCCAATTTGAGAGCACGGATTCTGTCCATAATCTCCTCATAAGGAGGAGAATCACTATCGACCGCCTTTACTAGCTCATCGAACCAGAAACACGCGGCTGTAGCGACAATGCATGAAATTGGTTGTAGAAGGTAACCCTGCTGAACAAACATCTTTTTAAGTAAACCTTCTAATTTTTTATCCATAGGATCTTTGAAAGCACAACTATCTTCTATGGGTATAGTGGTGCGTTTGTTTAAAGTGGAAACCGCTCCCTCGACCTTGGGGACTGTCTGCCATAAGTCCTTTCTGGGGTCGACCATAGGAAACAATTTTTTAAATATGGGGGGAGGGACGAAAGGTATACCGGGCCTTTCCCATTCTTTATTTACAATGTCCGCCACCCGCTTGGGTATAGGAAAAGCTTCTGGGAGCCCCGGGACCTCTAGGAACTTGTCCATTTTACATAGTTTCTCTGGGATGATCAAATTCTCACAATCATCCAGAGTGGATAATACCTCCTTAAGCAGAGCGCAGAGATGTTCCAACTTAAATTTAAATGTAATCACATCGGGTTCAGCTTGTTGAGAAATTTTCCCTGAATCTGAAATTTCTCCCTCAGACAAAACCTCCCTGGCCCCATCAGACTGGTGTAGGGGCATTTCAGAACCATTATCATCAGCGTCGTCATGCTCTTCAGTATCTAAAACAGAGCAGTCGCGCTTACGCTGATAAGTGGGCATTTTGGCTAAAATGTTTTTGATAGAATTATCCATTACAGCCGTTAATTGTTGCATAGTAAGGAGTATTGGCGCGCTAGATGTACTAGGGGCCTCCTGAGTGGGCAAGACTCGTGTAGACGAAGGAGGGAATGATGCAGTACCATGCTTACTCCCCTCACTTGAGGAATCATCTTGGGCATCATTTTCATTGTCACATAAATCACATTTATTTAAATGAGAAGGAACCCTGGCTTCCCCACATTCAGAACACAGTCTATCTGGTAGTTCAGACATGTTAAACAGGCATAAACTTGATAACAAAGTACAAAAAACGTTTTAAAATAAAACCGTTACTGTCACTTTAAATTTTAAACTGAACACACTTTATTACTGCAATTGCGAAAAAGTATGAAGGAATTGTTCAAAATTCACCAAAATTTCACCACAGTGTCTTAAAGCCTTAAAAGTATTGCACACCAAATTTGGAAGCTTTAACCCTTAAAATAACGGAACCGGAGCCGTTTTTATCTTTAACCCCTTTACAGTCCCTGGTATCTGCTTTGCTGAGACCCAACCAAGCCCAAAGGGGAATACGATACCAAATGACGCCTTCAGAAAGTCTTTTCTATGTATCAGAGCTCCTCACACATGCGACTGCATGTCATGCCTCTCAAAAACAAGTGCGCAATACCGGCGCGAAAATGAGGCTCTGCCTATGATTAGGGAAAGCCCCTAAAGAATAAGGTGTCTAAAACAGTGCCTGCCGATATAATTTTACCAAAATACCCAGATTAAATGATTCCTCAAGGCTAAATATGTGTAATATATGAATCGATTTAGCCCAGAAAAAGTCTACAGTCTTAATAAGCCCTTGAGAAGCCCTTATTTACTATCTTAATAAACATGGCTTACCGGATCCCATAGGGAAAATGACAGCTTCCAGCATTACATCGTCTTGTTAGAATGTGTCATACCTCAAGCAGCAAGAGACTGCTCACTGTTCCCCCAACTGAAGTTAATTCCTCTCAACAGTCCTGTGTGGAACAGCCATGGATTTTAGTAACGGTTGCTAAAATCATTTTCCTCATACAAACAGAAATCTTCATCTCTTTTCTGTTTCAGAGTAAATAGTACATACCAGCACTATTTTAAAATAACAAACTCTTGATTGAATAATAAAAACTACAGTTAAACACTAAAAAACTCTAAGCCATCTCCGTGGAGATGTTGCCTGTACAACGGCAAAGAGAATGACTGGGGTAGGCGGAGCCTAGGAGGGATCATGTGACCAGCTTTGCTGGGCTCTTTGCCATTTCCTGTTGGGGAGGAGAATATCCCACAAGTAAGGATGACGCCGTGGACCGGACACACCTATGTTGGAGAAAGAGTGGATATGAGTGGAGTATACAGTGATACCAATTGTCCTTCAAACCAGTGTTGTAGAGTCAGGAGTTCAGTAATCTAAACCACTGAGAGAGCCCAATCTGCTTTGTTTGGCACACAATAGTGACGGTTCAGTTGTGAGATATTTTATGTTATCACCTTTGGTATACAAGGTTTCTATGTCATGTGATGCTTTGTTTGATATTTTGCAGTTTACCGCAAGAAATTCTTGGCTCGTTGGAGAAGTGTCGCCTGGGCTAGACTGCATCATCGTTGACGGTCTTATTTTACTATAGTGCTTGCTATATTTCCTTGTGTTTGCCATTATACCTTACACTAAGATTGAGGTGTTCTGTGAATATTGCGCCACCTTTAATTTTCTTGAATACCTAAACAGACCACCTATACACCAGTAAAGCAGCCAGATGCCCACACATACCCCTAATCAGAGACACTAAAGTAATCATCAGCAGCTACTACTTTGTGATGCTCAGATGCAAAACCCAGCAACCATACTAAAGGAGCTAAAGACCACAAATCAAATGAAAGCCCAAGCAAACTAATTTCTGAAAGTTATATGCCATACTTTGAATTAAATGAAAGCCTCTGCAGCATCTTCATGGCATTAACATGAGATTCCTCTACATTCTTACCTGAAGCTGCTATCTTTCTTGACTGCTTTGATGATCTAACGGTTTATTGCTTAATGGGACAGCTTCACACATATAGGGTTAGCGATTTTAGGTTGGAGGGTTTTGTTTGGCTACCCTGTCATATGGCAGCCCAACAAGATGGAGCAGGCAGTGCCAATAATATTTAAAAAGGAGGAGGTGGTGCAGCACCCATTGTGTCTTGGCTAACCTAGTCAAAGTCTGAGGTCCATGTTCTGGCCTGAGGGCTGTAGGTGGTACACGCCTGTTACAGAATAACATTGTTCACCTTCCATTTTACAAAATATTGTCACTTTCTTAATAGTGTACTTTTTTGTTAAAAAAAAAGTATATTGGGAGTGTCTCTGGGCAGCACCTTGAATGGTCGCAATATCAGTTGCTCTGAGTGAAGCATTAATAATTTGCCTGTTATTGATGTCTATAAGGATCATCCATCTACCTTTCCCTGCTGACTAAGCTCTGCTTATCTAGCTGATTTGAATGATATAACAAAATTGGGACTATCACCCTTGACAACTGATCCGGAGAGTTGAGGCCTAAGGCAGCCACTAGAGTGAGAGGTCCTCAACACCCCCCCCCCCCCCCGGTACTTTGTAAGCCGGGTATGCAGTGCGTGGACACTGACAACTACAACAGTATGGAGCCTGATGCAGCTATACTAATAGATGAGATACGGAATATCTTAAACGAGCACTTTCTAAAGCTTACAGAGAAGATGGCAGCAGCTTGGGCATATGACGGAAATAATGCTGATACTAAGCCTGACTCAGTGGATTTAGAACGAGCAAAGGAACCTGAGCCCCCAAAGCACTGTTTACATCTGAACCCAACCAGTACAAAACAAGATAATGGACCCTCTATAAGCAATGGATCGGCGACCATCTTTGAAACCCCGGTGGTAACTGCCGCACGCTGCCTACTCACAGCTGGGCCGGAGGCAGGCCCCGTCTCCTTGACAAGTGAGGTGGCATATGCCTCTGAATTAGGAGAAATTCTTGTACGACAAAAATCCCCACTGATTACCAACACCTACTGGGTCCAGCAGCCTCGTCCCACAAAGGGAGGTGATCCTAAACCTTACAAAGAGTTATCCGTAGAGAAAAAAGCAGCACCTGTGGGGACTATATCTGAGCAAAATGGCGCCGCTCCGCCACCTCAGAAGCCTCTGCCAGTAGCAACTAGAGGGCCTCGCCAGGTCGCATACGGTACTAAGCGATATTGGCTAACTATCTATGGAGTCAGCACGAGCTCTAACTGGAGGACATCCCCCAAGCTGAAGACCCAGAACAGACACGGAGACAAGTTGGCTGTGTTCGGTCAGCAGACTTTGTTTCAAAGAGGCCATTGTGGGGGCTGGATAGGTCTCTGGAGATATGCGCATAGAGGCTTATGGAGAGCGATCAAGAACACTTTCTGCGCTCAGGATATCGGAGGTACTATACTCCCAATACGTTCTGCCATAGGCTAATCGAAAAGGACACCTTGGCAAGCCTATCCGTGCTTAGCTCCCTCTGCAACTACCCAGTATCACGGAAAACTTTTTTTGTTAGGGCAGCGAGCACACGGATCCGCGCAACATCTGCAGCTTTCAGGAACCGGTTGAAGGGAGAAGAAAAAAGAGAAGCCCCTCCGTAAAAGCCTGGTTGCCACCCGAGGTTGCCTTTCTTTTTCTCTGTGTGACTGAGTAACACTACGAACCGGGAATAGGTTTAAACCTGCTGAACATATAACGGAGGGTAAAACCATTGAACTTTTCAAACGGCAAGTATTACGGTGCTTCCACCTAGTTACAAGACTCTCAAAGTTTCAGAGTTTACTGTTTTGTCTTTTTTTTTTTAACTCTTGCTCTTACATAATATAAGCGTTTACCATGAGTGTAGTGTGAAAGCTGGTATTCATACAGGACAAACAAGTTCGGGACATGACTACATACTTTGTACATACCCAGCTCATTTTTCGTTATTATACCTGACACATATGTGTTCTATTTATTTACATAATGTATTTATGTTGGTGAAACAGGTTGTATAATTGATTGTGTTTGTATATGTGATATGATTGGGTTAAAATGTGCCCTATAACGGTTATAGCTTCACCTGTTTTTATACACTATCTATGGGTATGGGAAAACCTATGTGCAATTATGCTTGCTTGGAACTAGTCATTTTTTCCTCTAATTCACTATATAGAACCATCCCATCACGCTACCCTGCTATAGGTCATACAGAGGGCAATATCTTATTCTGCAGTCTGGAAATATTCAAAGACCTGTCATAAAAGAGGAGATTTTTGATGATGTAAATGGGCTCAGAATATTCACCCCTTGTCTCTATTTAGATTTATCTTGGTCCCTACACCTGTATTACTATTATGTCAGTTACTTTTAAACGCCTTGCTTTCACAGTATATTTAGTTTAACCTGGAATAAGAGTTAGTGGTGTGCTGCGTTAGGTCCCATGATGCTTGAAATATATGGTTTATTCTTTCATACAACATGGTATGTGATACTCTTCTAAGCCCAAGAATATATATTCTCCTAGTTTATCTACCCCCATAGAATCTTGCTGTTATAACTTAGTTCAAAGACCTATTATTGAGACCTACTATCGTCATAGGAGATATATATCATAACAGATTCATAGGTCACAAAACAAGAAAACTGAGGTTTATGTCGAGACCCAAGAGTGGTCTCATTTTAATCATAAATGTCTTCTGCAAATTATCTTCTCCCCCATAGTTCTGTAAGGCCCAAAAGTGGCCTCTCGTTTTAGTTAGAAGACAGGTAGTTTTGTTGGCAAGCTTTATGTTTTATTTTCACAGTTTTTCAATACTCTCATGTGCTATATGTATTTTATATAATGTATAGTGGTTTTTCTGCATTGAAACAAACTTCTGTATTGACTTAACTGCTATTATATATATGTATGCCGTGCTTGGAACCTCAATAAAAATTAATAAAAAAAAAAAAAAAAAAGTATATTACACAGTTTTGTATTTCTGCCCCATGTTATGGATAACAGTTATATTCCCTCATGAATTAATAAAAGAACAGTTTAAAGAGTATAAACCTTAACATCTGTTTTATTTTAAAGATTTTTAACATTTGAGAAATTTACAAATCTTTCATATTTTGCAAATACATTTCTAAAAAAAAACAAAAAAGAAAAACCTTCACTTGTTTTTAATGGATTTTTTCACCAACGTCATTGTATTTTGAGGGCCATATAAGTAAAAAATATATGATTTGATTTCTACAAAACCTTATAGTATAAGAATTTACCAAGATAACGTATTATTCCTGGTATAAAGGGGATTTGAAATAAAGTGTTTCTAAATATTATAGGCACACAGGGTTTTCAGTGTGTGTGCACTGATGTTTTTCATGTAAAGTATTCCAGACTGCTTTTAGCACGTTCCATCTCATGTAGAAAATTGTAGAACTGTGGCAGAGTTAACTCTGTGAAGAAATAACAAATAATTAAATAAATAAATAACTTTGCCCATATGAATAGTATAATTCAAAAAGGACCAACATCATTTACACTTCTAGTTCTAAAACAAAAATATGACTGTGAAAGGGGTCAGACATTAAAAAGGGACAGTGTACTGTACATTTTCTCCCCTTGAATTGTTATCATTCATTTGTGTAGCTCTGCAAAAACAAAATTTATGCTTCCCTAATAAATGTATTTCTTTCCGGATACAGTGAGTCCACGGAATCATCAATTACTGTTGGGGAATACCACTCCTGGCCAGCAGGAGGAGGCAAAGAGCACCACAGTAAAGCTGTTAAATGTCACTTCCCTTCCCACAATCACCAGTCATTTGACCGAAGGAAAATGGAGAAAAAGGAAACAACACAAGGTGTAGAGGTGCCTGAGGTTAACGTTAAAAATAACTGTCTTAAAAGAAACGGTGGGCTGTGGACTCACCGTATCCAGAAATAAATTTATCATGTAAGCATACATTTTTGTTTTCTTTCCTAAGAAACAGTGAGTCTACGGAATCATCAATTACCAAGCTAGAGGACACTGATGATGAGGGAGGGACAAGACAGGTAACCTAAACAGAAGGCACCATCACTTGAAGAACCTTTCTCCCAAAAGAACCTCGGCTGAGGCAAAAGTATCAAATTTGTAAAATTTGGACAGGGCATGCAGAAAAGATCAAGTTGCAGCCTTGCAAAACCGTTCCAATGAAGCAGTGTTAATTCCGTCCACTAAAACGAGTATAAAACTAAAGAAATTCTGATGACTAAAATACGACTAAAACTAAAATGGCATTTTAGTCAAAAGACTATGACTAAAACTAAATCAAAATTTGCTGACAAAAAACATATTATGCAAGGTGTTATAATCAATCCATATCTAAATTACTGCTCTTTTGTAAAATGTATTAAACTTAATTTTATTCAATTTTAAGATAAATAATGAGTTTGGAAGTTCTAGAGCAGTGCTAATATCGTTGCCGAAAATTTTTCGAATCTGTGAACAATCAATTGATTCTTCCTATAGAAACAAGCATAACCCACGAGTATGGGTTTAAGTTATGCTGTGCCTGTGCTAGCTGCAGAAACTTTTTGCTGTGTTGAGTTACTTGATACTTTAATTATTAACAGAGAACTGTTACATTTTTTATATTGGGTAATATGTGCAATACAGCCAATACAGTTTTTTTTGTTGTTTTTTTATATATTTTAAAGTTGCACTTGTGTTTGTTTATGAAACTTGGTTTTATTGAATTTTCAGTTTAATAAAGATGTTATATATCACAACGGCTAAATCTGTGTCTGTATTGCATGTTTAAACCTTAATACCATAAATAATAACAGGTGTTATGTTTACTCCTGGAGTATATAATCAGTTTGCAAATTATAGAGAAATGCTTAAATAATGCATTACACTTTAACTAAACCCATTAGATTTTAGTCGACTAAAATCTACTGGAGATTCAGTCCACTACAACTAGACTAAAACTAAAACTAAAACAATTCAGATGACTAAAATACGACAAACTAAAATGGCATTTTAGTCAAAAGACTAAAACTAAGACTAAATCGAATTTGCCGTCAAAATTAACACTGCATTGAAGCTTCATTTTTGAAGACCCAAGAAAAAGAGACAGCCTTAGTGGAATGAGCTGTAATTCTCTCAGGAGATTGTTGCCCAGCAGTCTCATAAACAAAACCAATTATACTGCTCAACCAGAGAGAAAGAGAAGTAGCAGAAGCTTTCTAACCTTTACGTTTCCCAGAGAAACAAACAAACAGGGCAGAAGACTGGCGGAAATCCTTAGTCACCTTTAAATAAAATTTGAAAGCATGCACAACCTCTAAGTTGTGCAAAAAACATTCTTAAGAAAAGAAGAACTATGAAAAAGAGAAGGAACAACAATTTCCTGATTAAAATTCTGTCCGAAACCACTTTAGGAAGAAACCTAACTTAGTACGAAGAACCGCCTCATCGGCATGAAAGATAAGATATGGCGAATCACACTGCCATAAACTCCGACACTCTCCGAGCAGAAGAGAAAGCAATAAGAAGCAAAACCTTCCATGATAATAACTTAATATCTATGGAATGCAATGTCTCAAACAGAGCTTGCTGCAAAACTTTAAGATCAAAGCTAAGGCTCCCAGGAGGAGCAACAAATTAAAACACAGACCTGATACTGACCAAGGTCTGACAAAAAGATTGCATATCTGGCATGTCCGCCAGACGCTTATGCAGCAAAAAAGATAATGCAGAAATCTGACTGACAAAACCTTTCTCCAGACCTTCTTGTAGAAAGGACAAAATTCTAAGAATCCTGACCCTACTTCAAGAGTAGCCCTTGGATTCACACCAATAAAGATATTTACGCCAAGTCTCATGGTAAATCTTTCTCATAACAGGCTTGCAAGCCTGAATCGTGGTCTCAATAGAACTAAGCGTTCAATATCCAAGTAGGCAGCATCAGAGAAACAAAGTTTGGATGAAAGAAGGGACACTGAATCAGAAGGTCCTTCCTCAGAGGCAGTCTCCAATGTGGAAGAGATGACATCTCTACTAGGTCTGCATACCAGATCCTGCGAGGCCATGCAGGGAGTCAGGGACTATTAGAATTACCAACGCTCTCTCCTGTTTGATACGAGCAATGACTTGTGGAAGGAGAGCAAACGGAAGAAACAAGAATAAAAGCCTGAAAGCTAAGGACAGCTGAAGCCAAGCCATCAGAGCATTGAAAATTGCTCTCAACTTTAAGATATTTAAGAGGAGAGCAGACACTTCCGAGTCCATAATCCCTGTGCCTTAAACAAGACCCAGACTGCTTCCCAGCCCAGCAGGTAGGCGTCCGTGGACACATCACCCAGGAAAGTCTCTAGAAGCACGCGCCCTGAGACAGATGCTCCTGAAACATTTTAAAGAACACAGTAAAAGGAAGGATGTCCATGGTTAAAAATCAGACCAATTCCCTCCATACATAGAGTTACTGAAAAGTGCAGGAAAAATCAACTGCAGTTAGATCCAAACTCCCAACCTTCTGGTTGCAAAATGGCTATTTACCGGACCACAAGAGCCTTGCTGTTGACCGGACAGAAAACTGCAGAGAAAGGAAAAGGAATAAATCCTTGATTATCTGACCTCTGTTAAAAAATCTTCTCCTAGACAGAGAATCTATTAAGGTCCCCAAATAATCACCCTTGTAGATGGAACAAGGGAACTCTTCTCCAGATTAAATTTCCCATCCATGGGCAAGTATATTGAACAAGATCTCTTGAAAGAGAGATTGCTCGAAGGATGACACCTGAACCATATATTGTCCAGAAAAACACCCTTGCAATACCCCAAGACCTAAAAGTCTGTCAAGGATGCAGAAAACTCAGAAATTTGAGAAGTTCCCAAATCAAGGGAATAATAAAACCTTCGATATGAACAGGCCCCTTAAAACAAAGGATAAAGTATACTACTTTGAAGGTCAGAATCTGAGTTACTTGAGGTAATTACCTAGATCCCATTCCCAAACTGGGACAGGAACTATCACTCCCAGAGAGGAAGATCATGAACCCCGTTCAAGGAATGCCTCTCATCATACCTGGATTGCAGATACTCTAGAAGAGAAATCTGTCCCTGGTAGGAAATCTTAGATTGGACTCCAAAAGGCATGACTGACCCTGCAGAAAGAGGAAAAAAGAAACTTTCTTTTAGTCTTACTCTCTTGACGTGAGGTAGGAAAACTCTTTTGTACCCTTAAAGTCAGAGGATAATACTGCTAGACCAAGTCCAAACAAGGTCTCATCCTAAAAAAGGAGACGCCCGGAGAGTGGAATTGAAGGAAACAAAGTATTAAACCTACAACTGCAGAACTACAAAGCCTAGGTTGTACCACTAAACCACAGATAGGCTTCTCAGCTCACCGATAATTCAGCCACAATGCCAGGCAGCTAGTACAGCAAATTTAATAAGACAAGACATTGCTCTAAATGAACAATCAAACCTCCAGCTTCTATCCATGGATCCGTAAAGGATCAACTACCCTCCATACTATGGAGTCCATTGGGATCAAAATTCTCTGAGCCATAGTAGAAAAGCTCCCTTCTACTGAGGCACCGTGCATTTAATAGGGTCAACAAAAGGAAAATCCATTAAAGTACGGGAGACAGGTATCCCTAGCTTCTCCTACACTTGTGAAAATTCCGCAAAGGAAGGAACATCATAGAAATGAACAAGTTTACAAAACTTCCAAAGGTTGACAACGACAGGGATATCGATGTCGTCTAAATAGCTAAAACCTCCTTAAACAGTACACAAGGTGTGCAAACATAAATCTGAAGGAGATGACTTCAGCATCAGATGAAGGAATTATACTGTCCAAATCTGAGATTTTACTCTCAGAAACTACCTACAAATCTTTCTCACCTACCTAGGAGAGAGAGAATCACCTGCGTAGTGAAAAGTGTAGCAGAAACCTTACTATCTGAACTTAAAATGTCCTCTTGCATTTTCTCTGTAGTTAAGGAAAATCAGATAGAGCCGCAGATACCGCAGAGAATACCTGAGCTGCAAATTCTGCAGGCAAAAACACTCCTCCAGGAGATAACGAGGAACCGCAGGGCACTACATGTGACGCCATAAAGGCTTGGGACGCATAAGGAGAAAGCTGCGGCATTGCCTGAACAGCATCATCCTGAGAGACACAAGGTACATTCCTTAAATAAAAACTAGAAAATCCTCCTTAAATATTTTTTAAATCAAGGAGGAAGTATGTCCACTAAGCTACCGGCAGTGGAACTTTAACAAATTAAGGCAGAGCAAACTTATGTGTCTAGGAGCAGAGCTTTAGCTCAGTGAATAAAAAGAACCCCTAAAATTTAAATAGTGACTTAACTATGCAGAATAATAAGTGGCTCTTATGCTGTCACTTCAAGGGCCCCCATTAAAATAAGTACTGTTACTTTCAGAAAAGAAATGCTTTAAAACAACAATAGTGTCTATGAGGCTTGAGACTGACTTGCACACTGAATAAACAAACACTCGGTCACGGAATTAAGGGGCAACAGCCATAAAACACAGCTCCATTACTTATATGGATAAAAAGCGGTGACATGTGACCAGTAACCAGCAAGCTGCTGAAAATTGTGCCACTCCGATCTAGTTTCATGAAGAAAGTCGGAGCTAAAATGGCGCCTGAAAATCTAAGTAACATATAGCATGGTTCACCATAAGCCAAAGTAGAAGACACAACCGCTCAACTTTCTGACCTTTACGTTACTTTTTCAGCCCGCTTGTCATAGTCGGCCTTCAAAAATTGTTAAAATAATTCCGCTGTCTGAATTGGAATACTGTCAGACCTGGAACTCTGTGTCTTCGTTAACTAAGAACAGACATTTTCTCATTTGTACTAATCCCTTTCAGGTCCGCATAGCTGAAACAGTGATCGTCTCAGATGTCTAACAGAGCCAGTGACAAATAACAAAGCACTGCCATGCGCTTATGTGACAGGGACTTTCAGTATGAGACTCCCCTCACAAAATACAGTTAGACTGCATTATGCCATATCAATAAACTGTCATACTACGAGTGCTGTTGCCACTATTTTCCTATTCATAAAAGGTACTTTTTATTCACTTCCTCTCATTGAGGTATATTTTATCCTTTTAACATTTTTTCGATTCATCTTTCCCAAATTATCAGTTAGCCTATTGGCTACCATTATCATGCTTGTCTGGGGAGACGTCTCCTCTTTTATATGTGTTTTAATAAATTGTCTTATATTGTATACTATCCTCTGTTTATTTGTATATTGCTGTGCCTTATAGATATCTATCGCTCACTTATTGTTGCATAATTATTGCATATATACCAGCCCTTTCACACTAGTATTTCTCTTAATATAACTATTCTGTCTCGGTATATTTTTTAGAAGAAACAGTTTAATTTGTTATATTGAACACATAGTAATCAGTTGTTTATCTCCACACGCTACAATCAATGTATACACATTTTCCACCTTTACCCTAGCTGATTAGTGCTGACACTTCTCTTTTACATTACCTTTATTCTATTTATTTATTTATTTATCCTGGAGGGGATATTTTAGTGTCAGCTGGGTCCTTCAGTGTCTAGGGCGCTCTCTCTGTCTGCTTACAGGAGTGGTATTCCCCAACAGTAATTGATGATTCCGTGGACTCACCGTATCTTAGGAAAGAAATTCTGTATCGCTGGTTTTATGTGTTGCCAGTGATCAATTTTACCTGCTGCAGTGTATTAATTTGTTAACAAATAACTAATTTACCTTTATTGTATCATTTGAAATAGTTAATTTTGTCCTTTGAAACCACCACCTATACTAAATGATTCTATACTGTAGTATTCTCTATAAAACAGATACTTCCCTGGAAATGTGTTATAACTTTTAATTTTTTTTAAACCTTACTTACCGTGTAGCACAAACTCTATATGATAAACTTAGATTTATAGGGGCCGAATTATCAAGCTCCGAACGTAGCTTGATGCCCCTGTTTCCCCTGTTTTTCAAAAGATCGCTGTTCCATAACTTGCCTGCTGCCTCTGAGGCTGTGGTCTTCAATCCGCCCGATCCTATACGATCTGATTGACACCCCCTGCTAGCGGCCAATTGGCCGCGAATCTGCAGGGGGCGGCATTGCACAAGCAGTTCACAAGAACTGCTTGTGTAATGATAAATGCAGACAGCGTATGCTTTACATGGATACTGACACCATCAAATCACAATTGCAAATAGGTAGCAAATAAAAGCACTCAGTAAAGAATATTTTAACATGATAAAGTTAAAAGGGACATTCTAGTCAAAATTTAAATGCAGATAGATGAATTACACCTTTGAATAGAAACATATTTGCAGTATAAATGTATTGGCAAAATTGCTTCTATTAAAAGTTATCACTGTTTTAGTGTTTACATTTTTCTCTGCACATGCCTGTGAAGCATAGCTAGATATTGTCAGTGCACTTACATTGTAAATATTGCTACAGCTCAGAGCGCCAGTGGGGCTCGTATCATGTCTGCAATTAACAAATTGAGTCATTACCGGATGATACAAGCACCTTAGGCTCTCTGGGCAGGTGCTGTGTTAAAATGCTGGTGCACAGAGCATACTTAAATACACATTTGAAACCGCTATAGCTTTTATTAGAAGCATTTGTGATAATACATGTATATGACAAAAATTCTTCTATTCAAAACTGAAATGTATCCATGTGGATTCCCATTTTGGCTGGAATGTCCCTTTAAAGGGACAGTCTACAATAGAATTGTTATTGTTTTAAAAGATAGATAATCCCTTTATTACCCATTCCCCAGTTTTGCATAACCAACACTGTTATATTAATGTACTTTTTACCTCTGTGATTACCTTGTAGCTAAGCATCTTCTGACAGCCCCAATCACATGACTGACTATTTATTATCTTGCATTTAGTATTGTGTTGTGCTAACTCTTAAATAACTTCTCAGGCGTGAACACATTGTTATCTATATGGCCCACATGAACTAGCACTACCTTGTTGTGAAAAGCTAATACAAAAACATGTGATTAAGAGGCTGTCTAAAGAGCTAAAGAGCCTTTAGCCTCAGGCAGAAATTTAGAGGTTTAAATGTTATAAAGTATATTAATGGGTAGTAAAGGCGTTATCTATCTTTTTAAACAATAACAATGTTCGTGTAGACTGTCCCTTTAAGTGCATAAAATAGACTATAGGGATTTAAATGATATGATGCAGAACAGCCAAAGATTTAAAATATATTTTAAACATTTTCAAACTCACCCACATATACGGTCTCTGGACGGTGATCTTTTTTGATTACCATCTTCATCTGAAATAAAATGTATTAAAATTATATAAACTGGACAAGATATCTGCACTTCAAGCCTAGCTGAAAAGGTAGAACATTTAAGGAATAAAAAATAATAATTCCAGGATGCTAAATTCATTATAATTAAATGATAAAATGTTGGTATCAGCTCAAAGCACTAGAAACAGTTTGGGAGGAGATAGAAAAGGATGAAACATACTGTGTGTGGTTAGGACCTACTTGTAAAAAGATGCTTCCTGCTTTTTCCAGTTCACTGCTTGCTGCTGTAACTGTGAAACAAACAAATCATCACAAAACTGGAAGCAAGAGAACGAGATATAAAAAAAATGTCTGTTAGAAAAAATGTTTTACCTCCAAACTTCCACTCCATGTCTAGCAACTGATTAATCTGAGGAGTCTGATCAACAGCCAGTGGTGTGTTCAACTAAAATGAGAATTATACATCTTCTGATTTACCTAGTTTTTAATGTATTTAGCAATGCCTATAAAATAACTCCAACTTGCTTTGACATATATTGATTTTATGCTCTTAAGAAAGGCTTGTTTTGTCGAAACATGTTGAGCAATATTTTAATAAAATCTGAAGTTGCATCTGAAGATACCCTTGTGATGGTTTTAATAAAAGGCTGATTTAAAACTGAAATCTTGTGAGTATGACCTGTTTGTGCGCTTACCATTCCATTTGAAACGTGCTACACTATTGTGAGCTTTTTTATCTTGGAGGTGAAAGAAGGCAGGTTTCACAGATGAAAAGAGCAGCTTGCATCCCCTGAGGTGATACCGCGCCGCCACATTCAATATTTCTATAAAATAAACTCTGCTAAAATACGTTTTTAGCAATTGAAGAGTTATTTCTATTTAAAAAAACAACAACGGTGTGTCTGTCCAGAATTTATTGTCAGTCTCAAAAACTCTTATGTTAAGATAATATTTTAGAGTCCATTCATAGTTTTATAAAAGGATGAATTATGCATAAAGGGATATTTAACAGTAAATACAATTCCTGCACCTCCCTCTAATTATGGTGCTGCAATTTTGGAACCTAGGTTTCACTGCAGGTATCTGAAGGAGAGTTTCTGCACATGCGCAAACACATCAGCACTTGAATGCAGTTAATTTGTACTGGTGTCCCTTAACATAAATTACATGAACATGTGATATTCTGTTTAATTAAAAGAAGCACTGAATTACTTATGCTTATTTTTTTTACATCAAATATAACACAGCTTTATGGTCTGCACCAATAATTCTAATACAATTAATATTTAAAACTACTGCACTCCGCTTTTTTGTGGGCTACATCTACAAAGTGGTTCATATCTGCCATCAAATTTTAGACTTCAAATAAAATCTAAAAAAAGGTGGATTGTACAAAAATGAGACCTTTTTACCTGTTGTGTTTGTTCTGCAGAATGATCCTGCCTGTCTCCTACATCTGCAGATGTTTTGCCAGTCTCTGGGGTCCTAGCAGGTCCTAAGAGATATAGAATTAGTTATACAAAGATATTTTCTTTATTAAAGACAAAACATGTTCTTTATAGCTCAACAATTTACCTGTTTTGCCATAAAACACCTCTGAATATTGTTTTAGTTGCATTCTCTTCAGACAGGCCCCTACTACTTAAAGGGACAGTCTAATCAAAATTAAACATTCAATTTAAACAACTTTGCAATTTACTTCTATTATAATTTGCTTTGTTTTCTTGGTAACCTTTGTTGAAAAGCATACCTAGGTAGGCTCAGGATCAGCAATGCACTTCTGGCAGCTAGCTGTTGATTGGTGGTTGCACATATATTACTCTTGGCTTGCCCTTCAACAAAGGATACCAAGAAAACTAAGCAAATATGATAATAGAATGAAAAAAAACGATTGCTGCATCTGAATAGTGAAAAAAAATGTTTTTGTGTTTCATGTCTCTTTAATGCATTCCTTAGGATAAATAAAAAAAAAAAAAAAAAAAAAAAACGGAAAATACATACATAGATAATAAAAACATAGCCATTAAAGGGACAGTCAAGTCCAAAATAAACTTTCATGATTCAAATTGGGCATGATGTAATTTTAAACAACTTTCCAATTTACTTTTATCACCAATTTTGCTTTGTTCTCTTGGTATTCTTAGTAGAATTCTGGTGCTGACTGTCTCTTTAAGAGTATGACATTTTTGGAACTTGAGAAAAGGGACTAATTAATCAAAGTCATTGTACTCATAAAACAGTCCAAAGTCCTGAAACTCCCCTGTTCCTTGTTAAAAAATATCCCAACGGTTAAATAAAAGAGGAGACTGCTGTGAACACTTAATTAAAGGGCCATAATACCCAAATGTTTAAACACTTGAAAGTGATGCAGTATAGCTGTAGAAAGCTGACTAGAAAATATCACCTGAACAGCTCTATGTAAAATAGAAAGATATTTTACTTCAAAAGTTCCTCAGTAGCCACATCCCATTGTAAAGGACTTCTAAGCAACAAATCAGTATATCTGTCCCGGGACAGCGGAAGGAGCGAGCTTACGTGTACTCTCATCTTATTTCCCTATTCAGCTTAAGGAAGTTTACAATGAAATCTCATGAGAGTTAAGTCAAATCTCATGAGATCACAGTAAAAGAGTTCATGACCTCAGCACTGTTGATGCTGATTGGCTGCTGTTCATTTCTTCATTTTTTTTTATTTATTTTTTTACCTGCAGCTGAGCAGCAGTTGAGTATAACTTTTTACACAGAACTTACTCTGGTGAGCTGAGGAGATTGTGAGGTAAAATATCTTCCTTTTTTACATAGAGATGCTCAGGTGATATTTTCCTGTCAGCTTTTTACAGTTATACTACATCAGTTTCAAGTGATTTAGCATATGAGTATTATGTCCCTTTAAGCTCGCTTACTGCCAGTTATCTAATCTTGCTACCTTGTGGCTTTCAATCAGGCATTTAGCCCATATGATTGCCTATAAAGCCGCCAATACTGACCTTCCTCCACCAGCAAGTTTTTTTGGTTATTTGATTTTTTTTTTAGAAGAAGTCATAAAAGGGTTGCCAGTTTAGCAGAAAGATGATTTAGAGTTACATTGTCAGGCCAATTTTTAAAAAATGAGAAGACTAATCTCAAAAAGAAGAGTAAGGAGTCACAGGGGGCTTTTTAAACAAATTGCTTTTATTATATTTTGTGTGCGTATTGACTAACTGGAATGTTACAGACTAATTTGTGGCCTACTGAAATAGTACAATAGGCAAGATTAATAAAGCAATATGCTAAACCAAAATCAAAGACAGGATAACTAATCATACATTTGATTTAGAAGACCTGAAAAGGGATCCAAGTTCCTCTCAGTGTGCCACCTTTTCTATTTGTTCCATGCCAAAACTATCAATTTCAGGTTCCAGATGTCAAAAATACTTGCACAACAATTCTAGTCCTCAAGAAAGGTCTTTGAGAGACTAAGAGAATGGGATGTTGATGGGATATCTCAAAGAGTAATGGTTAAAAGTATGTGAGGACTATGATGGAGTGATTAGATGGAGAGAGAGAGAGAGAGAGAGAGAGAGAGATGGTCCCTGTTAACTACTGAGATGGCCCTTGGAATCATCATGTCTTTATTGGGGGACAAAATTAGAGGAACTGCACATCAGAAATATTGTCCATAAGAAGGAAAAAAACATGGTGACTGAAATTTAGATTTTAACATTAAAGGAACCTTCTAGGAGTTTCAAACGGTTTAAATGAAAAGGTCTTCAGTTGAGACCATTTGCCACTTTTGATGGTCATCAATTTATGAACTAACCAGAAGGATGAAATGCATTATAAAGGCTGTGCAGTATAGCTGCATCTGAGTGAACTAGCTTAGCTTTTTTTCAATTGTGCATTTCCATGTGAGATTTTTGTGGAATTGATGCTGCTGGACTAGACATAGGCTGTAGGTTGGTCAGTATTGAGGTTTGGATTGTTTAGCATAGGTATGCGCTGTTCACAATGCACTAACTGTCCGTACTTGTGACTATGTGCAAGTGCTAATGTCTTGTGAGGTTCTGAGAACAATACAGGTATTTATCAAGCCTCAGGTATACTCTCAGCAGTGTTTGCTTTTCATGCGTTGCTTATGACTTATTAACTACCACAGTTTAGGACTATAGCTCTAAACCAACACCCTTAAGGCTTTGGATGGATAACAATTTGTTGCTTACCATTGGTTGTGTTATTTACACTATTTGCTTTGATGTACGGCCTACGCTGTCTGCTACCTAATTAATACACTCCTCTGCCTTAACCACTAACTTGCTGGTTTGCCTTCTGAACTATATGTATTAAATGTATTCTGATTGCAGTATTAAGGTAAATCTCCTGTTTGGATGCATCTATGGTTAAGTGTCATGGATTTCGTTTCAGCTATAGCCATTTGCATTCAAACTAACTCACATATACCAAGAAGAGTCTACTAACGCCAATTAGGGGTGCAGAAAAAGAGAGAATGTGAGGATTCCCAACAAATATTGTGCTAGAGACCATGGAAGGTTTGTGCTATTACAGTTTGTGCTAATATTTCTTCACTTCTGTAACAATATATAACAAACAAAAAAAGAAATAACAAAAACACATAGCTAAATACTAGTGTCTACAGCAAACAAAGTGATACTTAAAGGGACATGAAACCCAAACATTTTCTTTGATGATTCAAATACAGCATACAATTTTAAACAACTTTCTAATTTACTTTTATTATCAAGTTTTCTTCGTTCTCTTGGTATCTTTTCTTGAAAATTAGGGACGTAAGGTCAGGCGCGTGCATGTTTCTAGAGCACTATATGGCAGCAGCTTTGCTAGAATGTTATCCGTTTGCAAGAGCACTAGATGGCAGCAGCTTTGCTAGAATGTTATCCGTTTGCAAGAGCACTAGATGGAAGCAGCTTTGCTAGAATATTATCCATTTGCAAGAGCACTAGATGGCAGCAGCTTTGCTAGAATGTTATCCGTTTGCAAGAGCACTAGATGGCAGCAGCTTTGCTAGAATGTTATCCATTTGCAAGAGCACTAGATGGAAGCAGCAGCTTTGCTAGAATGTTATCCGTTTGCAAGAGCACTATATGGCAGCAGCTTTGCTAGAATATTATCCATTTGCAAGAGCACTAGATGGAAGCAGCTTTGCTAGAATGTTATCCGTTTGCAAGAGCACTATATGGCAGCAGCTTTGCTAGAATGTTATCCGTTTGCAAGAGCACTATATGGCAGCAGCTTTGCTAGAATGTTATCCATTTGCAAGAGCACTAGATGGAAGCAGCTTTGCTAGAATATTATCCATTTGCAAGAGCACTATATGGCAGCAGCTTTGCTAGAATGTTATCCATTTGCAAGAGCACTATATGGCAGCAGCTTTGCTAGAATATTATCCATTTGCAAGAGCACTAGATGGAAGCAGCTTTGCTAGAATGTTATCCATTTGCAAGAGCACTATATGGCAGCAGCTTTGCTAGAATGTTATCCGTTTGCAAGAGCACTAGATGGCAGCAGCTTTGCTAGAATATTATCCATTTGCAAGAGCACTAGATGGCAGCGCTACTTTATATCGTGTAGTGCTCCCCTAACTAGCCATCTCTTCAATAAAGAATTTCATGGGAACAAAGCAAATTTAATCATTTTTGGATTTGATATCCTTAAAGGGACAGTCTAGGCCAAAATTAACTTTCATGATTCAGATAGAGCATGTCATTTTAAACAATTTTCCAATTTACTTTTATCACCAATTTTGCTTTGTTCTCTTGGTATTCTTAGTTGAAAGCTTAACCTGGGAGGTTCATATGCTAATTTCTTAGACCTTGAAGGCCACCTCTTTTCAGAATGTATTTTAACAGTTTTTCACCACTAGAGGGTGTTAGTTCATGTATTTCATATAGATAACACTGTGCTTGTGCACGTGAAGTTATCTGGGAGCAGGCACTGATTGGTTAAAATGCTAGTCTGTCAAAAGAACTGAAATAAAGGGTCAGTTTGCAGAGGCTTAGATACAAAATAATCACAGAGGTTAAAAGTATATTAATATAACTGTTGGTTATGCAAAACTGGGGAATGGGTAATAAAGGGATTATCTATCTTTTAAAACAATAACAATTCTGGTGTAGACTGTCCCTTTAAGTTTAAAGGGTCAGAAAACTAAAAATGTCTGCTATACAGATGAAAGAACACAATTTAAACAAGATAAAAAAACATGAAAAAAAACATTTATGTCAAACTGATTATTTTTATTTGAAGCTAAAAAGAAAAGCAAATGGGACCTAGGGCCCGATTGCTCATTGGTTAATAATTGGATAATAATCTCCCACTGCGTTATAGGCGGACATTGGTGCGTCTCAAGTATAAAAACTATTTTTTTATCTCAGCAAAGGAACATCAGTAATACAAAACCTGTAACTCATTTTAAAATGCCCTCTTTTAGATTGAATAATGAAATATGACTTTTGTGTCCCTTTAAGACTCAGTTGGCAGAAAATCAGGAGGGGTGTTTGGGGACTTTGGACAGTTTATGGGTGATAGGACTTCTGTAATTGGTCACTTTCTGATAGTTCATTAGCAACTCTGTGGGCTACTTAATTCCAGTTATATCCTATTGGTTTAATGGTTGGACTAACAGTAAGGTTTGGGCATTTACAGGAATCTCTGTAAATGTAATGGAATCAGACTGTTAGGGTGTTAGTTTACAGTGACACCGTCTGTACCCCAGTGGTTGTGTAGGGTAGTAAGAAGCCCTTTTGTATTTTTTATCATTAGAATGAATGCAGTTTAGTATTTTTGTACCACTTTATGAGAAACACAGAATATGACCCAGCCATAAAGAGTGCAGTTCTACCCAGGTACCTTCTTTCGTCGTCTCTTGACCTTGTCCAGATTTCCCTTTATTATTTGCATCATAAAACTTTTTAAACCATTGTGCAAATGCAAGGTTTTCTTGGTATGTTCCTTTTACCAAAGTATCCACTGGAATCTCCTATACAGAGAACAAATAACATTAGGAGAGGTTGCTCAGTCCCACGTATATTTACATTTTACTAAAAGGCAACGGAGATAGATATTCTTTTTAATTCACATGCTGTCTCCTTTTTTATTTTGTTCCTTTATTCCGTAAAGGGGTTAAACACATAGTAGAAGTACCACTTAGGACCCACAGAGCACTGCTGGTCCAGAGCTGCAACTGTCACTGACCCCAGCAACACTAGTTGCACAACTCAACTGTTCACTGGATCAGCAGCACTTCTCGCTTTGGGCAAGTAGTGCTCTGTGGCTCCTGAATAGTACTTCTACTATGTGTTTAGCCCGTTTATGTGGGTTAAACACAGAGGTGCAGGGCCACTAGTCTTAAAATTACATGCTCAAACAAATTACAGCATGCAATTTTTCTACTATAATGGCCTTTTAAATTTAGAGAAACGGCAGACAAAATAATTAATAAAAGTATACTGCAAAGTTGTTGTTTTTTACTGCCTATAATTGAACATTTTATGTTGAATTTAAGTTTAATTCATGAAATGAGATACAATTGTTGGTTTTCTAAATTTTACTGAGTTTCTATAGAGTCATGAGCTCCTCCATGTTTGAACTTTAGTTACCCCTTATCTGTTGCCCCTGCTGAAGACAATTAGGGACAAGTATACAACAGGCAATAAAAGATACTGTCCAATCAAGGCTGTGTGGAACATAGGATACTCTAAAAGGGATTCCACACAGCTTTGTTTACACAGAGATAAATAGAAAACTAGTTCAAACATGGTGGTCCCTAATACTTTATAGAAATCTTTTCATTTATATTTTAAATATTTAAAGGGACATAAAAACAACATTTTTCTTTCATGGTTCAGATAGAACATTCAGTTCTAAACAACGTTCTAATTTACTTATTTTATCAAATTTGTTTAATTCTCTTGGTATCCTTTGTTGAAGGAGCAGCAATCCACTACTGGGAGCTAGCTGAACACATCAGGTGAGCCAATGAAAAGAGGCATGTGTGTGCAGCCACAAATCAGCAACTACATCCCAGTAGTGCATTGCTGCTTCCTGGCCTACCTAGGTATACTTTTTAACTAAAGAAAATGAAGCACATTTAATAATAGTAGTCAATTGGAAAGTTATTAAAAATCACATGCTCTGTCTGAATCATAAAAGAGAATTTTTGGGTTTCATGTCCCTTTAAACAACTAATAAAATTGTAAAAAGTCATCTACATATAATTCTAAGGCTAATCTTTGAATACATCATTATGTCTAGCATGTTATTGCTGTCACTCCTAACATAATGCTTGTGGCTACGCCTAACATTAATGTTTTGCACGACTGCTGTATCTCGGAACGTGTGTTTACTGCCCCTTTAATTATTTATATATAAAATATTACTTTAATGTCCTGTTATGCACCAGAATACACAGCATTTGTGCATTTTTAAAAAAAAATACATCCCCTTAAGTGTTTTTAACTGCATTTTGTTTACACAGTTCCAAGACACATAGGGCTAGTGGAGCGCTAATTAACGCTCCCGTCAATTACACTAGAAGTAAGCTTTTTGAGCTCGTTGGGTTGCGCTTGTATTATGAGTTGAAAGTAAACTGTTTTCGCTTGTGCGCTAACCCGACAAGCGTAAAAAGCCGAACCTATAAATATTGCATGCTCATTCATGTATTCCCCTATAAAAGTCAATGAAGAAAAAAAAGTCTCTCTCACACTAACCTGATCACATATTCCTATGTGCGCTAACTCAACATGAAAATATTAATATTTTACATTTCAACATTCTTTGCATAGCAGAATATGTTCTATGTATTTATAAATAAATATTTCTACATATATCTGAGGTTTTTTGCCACAATATATATATACACACACACACGTACACATAGACAAATATATACACACACACAGATTTATATATATATGAGTGTAACTGTACTTTGTAATGTGTGTTTTATGTGTTTTGTCCAACTTTTTAGTTTTGCGAAACAGTTAACCACAGCTCTGAGAACACCGTAATCATTCTAGCATAAATCGCAAATTACGATTACTTTTACCTTGTATTACCAGCGGTAAGCCTGACACGCGCAAAAACACATGATAAACCTATTATCGCTCACGTGCTACTTTACTAGTAAGACATTAGCCAAGGTTGCTATGCAAAAAAGAATAACATTGGCTGTTGAGGATTTCTAATCATAGAAGGAGATTTCAGCTTCTAAAAGTCCACAAAAAAATTCTCTGCTCTCTATGCAGTTTAATTTTCGCTCATCTTTTTGGTTATTGATGTTACATTATTACGTTATATTAGATTGTGTTTTCTTGGATGCTCTTTTTTAAGCCCCTATGATGCATGTGACATTATATGAATGTTTTAAATTCAAACATATATTGTGTCCATTGCTAATACATTTGTGTAAGTTATTTAAATAGTCAGCTTATAGCAGGGCTTGACAAACTGAGATACCACTGAGCCACTGGTGCCTTAAAATTAGGCCCTGATACCCTAGTTTAAAATCCCCAAAACAGCCATGGGTGCCACCAATTATGTATATGATATTTGCCTAGTTGTGCCAATTCGCTACACAATAATTTCACACACACACAAATCTTAAAACTTACTTTGTCAACACCCATTGTTTTGAATGAATACTGTAGGATTTCAAAGTTGTGAATGTATTGAGGCTTTAACGTTGCTTGGAATTTCACTCTGCTAAGCACGACTAACTCAGGGAAGAGCATGTTCATGAACTGACAATAAACAGCCCCTGCCAAGAAGAATACAAATAAACATCAGCAATGAAAATGCTTTATTCTATGCTGTAAAACCATTCAAAAAGTAAAAAAAATCAAAGATGGAATAGATTAAAAAGATTACACAACACTGTATAAAAATGACCCAAAACATTACACATATTTCAATTAATAAAGTTGAATACATTAACATAAACTTTTATTCCAAAACAACGCTTCTGTATAGTTTAACATGAATATTTTTATTTTAGCACTGGCGTCACGCAGGACAGCCCCTAAAAACAGCTAAATAAACCATCCTATCGTTATTTAGAGGAGCCAACCTGGACTTGAGTCTGCGGACAAGGCTAACTACAGTCATTATGCAAGTATGAACCTCATTGTTTTGCAGTTGTTATAAGTTAAAAGGGATATGAAGGTAAAAAAAGAAATGTGCATGGGTGCATTTCAATGTGAAATAGAAGCATTTTTGCCAATGAAAGTATATTGCAAAAATGCTTCTATTTTATTATTATTATTATTCTTTATTTATAAAGCGCCAACAGATTCCGCAGCGCTGCCCATGGGTACAAGGATAGAAGTACAACGGAGAAACAATACAATAAAAGACAACATTTTACAGACCGATATAGGAGGAATTGAGGGCCCTATTCCCGTGGGAACTTTCAATCTAGATAGGTAGGAGGGTGGGAAACAGGAGGTGGGAATGATATTAGTGGGGAGATGAGGGCAACTGTTGGGTTAGTGAAGTTAATTTGTTAATGAGTCGGGTGATAGGCTTCTCTGAACAAAAAGGTCTTCAGGGAACGTTTAAAGGAGGAGAGGATGGGGAGAATCTAACGGCTCGAGGAAGTGTGTTCCAGAGGGTTGGAGCCGCACGAGAGAAGTCCTGTAGTCTAGCATGAGAGGAGGTGATGGTAGAGGACGCAAAGAGCAGGTCATTGTTGGATCTTAGGGGCGGGCTGGAGTATATTTGCTGATGAGTGAGGACAGGTAGGGTGGGGCAGCATTGGTGAGGGCTTTGTAGGTCAGGGTGAGAATTTTGAATTTAATTCTGCTGTGAACCGGGAGCCAATGAAGGGACTCACAGAGGGGTGCAGCAGAAACGGAGCGTCGAGAGAGGTAGATTAGCCTGGCAGATGCATTTAGGATGGATTGAAGGGGAGAGAGGCGGGAGAGAGGGAGGCCAGTTAGCAAGTTATTGCCGTAGTCAAGTCGGGAAATTACCAGGGAGTGGATAAGCAGTTTAGTAGTTTTGTCACTCAGAAAGTGACAAATTTTGGAGATATTGCGTAGGTGGTTGCGGCAGGATGAAGAGAGCAGTTGGAAGTGGGGAATGAAGGACAGATTTGAGTCAAGTGTGACTGAGGCAGCAAACTTTGGGTGATGGGGAGATAGTGGTGCCGCCAACAGTGATGGAAAAATTAGAAACTGTAGTGGAGTTGGAGGGGGGATTAAAAGTAGTTCGGTCTTGGCCATGTTTATTTTTAGGTGGTGAGAGGCCATCCATGAGGAAATGCCAGATAAGCAGTCGCTGATGTGAGAATTGACAGAAGGAGAGAGTGCAGGGTTGGAAAGGTAGATCTGGGTGTCATCAGTATAGAGGTGGTAGTTAAAGCCATAGCTGTTGATAAGTTTACCCAGTGAATAAGAGTAAATAGAGAAGAGTAGAGGACCCAGGACAGAGCCTTGAGGTACTCCAACAGACAGAGGCAATGGAGAGGAGGAGCCACCAGCAAAAAAGACGGAGAAGGATCTGTTAGAGATAAGAGTGAATCCAGGTGAGGGCAGTGTCACAGAGCCCAAGAGAGCTGAGAGTCCGTAGGAGAAGGGGATGGTCAACAGTGTCAAAGGCAGCAGAGAGGTCAAGTAAGATGAGTATAGAGTAGTAGCCTTTGTTTTTAGCAGAAAGGAGATCGTTAGTAACCTTGGTGAGGGCAGTCTCAGTTGAGTGTTGGGGATGAAAGCCAGATTGCAGGGGGTCGAGCAGTGAGTTGGAGGACAGGAAGTGGGTTAGGCAATCGAAAAACTAGTTTTTCAAGGATTTTTGAAGCTAGCGGGAGCAGTGATATGGGGCGGTAGTTCGCAGGAGAGTTAGGGTCAAGGGAGGGGTTTTTGAGGATGGGGGTGACCTTTGCATGTTTGAAGGAGGCAGGGAATGAGCCGGTAGAAAGGGATAGGTTGAATATGTGGGTAAGAGCCGGAGTGAGGGTGGGAGAGAGAGAAGGTATTAGATGCGAAGGAATAGGGTCAAGTGGGCAGGTAGTGAGGTGTGAGGAAGACAATAGGGAAGCCACTTCACTCTCAGTGGTTGGGAGTAGGATGCAGAGAGCGGCAGAGGGGGTGACTGGGAGTGAAGTTGGGAGATTGCACGCTTGTGTTGGGATGTTTCTTCGGATAGTTTAAGTGTTTTGTTGAAAAAGTAGTCAGCCAGGTCTTGAGCACTGAACGCAGATGAGGGGGGTGGTGCAGGTGGGTAGAGAAGAGAGTTGAAAATGGAGAAGAGTCTTTTAGTGTTTGAGGAATAATTGGATATAAGAGAAGAGAAGTAGGTTTGCTTAGCTAAGTGAAGGGCAGAGGTGTAAGAGTAAAGGATTAGCTTATAGTGCATGAAATCAGGTTCAGAGCGGGATTTTCTCCAGGCACGTTCAGCAGTGCGGGAGTATTTTTGTAGGTGGCGTGTTTTCTGGGAGTGCCAGGGCTGGAGCGGACGACGTGGGGCTTTGCGAAGTTGGGGCAGAGTGAGGGTGTCAAGTGCAGAGGAGAGAGTATTGTTGTAGTGGGTTATGGCAAGGTCAGGGCAGGATATCGTGGAAGTGTGGGGGAGGCGTATTTGAATAATGTTGGAGAGTTGGGGAGGGTCAACAGTGTGCAGATTTCTACAGGTGCGGGGGCGAGGGGGGGAAGTAGGTTTAGCCTGTATATTAAGATTAAAGGTGAGCAGATGGTGGTCTGAGATGGGAAATGGGCGACAGGCAACATCTGGGAGAGAGCAGAGATAGGAGAATACCAGATCAATAGAGTGTCCGTTGCGGTGGGTAGGGAATAGGGTGGATTGTAATAGGCCGAAGGAGTTTGTGAGTGAGAGAAGCTTAGTGGCAGCAGGGGCAGATGGGTTGTCAATGGGGATGTTGAAGTCCCCCAGAATTAGAGTAGGTGTATTTGTAGAGAGAAAGTAAGGAAGCCAGGCAGCAAAGTTGTACATTTAAAAGCACATTTCTTTTTTTACTTTTATATCCCTTTAAAGTCAGTTAGGGAAAGATATATAGCAGGGTTAGTCTTGAGAATTCTGCATGGTGAATTTCAAGTTCTGACAATTAGAAAATGCACAATTTTCATAACTAAAATGAAAAGGAGACAAGTTAAATAATGACAAGTTGTTTTACTAAACATAACTAAAAAAGTGTATACTGTCCCTTTAATCTTTAATGATACATTTAATTCAAAACTAAACTTTTATGATTTAGATAGAAAGTACAATTTTATAATACGTCTATTATCTAATCTACCTATTTCTCTTGATATCCTTTTGTTGAGACTTAGCACCTTTCCATGCTTGTACACTGAGGTAGGCTCAGGAGGGTGCATGGGCCTTTAATATTTTATTTATAACATTGTTCTGAACATTGTTGCAAACACTGCACAATCCTGAGATTACCTAGGTATGCTCCACTGGCTACATCAGTAGAATGGAGAGACTAAAAGTGCAAGAAATTAGTGTAACAGCCAATAACAAATAGCTACAAGTGAGTTCCCAGCTCAGTCCTAGCCAATGAACAAGCAATATCCCAATGCTCACCCCTTGTGCTGACTTGTGCAGTGAGCTTCAATGTGTTTGCCAAAACCAAAGTGCTGAAATGCTTTGCTACAACGGATTATAATGCTTCTCTCCAGCATGTAAATTATATTCCCCAAGGCACACCTGCACCTTATTGTATGAATATTCACATGGTTTTAAAGCTTAGCTAAATACAACTACAGTTAGATGGTGACTACTCACTATTGTCCTACTGTACCTGCAGCTCTCTTTAAAAGGGACAGTCTACTTGAAAATATTTATTGTTTAAAAAATATAAATAATCCCTTTATTACCCATTCCCCAGTTATGCATAACCAACACAGTTATATTAATATAAGTTTTACCTCTGTGATTACCCTGTATCTAAGCCTCTGCAGACTGCCCCCTTATCTCAGTTTTTTGACAGACTTGAATTTTAGCCAATCAGTGCTCATTTATAAATAACTAGGGAGTGAGCAAAAAGTTATCTATATGACACACATGAACTAGCACTTCTAACTGTGAAAAACTGTCAAAATGCACTTAGATAAGAGGCGGTCTTCAGGGGTTTAGAAATCAAGTTATGAGCCTACCTAGGCTTAGTTTTAAACAAAGAATACCAAGAAAACAAAGCAAATTAAAAGTAAATTGGAAAGTTGTTTAAAATTGCATGTCCTATCTGAATTATGAAAGTTTAAAGGGAGAGTTTACACCAGAATGTTTATTGTTTTAAAAGACAGACAATCTCTTTATTACCTATCACCCAGTTTTGCATAACCAACAGTTATATTAATATACTTTTTGATTACCTTTTATCTAAGCATGTTCTGACAGCCCCCTAATCACATGACTTTATTTATTATCTATTGACTTGCATTTTAGACAATTAGTGCAGTGTTGGGCTGACTCTTAAATAACTCCACGGGCATGAGCACGATGTTATGTATATGGCCCACATGAACTGTCAGTCTCTTGTTGTGAAAAGCTAATAAAAAAAAGCATGTGATAAGAGGCTGTCTGTAGTGACTTAGAAACAGGCAGAAATGTAGAGGTTTAAATGTTATAAAGTATATTAATATAACAATGTTGGTTATGCAAAACTGGGGAATGGGTAGTAAAGGCGTTATCTATCTTTTTAAACAATAACAATTTTGGTGTTGACTGTCCCTTTAAATCAGTTCTCTTATTTTATCCCATTACAGAAGGGATGGTAAAGCTCTGCATGTTTATACTGGGTGCCGCCATCTTGTAAAGTGCATATTGTTGCATTCTGTGACAGAAGCAGATCTGTGACATTAGTGGCTTTTTGACAGCTGTTCCTTGTGCTTTGGATTAGCTTGCACAATAGAAAGCAGAAGAGTTCCATTTTTGTAGGTTTTTTTTACACAGTTTAAAAGTGACATAACAAATATAAAGAAGCCCCCAGAAATTATATTAGAAATTAAGCCACTTAAAAAATATGAATTCTCTGCTTTGTATTGTGCACACTAAACTTCAGTGCCCAATATGTCTTGTCAAGAAGACAACAACATCACTGATCTGTGAATGTGCACCATTTCTGTCACATGGTACAAGAATACTTACATTCCAAGATGGCGGCACCCAGTGTAAATATGCAGAGCTTCACTAACCAGCACTTGAAGTGTTAAATTTAGAGAATAGCTTTGAAGAGAGCTGCAGGCACAGTAGAAAAAACATTAGCATGGTTATTAGTTAATGTTCCTTTAAAAACTGCTCTCAAAATAGAAAAAACACAAGTTGTTGTTATTATGAGTGCCAGTTAAATATTTTAAAGTTGATTGTACAGCATATTTTGGTTACCAAGACAATTGGAACTTTTTTAACCTTAATTTTATTTAGGATAGCTTGTCCTGATGCTTGTACCGAGTTTCTGGCATGTGCAGACACTTCTTTTGCACCTTAAAGGGACATGAAACCCAAAATGTTTCTTTCATGATTCAGATAGAGACTACAATTTTAAACAACTTTCCAATTTACTTCCATTATTTAATTTGCTTTCTTCTCTTGTTATCCTTGCTGAAAGGTTTAGCTAGGCAAGCTCAGGGGAAACAGAGAACCTAGGTTCTAGCTGTTGATTGGTGGCTGCATATATATATTGATTGTGATTGGCTCACCCATGTGTTCAGTTAGAAACCATTAGTGCATTGCTGCTCCTTCAACAAATGATACAAAGAGAATGAAACAGATTAAATAATAGAAGTAAATTGGAAAGTTGTTTAAAATTATATTCTCTATCTGAATCATGAAAGAACAATTTTGGGTTTCATGTCTCTTTAAGTTCACATTGAAATCCTGTGACATTTAAGCAAACTCCCTCAAGATCACAGCAAACCACAGTGTCAACTCAGCCCTGATTATGCCGATTGGCTGTTGCCGTTTCTTTTTTTTACCAATCAGATGACATTTAACATACTCCCAAAGCGGTTAGTCTGGACAATTTACTTTTAAATAGAAAAAAAAGCTTAGTATACATGATTAGCCATTTTTCTTTCAGTTCCAAGTAGATGATGGCAGCACAGTGCACACCAATAGTTACAAAAATGTTCGTTTTTTTTTTTTCATACAGCTCCAATAGACAATATCAACCAACCCTCAGCCCTTAAAAGGATGGTCTACCCCAAACTTTTTATTGTTTAAAAAGATAGATAACCTATTAACAATTCCCCAGTTTTGTATAACCAATACAGTTGTATTAAAGGGATACTGTGATGGACCTCCTTGGTACCACAATGAGGTATGTCCGCCAGTTACTGCTTCCCACCAACTGGAACCACCAAAACTTTAGAAAATGACCCCAATAATCAGACAAGACTGATTTTGGAGTAAAACAGAATGGCACACATATTTATACATGTCCAGAGACAACTCCCCTTTGGGAATATGGATAGGACAATAGGGATTCTTAAAGGGACAGTCAAGTCCAAAAAAAACTGTCATGATTCAAATAGGGCATGTAATTTTAAACAAATTTCCAATTTACTTTTACCTGGGCATGTAGACTCTTCCTTATCAATAATAGGAGTAGGCTCACTGTCTGGGTACATGTTTTACTAACAAAAGCTAACCCAGCAGCTTCTACAAAGAACTAGTGCCCCTGCAGCCCTAGGTCTGTCACAGATACTAAACCCAAATTGGTTCCTTCGTGATTCAGGTAGAGAATGCAATTTTAAGCAACTTTCTAATATACTCCTATTATCATTTTTTCTTCATTCTCTTGCTATCTTTATTTGAAAAAGCAGGAATGTAAAGCTTAGGAGCCAGACCATTTTTGGTTCAGAACCCTATATAGCGCTTTCTTATTGGTTGATACATTTAGCCAGCAAGCAAAACCCAGGTCCAGAACCAAAAATAGGCTGGCTCCTAAGCTTTACATTCCTGCTTTTTAAATAAAGATAGCAAGAAAACAAAGACAAATTGATAATAGGAGTAAATTAGAAAGTTGCTTAAAATTGCATGATCTATCTGAATCATTAAAGAAAAAAAATGTGGGTTTAGTATCCCTTTAATATACTTTTTACCTCTGTGATTACCTTGTATCTAAGCTTCTACAGACAACCTCCTCATCTCAGGGATATTAACAGATTTGCATTTTAGCCAATTAGTGCTGGTTCCTGCACAACTCCACGGGGTGAGCACAATGTTATCTATATGGCACACACAAATTATCAGTGTCTTGCTGTGAAAAGCTAATAAAAATGCATGAGATAAGAGGCTTAGAATCAGGCAGAAATGTAGAAGTTTAAATGTTATAAAGTATATTAATATAACAATGTTGGTTGTGCAAAGCTGGGGAATGTATAGTAAAGGCGTTATCTATCTTTTTAAACAATAAAAATTATGGAGTAGACTGTCCCTTTAATCATGTTGCTGAAGCCCAAAAACATTGTTGATTAATATTTTATCTATTGGAGCTTGAAGATTTTTTCAACTAATGGTGTGCTGTTGTCATGCACTTGGAACTATGGGCCCCATTACCTATGCGGCGCCGCCTGCAAAAGCCGGCGACGGCGGTTTTTACGCGATTTTGGTATCCAATATACAGTGCCGCATATAAATGCAGCACGTATATTTTACCCGTCGCCCGCAATTTTTACTCCCATAAGCTAACATGGGACCGCGTCGCAAATCGGTATCCAATATTCAGCACAAGGACTTATGTGGCGAAAATGGAGAAATGTTACTCCAATTTCACCTCGCAACACAAAGGCAGCCGCAGCAAGCCTTGCGCTGAGTACGGGCGCACCGTAACTCCCGAAACTGCCTGCAAAAATAAACTAACACCCAACGCATGCGCAATATCTATCTACCTGTCAACCGCAATCCCCCTCCGGAATAACTAATAAAGTGTATTAACCCCTATATTCGCCATCAAACCTACACCGCAAGTAATAATTAAACTATTAACCCCTATATTCGCCATCAAACCTACACCGCAAGTAATAATTAAACTATTAACCCCTATATTCGCCATCAAACCCACACCGCAAGTAATAATTAAACTATTAACCCCTATATCCGCCATCAAATCCACACCGCAACTAAAAATAAACTATTAACCCCTAATCCGTATAAATAGTATAAGTATAAATTAAAGGGACAGTCTAGTCAAAATTAAAATTCTGCTGTAGGCCTGTCCCTTTAAGCTACAATTACAGAAAATAAAAAACAAAATTATCAAATTTAAAAAAAGTATACCTAATCCCTATGAAAATAAAAAGCCCCCCCCCCCCAAATAAAAATACCCCCTAATCAAATGCTAAACTACCAGTAGCCCTTAAAATGGCTTTTTTGCAGGGCATTGCCCTAAGTTAAACAGCTCTTTTACAAAAGTCCCTCCTAACAGTAAAAGCCCCCACCCACCAAAACCCCCCAAATAAAAAACCTAAACACTAAAAAAACTAAAATACCCATTGCCCTGAAAAGGACATTTGTTTGGGCATTGTCCTTAAAAGGGCATTTAGCTCTTTTACGAAATGCCCACCCTAATCTTAATAAAAAAAAAAAAAAAAAAGTCTAACACCCAGGTTGGTACTCACCGTTCCTGAAGTCCGGCGGAGAAGGTCCTGTCCCATGCAGTGAAGTCTTCTTCCAAGCGGCGACCTCTTCTTTCTTCTTCCAGGAACAATCCGGAGCGGAGGACGGAGCTGAAGACCGGCGACCCTGGAACTGAAGACCAGCGACCGTGGAGCCATGGAGCGTGGAAGATCCTCTTCATACGATCGCCGCCGTACACTGAATAGTGAATTCAAGGTACGCGATTAAAAATAGCGTCCCTTAAATTCCTATTGGCCGATTTGCTCCATGGCTCCGCGGTCGCCGGTCTTCAGTTTCAGGGTCGCCAGTCTGTGCCGGATTGTTCCTGGAAGAAGAAAGAAGAGGTTGCCGCTTGGAAGAAGACTTCACCCCATAGGACAGGATCTTCTCCGCCGTACTTCAGGAACGGTGAGTACCAACCTGGGGGTTAGACTTTTTTTTATTTATTTTTTTTATTTAGATTAGGGTGGGCAATTTGTAAAAGAGCTAAATGCCATTTTAAGGGCAATGCCTAAACAAATGCCTTTTTCAGGGCAATGGGTAGTTTAGTTTTTTTAGTGTTAGGTTTTTTATTTGGGGGGTTTTACTGTTAGGGGGGACTTTGTGTATTTTGAATGTAAAAGAGCTGCTTAACTTAGGGCAATGCCCTACAAAAAGCCCTTTTAAGGGCTATTGGTAGTTTAGCATTAGATTAGGGGGTGTTTTTATTTTGGGGGGGCTTTTTTATTTTCATAGGGATTAGGTTTAATTTTTTAATTCTTGATCATTTTTATTATTTTCTGCAATATTAGATTTTCTCCAACATTGGTGTGTCAGGTCCACGGCTTCATCCTTACTTGTGGGATATTCTCTTCCCCTACAGGAAATGGCAAAGAGAGCACACAGCAAGAGCTGTCCATATAGCCCCCCCTCTCGCTCCGCCCCCCAGTCATTCTCTATGCCGCTCTGAACAAGTAGCATCTCCACGGGGATGGTAAAGAGTATGTGGTGTTAGTTGTAGTTTTTTATTTCTTCTATCAAGAGTTTGTTATTTTAAAATAGTGCCGGTTTGTACTATTTACTCTACAACAGAAAATGAAGAAGATTTCTGTTAAAGAGGAATATGATTTTAGCAGTAGTAACTAAAATCCATTGCTGTTCCCACGCAGGGCTGTTTAAACCAGAGAACTTCAGTTGGGGGGAACAGTTTGCAGGCTTATCTGCTTCAGGTATGATCAGTCATATTTCTAACAAGACATGTTAATGCTAGAAGACTGTCAGTTTTCCCTTAAGGGGTAAGTAAGCCATTTTCTTAGACTCATAACAGATTAAGGCTTATAAATGGGCTCTATACTGGTTGACACTATTGTGGGCTAAATCGATTGATTTATTTCATATTTAGATGGCATTTAGAGTGTTTTGTGTAATTAAGCACTTTTGGGAACGTTTTTATTCGCCTGGCATTTAGTTAGACTACTATTTCAGTCAGAAAGGCCCCTTCACTCTGGTATGCAGAGGAAGGAGGCCCCGTTTTCGCGCCTCAATTGCGCAGTTTACTTCCATGGCAGTGCATGCAGCTTCATGTGAGGGGTCCTGTGGCTACAAAAACGGACTCAGGAAGGTTTATTTCAGTGCTGAATAACTCTCAGGGAAGGTAAAAAGCCGCAGCAAGGCTGTGGCAGTGATTGTAGTGTACTAAAATTGTTGAATTGAACAAATAGCTCTGGTTTGCTCATTTTAAGGGTTAAAGTCTTGAAACTTGGTGTGCAATACTTTCAAGGCATTAGGACTCTGGGGTGCAAATTTTGTAAAAATCGGACATTGCCTTCATAGTTTTTCAAAATATCAGAAATAAAATGTGCTTGTTTATTATTTAAAGGGACAGTAACGCTTTTCTTTAAAAACGCTTTTATTGCATTATTAGCCTGCCAAATTCTGTCTAACATGTCTATACCTTCAGATGGCTTATGTTCTGTGTGTATGGAAGCCAAGGTGGTTCCCCCTATTAATGTATGCGCAAATTGTGTCATAGCGTCCAAACAAAGTAAGGACAGTACTGTCACATTTAATAAGATTGCCCAAGATGATTCTTCTAATGAAGGTAGTGGGGATAGTTCATCATCCGCTCCTTCTGTGTCAACACCAGTTTTGCCCGCGCAAGCAATCCCTAGTTCATCTAGCGCGCCAATGCTGGTTACTATGCAGCAATTAACTGCAGTAATGGATAATTCTATAGCAAATCTATTATCCAAACTGCCATCCTACCCTAGAAAGCGTGATTGCTCAGTTTTAAATACAGAAGATGAGCAGGTTGGCGCTGAGGACAATTTATCAGTTATACCCTCACATCAATCTGAATTGGCAGTGAGGGAGGGTCTGTCTGAGGGGGAAATTTCTGATTCAGGAAAAGTTTCTCAGCAGGCAGACACTGATATAGTAACATTTAAATTTAAGTTAGAACATCTCCGCGCCCTGCTTAAGGAGGTCCTAACTACTCTTGATGACTGTGATTCTTTGGTAATTCCAGAGAAATTGTGCAAGATGGACAAATTCTTAGAGGTCCCAGTGCACGCTGATGCTTTTCCGATACCCAAGCGGGTGGCGGACATAGTGACTAAGGAGTGGGAAAAGCCAGGTATACCTTTTGTTCCACCTCCTATATTCAAGAAAATGTTCCCCATTGTCGACCCCAGAAGGGACGCATGGCAAACGGTTCCTAAGGTTGAGGGGGCAGTGTCAACGTTAGCTAAGCGCACAACTATTCCTATTGAGGACAGTTGCGCTTTCAAAGATCCTATGGATAAAAAATTGGAAGGATTGCTAAAAAATATATTTGTTCAGCAAGGTTTCCTTCTTCAACCAATCTCGTGCATTATTCCTGTCACCACGGCAGCGTATTTTTGGTTCGAGGAACTAGAAAATTCGCTCCAAAAAGAGACTCCATATGATGAAGTCATGGACAGAATTCACGCACTAAAGTTGGCTAATTCCTTTATTTTGGATGCCGCTTTCCAATTGGCTAAGTTAGCGGCGAAAAATTCAGGTTTTGCAATAGTGGCGCGCAGAGAGCTTTGGCTAAAATCCTGGTCGGCGGATGTGTCGTCCAAGAATAAATTGCTTAATATTCCTTTCAAGGGTAAGACCCTTTTTGGGCCGGAATTGAAAGAGATTATTTCAGACATTACTGGTGGAAAGGGACATGCCCTCCCACAGGATAGGCCTTTCAAGGCTAAGAACAAATCTAATTTTCGTTCCTTTCGCAATTTCAGGAACGGACCGAATCCTAACTCTGCGGCCTCCAGACAAGAAGGCAACACTTCCCAGCCTAAACCAGCATGGAAACCATTGCAAGGCTGGAACAAGGGTAAACAGGCCAAAAAGCCTGCTGCTGCTACCAAGACAGCATGAAGGGGTAGCCCCCGATCCAGGACCGGATCTAGTAGGGGGCAGACTCTCTCTCTTTGCTCAGGCTTGGGCAAGAGATGTTCCGGATCCCTGGGCACTAGACATAGTGTCTCAGGGGTATCTTCTAGAGTTCAAGGAACTTCCCCCGAGGGGAAGGTTCCACATGTCTCGCTTATCTTTAGACCAGATAAAGAGACAGGCATTCTTACACTGTGTAGGAGACCTAGTGAAGATGGGAGTGATACACCCAGTTCCTTTAACGGAACAAGGTCAGGGGTTTTACTCAAACCTGTTTGTAGTTCCCAAAAAGGAGGGAACTTTCAGGCCAATTCTGGATTTAAAAATTCTAAACAAATTCCTCAAAGTTCCATCATTCAAAATGGAAACCATTCGAACGATTTTACCAACAATCCAGGAGGGTCAATATATGACTACCGTGGACTTAAAGGATGCGTACCTGCATATTCCGATCCACAAAAATCACCATCAGTTCCTGCGGTTCGCTTTCCTGGACAAACATTATCAGTTTGTGGCACTTCCCTTCGGTTTGGCCACTGCTCCCAGAATTTTCACATAGGTGCTAGGGTCCCTTCTAGCGGTATTAAGACCGAGGGGCATTGTTGTAGCACCTTATCTAGACGACATTCTAATCCAAGCGTCGTCTCTTTCCAAAGCAAAGGCTCATACAGACATTGTTCTAGCCTTTCTCAGATCTCACGGGTGGAAGGTGAATGTAGAAAAGAGTTCCCTGTCCCCGTCAACAAGAGTTCCCTTTTTGGGAACAATAATAGATTCTGTAGAAATGAAGATCTTCCTGACAGAGGTCAGAAAGTTAAAGCTTCTAAACGCTTGTCAAGTTCTTCACTCTATTCTTCATTCTTCCATAGCTCAGTGCATGGAAGTAGTAGGATTAATGGTTGCAGCAATGGACATAGTTCCTTTTGCTCAAATTAATCTAAGACCATTACAACTGTGCATGCTCAATCAGTGGAATGGGGACTATGCAGACTTGTCTCCCCAGATTCAAGTAGACCAGGTAACAAGGGATTCTCTCCTCTGGTGGTTGTCTCACGATCACCTGTCTCAGGGAATGAGTTTCCGCAGACCAGAGTGGGTCATTGTCACGACCGACGCCAGTCTCTTAGGATGGGGTGCGGTCTGGGACTCTCTGAAAGCTCAAGGTCTATGGTCTCGAGAAGAGTCTCTTCTTCCGATAAACATTTTAGAACTGAGAGCGATATTCAATGCGCTCCTGGCTTGGCCTCACCTAGCAAAGGCCAAATTCATAAGGTTCCAGTCGGACAACATGACGACTGTAGCGTACATCAATCATCAGGGGGGAACAAAGAGTTCCTTGGCGATGAGAGAGGTATCTAAGATCATCAAATGGGCGGAGGATCACTCCTGCCACCTATCTGCAATTCACATCCCAGGAGTGGACAACTGGGAGGCGGATTATTTGAGTCGTCAGACTTTTCATCCGGGGGAGTGGGAACTCCACCCAGAGGTTTTTGCCCAGTTAACTCAACTATGGGGCATTCCAGATATGGATCTGATGGCGTCTCGCCAGAACGCCAAGGTTCCTCGATACGGGTCCAGATCCAGGGATCCCAAGGCGACACTGGTGGATGCATTAGTGGCGCCTTGGTCGTTCAACCTAGCTTATGTGTTTCCACTGTTCCCTCTCCTTCCCAGGCTTGTAGCCAGGATCAAACAGGAGCAGGCCTCGGTGATTCTAATAGCTCCTGCGTGGCCATGCAGGACTTGGTATGCAGACCTGGTGAATATGTCATCGGCTCCACCATGGAAGCTACCTTTGAGGCAGGATCTTCTAGTACAAGGTCCATTCGAACATCCAAATCTAGTCTCTCTCCAACTGACTGCTTGGAAATCGAACGCTTGATTCTATCTAAGCGTGGGTTTTCTGACTCGGTTATAGATACTCTGGTTCAGGCCAGAAAGCCTGTGACTAGGAAAATTTACCATAAGATATGGCAAAAATATATCTGTTGGTGCGGATCCAAGGGATACTCTTGGAGTAAAATTAAAATTCCAAGGATACTTTCCTTTCTCCAAGAGGGCTTGGATAAAGGTTTGTCAGCTAGTTCTCTAAAAGGACAGATATCTGCTCTGTCGGTTTTGTTGCACAAACGTCTGGCAGCCGTGCCAGATATACAGGCGTTTGTACAGGCGTTAGTCAGGATCAAGTCTGTCTATAGACCTATGACTCCTCCATGGAGTCTAAACTTGGTTCTTTCAGTTCTTCAGGGGGTTCCTTTTGAACCCATGCATTCCATAGATATTAAGTTACTATCTTGGAAAGTTCTGTTTTTGGTTGCTATTTCTTCTGCTAGAAGAGTTTCTGAATTATCTGCTTTGCAGTGTACTTCTCCCTATCTGATTTTCCATACAGATAAGGTAGTTTTACGTACCAAGCCTGGTTTTCTTCCAAAGGTCGTTTCTAACAGGAATATTAACCAGGAAATTGTTCCTTCTGTGTCCGAATCCAGTTTCAAAGAAGGAACGTTTGTTACACAATCTAGATGTGGTCCGTGCTTTAAAGTTCTATTTAGAAGCAACAAAGGATTTCAGACAGACATCATCCTTGTTTGTTGTGTATTCTGGTAAGAGGAGAGGGCAGAAAGCTACTGCTACCTCTCTTTCTTTTTGGCTGAAAAGCATCATCCGATTGGCTTATGAGATTGCCGGACGGCAGCCTCCTGAACGAATTACAGCTCATTCTACTAGAGCTGTGGCTTCCACATGGGCCTTCAAGAACGAGGCTTCTGTTGATCAGATCTGTAAGGCAGCAACTTGGTCTTCTCTGCATACTTTTGCCAAATTTTACAAATTCGATACTTATGCTTCTTCGGAGGCTATTTTTGGGAGAAAGGTTTTGCAAGCCGTGGTGCCTTCCGTTTAGGTAACCTGGTTTGCTCCCTCCCTTCATCCGTGTCCTAAAGCTTTGGTATTGGTTCCCACAAGTAAGGATGAAGCCGTGGACCGGACACACCAATGTTGGAGAAAACAGAATTTATGTTTACCTGATAAATTTCTTTCTCCAACGGTGTGTCCGGTCCACGGCCCGCCCTGGTTTTTAATCAGGTTTGAAAAATGTCTTTCTTTATACACTACAGTCACCACGGCACCCTATAGTTTCTCCTTTTTCTCCTAACCGTCGGTCGAATGACTGGGGGGCGGAGCCAGAGGGGGGGCTATATGGACAGCTCTTGCTGTGTGCTCTCTTTGCCATTTCCTGTAGGGGAAGAGAATATCCCACAAGTAAGGATGAAGCCGTGGACCGGACACACCGTTGGAGAAATAAATTTATCAGGTAAACATAAATTCTGTTTTTTTATTTTCTGTAATTTTAGATTAATTTAACTTAGTTTTTTTATTTTTAAAGTAATGTTAGTTTTTTTTTATTTTAATATTTAGTAACTTTATCATTTTTTAATGTAGGTAATTTGGGTTAATTTAGGGGTGTTAGGTTAGGGTGTGTTAGGTTAGGGGGCTTGGTAATTAATTATTTGCGTTGTGGGCTTTGGCGGTTTAGGAGTTAATAAATTTATTAGCATTGCGTTGTGTGGGTATGGCGGTTTATGGGGTTAATACTTTAATAGGTTTATTGCGTTGTGGGTTAATGGTGGTTTAGGGGTTAATAGTTTTATTAGGTAGCTTGCGATGTTGGAGTTGGCGGATTTAGGGGTTAATACTTTAGTTATTACTTACGGTGTGGGTTTGATGGCCGATTTAGGGTCTAATAATTGAATTATTACTTGCGGTGTGGGTTTGATGGTGGATATAGGGGTTAATAATTTAATTAGGCATATTGTGTTGTGGAGGGTTGTCAGTTTAGGGGTTAACACTTTTATTAGTTCCGATGTGGGTTTGATGGCGGATATAGGGGTTTTATACGGGTCAGGTTTATTTTTGGGAGGCCGGTTAGTTTACGGGAGATTTTATATATATTTTTTTTTTATTCTTAGGTGCCGGCAGTTTCTTAAGTGTTGTAAGTCACTAGCGGCTCCAGAAATGTGTATTGAATCTAATTTCTGGACATCGCTAGTTTATTCGACTTACGGCACTTTATGAACTGCCGGCAGGGTTTAATGGATACCCCGATGTGCGAGGTAAAATTACGGGCGGTGCGGGTTGCAGCACTTGCGCTGAAGCCTGCCCCGTATATGTAATCTCACCCCATATGTAGAAAAGGGCCTGGGTATAATGTTTTGCACCCTTATTATGAACACAAGTGCTGGATACTACAGTTGATGCTTTAGCTATTTTTCTTTCTCACGTGTAAATAGATGTTAATAAAATTACCCAGAGGGTATTTTAAAAACAAATATTATTTCTTGTGTGGCAACTGTTTATCAAATCTTGTGCAACCTATTTTTGTTTGTTTGCTTTATATTATTTGTTCTGTGGGGAAACACGTTTTTCCAGGTCTGCTTAAGATCTAAAAGTATAAACAATGACTTAATTGTTATTTTTCTTCTAAATTACCTAATTGCTTTAGCAAAACAGCATTGAAGCTGCTACACTTTGGCTTGGCAGAGCAGCATTATAGAAGATTTATTTCACTTGTGCAGCAGGAATTAAACTCAGGATTCAATGGGTATAAAATGATAAAAAGAATAAAAGGTAAAAAAAAAAACAAAAAAAAATATTTTTCTTACAAAATGCCCCCAAAGAAAAAAAAAATGAGTAAAGCTTATAAATAGACCTTTCTGGTGATTAGCCGTGCTTTACAAGTACCCAACACATACATACATACGTCCATTTAAAGGGACACTGAACCCAAATTATTTTCTTTCATGATTAAAGGGACAGTATACTTATAAAATAGTTTTTCCCTTAATGTGTTTCCAATTACTTTTTTTTACCAGTTGCAGAGTATAAAATGTATGAGATTTGCTTTTGAAATGCTTAGTTATTTGTGTATATGAATTAGCTGATTTTGTGTTTTGAAGCCACAACCTAATAAATTGGGTTGAGCTTGTAGGCATAATCAGATCTCATTACTTTATCACATTGTGTACATATACATGTGTCTGTATCTTATATCTGTAGGTATACTCAGATCTCATTACTGTATCACATTGTGTACATATACATGTGTCTTTATCTTATATCTGTAGGTATACTCAGATCTCATTACTGTATCACATTGTGTACATATACATGTGTCTGTATCTTATATCTGTAGGTATAATCAGATCTCACTACTGTATCACATTGTGTACATATACATGTGTCTTTATATTATATCTGTAGGTATAATCAGATCTCATTACTGTATCACATTGTGTACATATACATGTGTCTTTATCTTATATCTGTAGGTATAATCAGATCTCATTACTGTATCACATTGTGTACATATACATGTGTCTTTATCTTATATCTATAGGTATAATCAGATCTCATTACTGTATCACATTGTGTACATATACATGTGTCTTTATCTTATATCTATAGGTATAATCAGATCTCATTACTTTATCACATTGTGTACATATACAGGGAGTGCAGAATTATTAGGCAAGTTGTATTTTTGAGGATTAATTTTATTATTGAACAACAACCATGTTCTCAATGAACCCAAAAAAATCATTAATATCAAAGCTGAATCGTTTTGGAAGTAGTTTTTAGTTTGTTTTTAGTTATAGCTATTTTAGGGGGATATCTGTGTGTGCAGGTGACTATTACTGTGCATAATTATTAGGCAACTTAACAAAAAACAAATATATACCCATTTCAATTATAACCGTAACATTTGGCGGCAGCGGCGGGATTTTCCTGGATTTCCTAGGAGAGGTACAGAACGGATGGAGAGCGCTTACGAAAAATTGAAGCGTACAACCCTAAAGGATTTACTTGAAAGCAGAGGGGGGTACGCCAGCAACCGGCCGAGGAGAGAGCTGATCGCAGAATTGACCGAACTGGATCAGAGCTTCACAATGGCGGAAACACCGACCACGATTAGTGACGAAAAAACCAGGATTGTTCGGGAAAGGCTCTCATTATACGGGCCGAACCCCTCCATGGAATTGGTACAGCAGTTGATGGCGGAGGCGGACGAGGATATACGAGAGACTCGAGCCCACGAACTCAACCTAGCGAACGCACACCGCAATGCTGAAGCCCCGCAGGTAATCATCCCTGTCGAAAATGCTGGGAGGCCCAAGATACCCTATGCGGCATTTCGACCCTTCCTAGAGAGCGAGACAGGGATTGATGAATATTTGGCGGACTTCGAAAGGCAATGTGCCCTGCACCAGATTCCCAACAGAGAGTGGCCCACGATATTGTCTGGGAAACTATCCGGGCGAGCCCTGGAAGCCTTTCGTACTCTGGGTGCTGAGGAAGTGACACAGTATGAGCTAGTTAAGGAGACACTGTTGCGACGGTACGCTGTAACTCCGGACACGTATCGCCGACAGTTTCGGGGCACGGAAAAGAAGCCTAACGATACCCATATGGAATGGGCGCACCGAATGCGGAGAGCGGCAAATCACTGGCTGAGCGGAAGTAAAGCGGTGACTGGGGAGGAAATTTTACAATTGTTTCTCTTAGAACATTTTTATAATGGCATGGAACAGCAAGGGAAGGAATGGCTGCGAGACAGGCGGCCTTCTACCTTAGAAGAAGCAGCCAAATTGGCCGATGAACATTATGACTCCCGTCTTCACGAACCCATGAACTACCGAGCTCCAGCACGGGTCGAACCCAGAGAGGTTTACCGTGCACCCCCTCGTGCTGAATTCCGAGCCCCGGTGCCCACAGGGCCCGTCCGACACTCAGGACCACCCAATAACAGCTCTGAGCGTCCCAGACCGACTTGCCACCGATGCAAGCAACCAGGGCATTTCATGGCTAGCTGCCCCCTTAATACGCACCAGACACCCAGGAATTACAATTACCCCTCTGGGTCCTATCGTCCGGCCCGGGCCCTCTGTGTTAACCAAGAGGCCCCTATGGAGGGATATGTGGGGCCGCTTCACGAGGCAGACCCTGTATATGCTGCCTCAGATAACCGCCAGCACCATCGGCAGAGGGTATGGCTCGAGGGGCGATCTACCGAGGGATTGCGAGACACAGGGGCTACTATCACGCTGGTACAGAGTCATTTGGTGCCAGAGCACAAGCGATCCGGACAGACTGTGGCCGTTAGAGTGGCGGGGGGGGATGTGTACAAAATTCCAACAGCTAAAGTGCATCTTGATTGGGGAGCGGGAAAGGGGGCTGTGAACGTGGGCCTAATGGATAATTTACCTGCCGAAGTACTACTGGGCAACGATTTGGGCCCCATGACTTCTGCCTATGCTCCAGTATGCAACAACGAGGCGGACCCAGTGACTACACGGGCCCAAGCCCGGACGGAGCGAGAGCTCTCACCAGTGCGGGAGACACAGGTAAGACCTACCCCGACCTTGCCTGACAGGTTAGGCCCCATACCCTGGGACACCCCAGATGCCTTCGAGGCAGAGTCTAAGACTGACCCGACCTTACAAAAGTACCGGGAACGAGCAGAGACCGGAGGGGGCGGGGCAGATAACGAAACATTCTTATGGGAAAAAGGGAAACTATACCGCTGGACAGAGAAAAGGGGACAGCGTAGGCGACAGCTGGTAGTGCCCCACAAATACCGTCAAGAAATCCTCAAAATAGGCCACGACATCCCCTTAGCAGGCCACCTAGCCGTTACCCGTACCCTACACCGCATTACTCACACGTTCTTTTGGCCAGGGGTGCACGCTGACGTTAGAACTTACTGTAACACCTGCGATGTGTGTCAACGAGTAGGAAGGCGAGGCGATCACCCTAAAGCCCAGCTAGTAAATATGCCCATTGTAGAGGAACCCTTCAGCCGGGTTGCTATTGACCTAGTGGGACCACTGGCTACCCCTAGTCCCTCCGGTAAGCGATACATTCTTACCGTAGTGGACTACGCTACCAGGTACCCAGAGGCTGTCGCCCTATCCAACATACAAGCGGATACGGTAGCGAATGCACTAGTACAGGTGTTCTCCCGGGTAGGATTTCCAAAAGAAATCCTATCCGACCGAGGCACCCAATTTACGGCTGAATTGACCCAACAACTCTGGCAGGTTTGCAAAATTAAGTCCCTCCTAAGCTCCCCATACCACCCCCAGACGAACGGGCTGTGTGAGAGGTTCAATGGGACCCTCAAGCAAATGCTCAAGACGTTCACTCAGGAATACCGAGACTGGGAACGCTTCCTGCCGCACCTCCTATTTGCTTATCGGGAGGTGCCCCAGGAAACGACAGGGTTCTCTCCCTTCGAGTTGCTCTACGGAAGAAAGGTACGGGGACCCCTAAACCTGATCCGGGAGCACTGGGAGGGAGAGATGGAGGCTGACGGTGTCCCAATTGTGCCATACGTGCTGGAACTCAGGGACCGAATGGAGCAATTAGCCAAATCCGTGCGGGCTAATCTCCAGTTGGCCCAGAGAAGACAGAAAGTATGGTACGATCGGGGGGCCCGAAAGAGAATCTTCACCATAGGACAAAAGGTGTTAGTACTTAAGCCGGTGAAGACAGACAAATTGCAGGCGTCCTGGCAGGGTCCCTACCAGATCGTAGAGAAAAGGGGAGACACCACTTATGTGATAGCTAGCTGCCACGACAACAATCTTAGAAAGACATTCCATGTAAACATGCTCAAGGAATATTTTGAGCGACCAGAGAACGTGACGGCCGTATGTTGTTCCCCTCAGGAAGACCCCGACAGTTTACCCATTCCAGACCTATTAGAAAAGAGCCTCCCCACAGGTATAGTGGCGCAGGTTCAGATAGGGGACCGACTTAGCCCCACTGAAAGGGAGCAGCTCAACCAACTCCTCCAGTCCAAACACCTCACCTTCTCCCCGAAGCCAGGGTACACTACTTTAACCACCCACCAGGTAGATACTCCGGGACAAGCTCCCTTGCGCCAGGCTCCGTACCGAATCCCCGAAGCAGTTAGGACAGGAATGAAGAAGGAGATCGATGAGATGCTCCAGCTCAGGGTAATTGAGCCCTCCGATAGTCCCTGGGCCTCCCCAGTTGTCTTGGTGCCCAAGAAAGATGGGACCACCCGGTTCTGCGTAGACTATCGGAGGCTCAATGAAAATACCGTGACGGACGCTTACCCTATGCCCAGGGTAGACGAGCTACTCGATCGTATAGCCAGGGGAAATTACCTGACCACTATTGACCTCTGCAAAGGTTACTGGCAGATTCCCCTGGCCCCGGAGGCTATCCCCAAGTCGGCATTCGTCACCCCATTCGGCTTATATCAGTTTAGGGTAATGCCGTTTGGGATGAAGAATGCCCCAGCTACATTCCAGCGCTTGGTGGATAGGCTCCTGGATGGCTTCCAGAGTTTTGCTTGCGCCTACCTGGACGACATAGCGATCCACAGTGAGTCCTGGGAGGACCACTTAGCTCATGTGGGAATGGTTCTGGATCAGATCCGGGCTGCTGGCCTGACTCTGAAGCCAGAAAAATGCCACTTTGGGATGGCCGAGGTACAGTACCTGGGTCACCGGGTGGGGTGTGGAAAGCAGCGACCAGAGCCGGCCAAAATAGAAGCTGTCGCCATTTGGCCCACCCCCATCACTAAGACTCAGGTCCTAGCCTTCCTGGGCACGGCAGGGTACTATAGACGGTTCGTACCAGACTACAGCACACTTGCCAAACCCCTGACTGACTTGACCAAGAAGAACTTACCTCGACAGGTCCTGTGGTCTCCCCACTGTGAAACGGCTTTCCAGGCTCTCAAAAATGCTCTAATTAACGCTCCTGTCTTGGCGGCCCCAGCCCTTAACAAACGTTTTATCGTCCATACAGATGCTTCCATGTTCGGGCTGGGAGCCGTCCTCAGCCAAGTAGGCGAAGATGGAGGGGAGCATCCAGTTGCCTACATCAGCCGGAAGCTCCTGCCCCGCGAAGTCAGCTATGCAGCGGTCGAAAAGGAGTGTTTGGCTTTGGTGTGGGCATTAAAGAAATTGACTCCCTATTTATATGGTCAGGAGTTCACTCTGGTCACCGACCATAACCCGTTGGTGTGGCTGAACCGGGTCTCTGGAGATAACGGCAGGCTATTACGTTGGAGCTTATCGTTGCAAACCTTCAATTTCACCATTACTTACAGACCTGGGAAACAGAATGGCAACGCCGACGGGTTGTCCAGACAAACCGACCTCAGCCCCGCATAACCAGCGGTCTGGACAGCCTTAGTCTGCCCCGAAAAGGGGTCAGACCGTGTCTGCCAGAGTGTTCCACAGAAAGGGAGCAATGTTACAGAAGCATTAGTTATTTTGTTGTGAAGAGCTTATTTCCCAGCAGCAATGCCTGAACCAGCAAGCCAGCGCCTAAGAAGGGCTCCAAGAAAACTGTAACAAGTTTCATTTCATAAAGAGTTAACTCTTTTTTTTCAGCTTTTAGAAACTATTGTCTAATCACCTCTGGAGCCAGACTGCTAATTGATAAGATGAACTTGTAAACTTGTTATCTTAAGTACTGTAATCCTATTGTGGCCTGTCAAAGGACAGTGCTCTCTATCTAAATGTGTGATGGGGGATTTTGTGCTTCCCCCCCTCTCCCCCTGGGAGTGCCCTGTGTGCATGTAACCTTAATAAAAAGCAGGCTGGGCATCCCAGTCCTGAGTTCTTGTTTGACCCTCAATCGCAGCGTTGACTCGTTTTTGTGGGCAGAAGGGTATCCTAGCTGTACTGCAGCTAAGGGAGATTATTCTATATTTGCGAGACTCATATAGAATACTATGGAAAGCAGCTTCTCCCCTCTTTAGCAATAGGGATCCAGGCTACTAAGCGGTCCATCTCTCAGCGAGACTAAGGGTAACCGTAACACCAGTGAAACCAATATAACATCTCAACATTCACAAATATACATTTCTGACATTCAAAAACAAAACAAAAACAAATCAGTGACCAATATAGCCACCTTTCTTTGCAAGGACACTCAAAAGCCTGCCATCCATGGATTCTGTCAGTGTTTTGATCTGTTCCCCATCAACATTGCGTGCAGCAGCAACCACAGCCTCCCAGACACTGTTCAGAGAGGTGTACTGTTTTCCCTCCTTGTAAATCTCACATTTGATGATGGACCACAGGTTCTCAATGGGGTTCAGATCAGGTGAACAAGGAGGCCATGTCATTAGATTTTCTTCTTTTATACCCTTTCTTGCCAGCCACGCTGTGGAGTACTTGGACGCGTGTGATGGAGCATTGTCCTGCATGAAAATCATGTTTTTCTTGAAGGATGCAGACTTCTTCCTGTACCACTGCTTGAAGAAGGTGTCTTCCAGAAACTGGCAGTAGGACTGGGAGTTAAGCTTGACTCCATCCTCAACCCGAAAAGGCCCCACAAGCTCATCTTTGATGATACCAGCCCAAACTAGTACTCCACCTCCACCTTGCTGGCGTCTGAGTCGGACTGGAGCTCTCTGCCCTTTACCAATCCAGCCACGGGCCCATCCATCTGGCCCATCAAGACTCACTCTCATTTCATCAGTCCATAAAACCTTAGAAAAATCAGTCTTGAGATATTTCTTGGCCCAGTCTTGACGTTTCAGCTTGTGTGTCTTGTTCAGTGGTGGTCGTCTTTCAGCCTTTCTTACCTTGGCCATATCTCTGAGTATTGCACACCTTGTGCTTTTGGGCACTCCAGTGATGTTGCAGCTCTGAAATATGGCCAAACTGGTGGCAAGTGGCATCTTGGCAGCTGCACGCTTGACTTTTCTCAGTTCATGGGCAGTTATTTTGCGCCTTGGTTTTTCCACACGCTTCTTGCGACCCTGTTGACTATTTTGAATGAAACGCTTGATTGTTCGATGATCACGCTTCAGAAGCTTTGCAATTTTAAGAGTGCTGCATCCCTCTGCAAGATATCTCACTATTTTTGACTTTTCTGAGCCTGTCAAGTCCTTCTTTTGACCCATTTTGCCAAAGGAAAGGAAGTTGCCTAATAATTATGCACACCTGATATAGGGTGTTGATGTCATTAGACCACACCCCTTCTCATTACAGAGATGCACATCACCTAATATGCTTAATTGGTAGTAGGCTTTCGAGCCTATACAGCTTGTAGTAAGACAACATGCATAAAGAGGATGATGTGGTCAAAATACTAATTTGCCTAATAATTCTGCACTCCCTGTACATGTGTCTGTATCTTATATCTGTAGGAATAATCAGATATCAATACTTTATCACATTGTGTACATATACATGTGTCTGTATCTTATATCTGTAGGTATAATCAGATCTCATTACTTTATCACATTGTGTACATATACATGTGTCTGTATCTTATATCTGTAGGTATAATCAGATCTCATTACTTTATCACATTGTGTACATATACATGTGTCTTTATCGTATATCTGTAGGTATAATCAGATCTCATTACTGTATCACACTGTGTACATATACAGGTGTATTTATCTTATATCTGTAAGTATAATCAGATCTCATTACTTTATCACATTGTGTACATATACATGTGACTTTATCTTATATCTGTAGGTATAATCAGATCTCATTACTGTATCACAATGTGTACATATACATGTGTCTTTATCTTATAGCTGTAGGTATAATCAGATCTCATTGCTTTATCACATTGTGTACATATACATGTGTATTTATCTTATATCTGTAGGTACAATCAGCTCTCATTACTTTATCACATTGTGTACATATACATGTGTATTTATCTTATATCTGTAGGTACAATCAGATCTCATTACTTTATCACATTGTGTACATATACATGTGTATTTATCTTATATCTGTAGGTATAATCAGATCTCTTTACTGTATCACATTGTGTACATATACATGTGTCTGTATCTTATATCTGTAGTTATAATCAGATCTCATTACTGTATCACATTGTGTACATATACATGTGTCTGTATCTTATATCTGTAGGTATAATCAGATCTCATTACTGTATCACATTGTGTACATATACATGTGTCTTTATCTTATAGCTGTAGGTATAATCAGATCTCATTACTTTATCACATTGTGTACATATACATGTGTCTTTATCTTATAGCTGTAGGTATAATCAGATCTCATTACGGCCCATTTTTGGTGATCAACCTGGGTTGTTCTTGCTGATTGGTGGATAAATTCACCCACCAATAAACAAGTGCTCTCCAGGGTCTACACCAAAAATTGTCTGGCTCCTTAGCTTAGATGCCTTCTTTTTCAAATAAAGATAGAACAAAGAAAAAATGATAATAGGAGTAAATTAGAAAGTTGCTGCTCTATCTGAATCACAAAATAAAAAATATTGGGTTCAGTGTCCATTTAAATATCATACATCCATGTGTACAAGCAAATAAAAGCAATGCGCTGCTTATCCTAAACCTGTTTATGTTTAATCCTATAGAGGCGTTAAACACTTAGGGGTCGTACACAATCCTTTAAAAAAGTTTATATAATTATGTTTCTATAAAATTCCCCATTCTGTAGATAAATTATTTGATAAGCTTTTTGAAAAGATTGTGATCAACCCCATAGTTAGCAACGATCATTTGTGTAATAATGTAAATCATGTTATTTTTATGTTGTGATAGCCATTTTGTGTAGAACAATTAGCAAGCTGCCTCAAGTAAACTGCATTATTGCTAATGTTGTTAGGGGCTCATTAGCAGCATCATTAGCAGCATCTAGTACATAGACGATGCTCCCCAAATTGCTTAGCCTCAGTATCATCTAAATTAACTCTGTTAGGGTCTCACTGATAGACTACACATGAAAACTACCTGAACACAGCTCCTCAACCGCTCTAAGATTTATCTGTAGAGATTCATTAACCCAAGCCAGGATATCATGGCTCCTGAGATCGTCACTGGCCTCCAAAGTGGAATCAACATTAACAGCCATTTTCTGGAGAGAAAAAAAAAAAAGATTAATTATAGGCGCAAGATAAAACTGCAACATGCACAAGCAACATAGGGAAATGCTATGGGTAGTGCAGGCTTCTCCCTCCCACCTCTCTGTATTACACCGCCCGGGTCGGTCTCACTCCCCTATACACTCATTTCTACTCATCATTTTATGTTACGCTGTCTCTGTTCCTTTTACCCCTCTTGTGGGGCTCTCTCATCAAGTGTATTTGTATCTGTTTCTCTTATTGCATGAAAGTCTATTTAACTCTCTTCCAAACTTCTGTCTCGCCTCCTGCCCCATTCTCTTGAGACCAAAGCATTATGGGAGAATCTCTCTCATCTCTCAAGCTGTACATTTTGACTCTTTTTCTAATTTAAAGCTGAAACCTCTCATTTGTATTCAGCCTCTGAGCCTCATGTATTTCCTCCTGTCCTCCCTCAACTGTCTTTTATCCTATTATCTATTCAGTATCTCACCCCAGTATGTCTAATGTCTCTATGTTCTTCTACTTTACAGCCTTTAGTCTCTTACACCTTTCTACTCTCTGACTATGTGCCTCTCATCTATTTCAGTCTCTAGGTTTTCTGCTTCTCCACAATATCAGTGACCTAACTACCCCCTTATGTTCTCCTCCAAGGTTTGTCTGACACATCTGCCCCAGTCTATTGCTTTCTCCGTCTCCCCGCCTGTCACATCTCCCAGTCTGTCACATCTCCCTCTCCCCTGTCACATCTCCCTCTCCCAGTCTGTCACATCTCCCTCTCCCCCGTCACATCTCCCAGTCTGTCACATCTCCCTCTCCCCCGTCACATCTCCCAGTCTGTCACATCTCCCTCTCCCCCGTCACATCTCCCAGTCTGTCACATCTCCCTCTCCCCCTGTCACATCTCCCTCTCCCCTGTCCCATCTCCCAGTCTGTCACATCTCCCTCTCCCCTGTCACATCTCCCTCTCCCCTGTCACATCTCCCTCTCCCCCGTCACATCTCCCTCTCCCCCGTCACATCTCCCTCTCCCCCGTCACATCTCCAACTCTGTCACATCTCCCTCTCCCCTGTCACATCTCCCAGTCTGTCACATCTCCCTCTCCCCCTGTCACATCTCCCTCTCCCCTGTCACATCTCCCAGTCTGTCACATCTCCCTCTCCCCCTGTCACATCTCCCTCTCCCCCGTCACATCTCCCTCTCCCCCGTCACATCTCCCTCTCCCCCGTCACATCTCCCTCTCCCCCGTCACATCTCCAACTCTGTCACATCTCCCTCTCCCCTGTCACATCTCCCAGTCTGTCACATCTCCCTCTCCCCTGTCACATCTCCCAGTCTGTCACATCTCCCTCTCCCCCTGTCACATCTCCCTCTCCCCTGTCCCATCTCCAGTCTGTCACATCTCCCTCTCCCCTGTCACATCTCCCTCTCCCCCTGTCACATCTCCCAGTCTGTCACATCTCCCTCTCCCCCTGTCACATCTCCCAGTCTGTCACATCTCCCTCTCCCCCTGTCACATCTCCCAGTCTGTCACATCTCCCTCTCCCCCTGTCACATCTCCCAGTCTGTCACATCTCCCTCTCCCCCTGTCACATCTCCCAGTCTGTCACATCTCCCTCTCCCCCTGTCACATCTCCCAGTCTGTCACATCTCCCTCTCCCCCTGTCACATCTCCCAGTCTGTCACATCTCCCTCTCCCCCTGTCACATCTCCCAGTCTGTCACATCTCCCTCTCCCCCTGTCACATCTCCCAGTCTGTCACATCTCCCTCTCCCCCTGTCACATCTCCCAGTCTGTCACATCTCCCTCTCCCCCTGTCACATCTCCCAGTCTGTCACATCTCCCTCTCCCCCTGTCACATCTCCCAGTCTGTCACATCTCCCTCTCCCCCTGTCACATCTCCCAGTCTGTCACATCTCCCTCTCCCCCTGTCACATCTCCCAGTCTGTCACATCTCCCTCTCCCCCTGTCACATCTCCCAGTCTGTCACATCTCCCTCTCCCCCTGTCACATCTCCCAGTCTGTCACATCTCCCTCTCCCCCTGTCACATCTCCCAGTCTGTCACATCTCCCTCTCCCCCTGTCACATCTCCCAGTCTGTCACATCTCCCTCTCCCCCTGTCACATCTCCCAGTCTGTCACATCTCCCTCTCCCCCTGTCACATCTCCCAGTCTGTCACATCTCCCTCTCCCCCTGTCACATCTCCCAGTCTGTCACATCTCCCTCTCCCCCTGTCACATCTCCCAGTCTGTCACATCTCCCTCTCCCCCTGTCACATCTCCCAGTCTGTCACATCTCCCTCTCCCCCTGTCACATCTCCCAGTCTGTCACATCTCCCTCTCCCCCTGTCACATCTCCCAGTCTGTCACATCTCCCTCTCCCCCTGTCACATCTCCCAGTCTGTCACATCTCCCTCTCCCCCTGTCACATCTCCCAGTCTGTCACATCTCCCTCTCCCCCTGTCACATCTCCCAGTCTGTCACATCTCCCTCTCCCCCTGTCACATCTCCCAGTCTGTCACATCTCCCTCTCCCCCTGTCACATCTCCCAGTCTGTCACATCTCCCTCTCCCCCTGTCACATCTCCCAGTCTGTCACATCTCCCTCTCCCCCTGTCACATCTCCCAGTCTGTCACATCTCCCTCTCCCCCTGTCACATTTCCCAGTCTGTCACATCTCCCTCTCCCCCTGTCACATCTCCCAGTCTGTCACATCTCCCTCTCCCCCTGTCACATCTCCCAGTCTGTCACATCTCCCTCTCCCCCTGTCACATCTCCCAGTCTGTCACATCTCCCTCTCCCCCTGTCACATCTCCCAGTCTGTCACATCTCCCTCTCCCCCTGTCACATCTCCCAGTCTGTCACATCTCCCTCTCCCCCTGTCACATCTCCCAGTCTGTCACATCTCCCTCTCCCCCTGTCACATCTCCCAGTCTGTCACATCTCCCTCTCCCCCTGTCACATCTCCCAGTCTGTCACATCTCCCTCTCCCCCTGTCACATCTCCCAGTCTGTCACATCTCCCTCTCCCCCTGTCACATCTCCCAGTCTGTCACATCTCCCTCTCCCCCTGTCACATCTCCCAGTCTGTCACATCTCCCTCTCCCCCTGTCACATCTCCCAGTCTGTCACATCTCCCTCTCCCCCTGTCACATCTCCCAGTCTGTCACATCTCCCTCTCCCCCTGTCACATCTCCCAGTCTGTCACATCTCCCTCTCCCCCTGTCACATCTCCCAGTCTGTCACATCTCCCTCTCCCCCTGTCACATCTCCCAGTCTGTCACATCTCCCTCTCCCCCTGTCACATCTCCCAGTCTGTCACATCTCCCTCTCCCCCTGTCACATCTCCCAGTCTGTCACATCTCCCTCTCCCCCTGTCACATCTCCCAGTCTGTCACATCTCCCTCTCCCCCTGTCACATCTCCCAGTCTGTCACATCTCCCTCTCCCCCTGTCACATCTCCCAGTCTGTCACATCTCCCTCTCCCCCTGTCACATCTCCCAGTCTGTCACATCTCCCTCTCCCCCTGTCACATCTCCCAGTCTGTCACATCTCCCTCTCCCCCTGTCACATCTCCCAGTCTGTCACATCTCCCTCTCCCCCTGTCACATCTCCCAGTCTGTCACATCTCCCTCTCCCCCTGTCACATCTCCCAGTCTGTCACATCTCCCTCTCCCCCTGTCACATCTCCCAGTCTGTCACATCTCCCTCTCCCCCTGTCACATCTCCCAGTCTGTCACATCTCCCTCTCCCCCTGTCACATCTCCCAGTCTGTCACATCTCCCTCTCCCCCTGTCACATCTCCCAGTCTGTCACATCTCCCTCTCCCCCTGTCACATCTCCCAGTCTGTCACATCTCCCTCTCCCCCTGTCACATCTCCCAGTCTGTCACATCTCCCTCTCCCCTGTCACATCTCCCTGTCTGTCACATCTCCCTCTCCCCTGTCACATCTCCCTCTCCCCTGTCACATCTCCCTGTCTGTCACATCTCCCTCTCCCCTGTCACATCTCCCTCTCCCTTGTCACATCTCCCTCTCCCTTGTCACATCTCCCTGTCTGTCACATCTCCCAGTCTGTCACATCTCCCTCTCCCCCTGTCACATCTCCCAGTCTGTCACATCTCCCTCTCCCCCTGTCACATCTCCCAGTCTGTCACATCTCCCTCTCCCCCTGTCACATTTCCCAGTCTGTCACATCTCCCTCTCCCCCTGTCACATCTCCCAGTCTGTCACATCTCCCTCTCCCCCTGTCACATCTCCCAGTCTGTCACATCTCCCTCTCCCCCTGTCACATCTCCCAGTCTGTCACATCTCCCTCTCCCCCTGTCACATCTCCCAGTCTGTCACATCTCCCTCTCCCCCTGTCACATCTCCCAGTCTGTCACATCTCCCTCTCCCCCTGTCACATCTCCCAGTCTGTCACATCTCCCTCTCCCCCTGTCACATCTCCCAGTCTGTCACATCTCCCTCTCCCCCTGTCACATCTCCCAGTCTGTCACATCTCCCTCTCCCCCTGTCACATCTCCCAGTCTGTCACATCTCCCTCTCCCCCTGTCACATCTCCCAGTCTGTCACATCTCCCTCTCCCCCTGTCACATCTCCCAGTCTGTCACATCTCCCTCTCCCCCTGTCACATCTCCCAGTCTGTCACATCTCCCTCTCCCCCTGTCACATCTCCCAGTCTGTCACATCTCCCTCTCCCCCTGTCACATCTCCCAGTCTGTCACATCTCCCTCTCCCCCTGTCACATCTCCCAGTCTGTCACATCTCCCTCTCCCCCTGTCACATCTCCCAGTCTGTCACATCTCCCTCTCCCCCTGTCACATCTCCCAGTCTGTCACATCTCCCTCTCCCCCTGTCACATCTCCCAGTCTGTCACATCTCCCTCTCCCCCTGTCACATCTCCCAGTCTGTCACATCTCCCTCTCCCCCTGTCACATCTCCCAGTCTGTCACATCTCCCTCTCCCCCTGTCACATCTCCCAGTCTGTCACATCTCCCTCTCCCCCTGTCACATCTCCCAGTCTGTCACATCTCCCTCTCCCCCTGTCACATCTCCCAGTCTGTCACATCTCCCTCTCCCCCTGTCACATCTCCCAGTCTGTCACATCTCCCTCTCCCCCTGTCACATCTCCCAGTCTGTCACATCTCCCTCTCCCCCTGTCACATCTCCCAGTCTGTCACATCTCCCTCTCCCCCTGTCACATCTCCCAGTCTGTCACATCTCCCTCTCCCCCTGTCACATCTCCCAGTCTGTCACATCTCCCTCTCCCCCTGTCACATCTCCCAGTCTGTCACATCTCCCTCTCCCCCTGTCACATCTCCCAGTCTGTCACATCTCCCTCTCCCCCTGTCACATCTCCCAGTCTGTCACATCTCCCTCTCCCCCTGTCACATCTCCCAGTCTGTCACATCTCCCTCTCCCCTGTCACATCTCCCTGTCTGTCACATCTCCCTCTCCCCTGTCACATCTCCCTCTCCCCTGTCACATCTCCCTGTCTGTCACATCTCCCTCTCCCCTGTCACATCTCCCTCTCCCTTGTCACATCTCCCTCTCCCTTGTCACATCTCCCTGTCTGTCACATCTCCCAGTCTGTCACATCTCCCTCTCCCCCTGTCACATCTCCCAGTCTGTCACATCTCCCTCTCCCCCTGTCACATCTCCCAGTCTGTCACATCTCCCTCTCCCCTGTCACATCTCCCAGTCTGTCACATCTCCCTCTCCCCTGTCACATCTCCCTCTCCCCTGTCACATCTCCCAGTCTGTCACATCTCCCTCTCCCCTGTCACATCTCCCTCTCCCCCTGTCACATCTCCCAGTCTGTCACATCTCCCTCTCCCCTGTCACATCTCCCAGTCTGTCACATCTCCCTCTCCCCTGTCACATCTCCCTCACTACATTCTCTTGTTTTCTACCTCCACTCATTCTTACCCCAGTCATGTAGCTTTCTCCCCTTCCTGAGTATGTCACATCTTCCTCACCCCAATCTCATGCGTTCTCTCCCACATACAAACACCCATTGTACTGCTCCCTTATATCATGAAAGCTGGGACCATACCATTTTCTCAGTGAGTCTGTTCTGTATGTCTCTCTCCCATGAACCTCCGTTTAGTTACAGATTCTGTTACATCTATCCCCACCTTCTTTTATTTAAGGAGGATTAGATTCTTTCCTGCGCTACTGAAGAAAAGAAAAAACTTTATGCAGCCTCAGGTATACTTTATTTCCTTCCTGTCAGGGCATTCATCTACTTTATCGCATGCGTATCACATACTGTGCTCACTTGCTTTTTCATACATGCTTCTTTATGGATTTATAATTTGGCTGCAATGGACTGAAGATAGAATGATGCAAATAGGTTTATATTTAGTGATACCAGCACTTGATTATTCCACCTTAATTAAAAAAAGGAAACCATGACAGACAGAAAAGGGGCGTGGCTCACAGCTAGCTGCACAGGATTAGCTGAGTGTAACCATGTGACCCAGAGGCTGCTAGTAGCTAATTGCTAGAGAGTCTTCTATCTAAACTTTAAAGAGTATTAATTGTTATAGAAGCTGTAGATTCAGGAGCTATGTCTCCTCTTAAATGCTCAAATGATAATAAATATTTAATATATCAATGCTTCTGGGGGGTTGCCAGGTAACACATTCTTTATTGGTATTTTTTTTATAAGTAGAAAGTAACTTTTATGTCACATGGATGCAGCAATAGCAATAGTTTACATTAAAGGGACACTGAAACCAATTTTTTATTCTTTCGTGATTCAGATAGACTCGCAGTGCTTTCCAAACTGTGTGTTGTGACACATTAGTGTGTTGGCGCAGTGTGTAGGTGTGTCCCTGCTTCAGCACAATTTTTTTTTAATTTTTTTTTAAATTTTGGTTTCCGACTTTCCGCCTGCCTGCTACGCATATCAGGTGGTTGACACGTGATTGATACCTAATGGGTCACAGATCATCTTAACCTATAGGCCCAGCTTAGTGGGAACTAAAAGAAGTTGTCTACCATAGGAATGTGTGAACCACGATACCGGAGGTGACGTGTAATCAGCTGTTGTAGGTTTGTGGTGCTCACTGCGCATGCGCAAGAGGCCCAAACTCCTCCAAACAGGAGTCGACTTATTTGATAACAACGGGTTGCGGGATTCTATGCGCACACGGCCCTACTCATCAGACAAGACCCTATTGGTTGTACAGCCACTGACTTCACGGCCCAATCAGATAATGCAGTACCGCTTTTTTACTATATATTATCTGATCAGTCCGTTTGATTTGCAACACGTCCATTCACCAAATTGATCTATTGCAAGTCGCCGACTGTCTAGTGATTGTTATTATTGTAATGAAACTTAAAGGGTTAATCACATACTTAAAGGGACAGTAAAGTCAAAATTAAACTTTCATGATTCAGACAGAGCATGCAATTTTAAACAAATTACCAATTCACTTATCAAATTTGCTTCGTTCTCTTGGCAATTTTTATTGAAGAGTAAAACTAGGTAGGTTCATAAGAGCTCAGGAGTGTGCACATATCTTTAGGACTCTATGGCAGCAGTGTTTTGCAGCATTATTGTAGCATTGTTATAGAGTGCTAAAGACATGTGCACACTCCTGAGCTTTTATAAGCCTACTTATATTTGACTCTTCAATAAAAGATGCCAAGAGAACAAAGCTAATGTGATAAGTGAATCAGAAAGTTGTTTAAAATTTGATGCTCTATCTGAATCATGAGAGTTTAATTTTGACTTTACTGTCCCTTTAAAATTATCCTTGAGACCTGCAGAGTACTGCTTGTCTGAGAGTAAAACACATAGCATTACAGCATTGATAGTGTTAAAATGACATGCTTTAACAGATAAGAGAATAATGTTAACACTATAATGGCCCTTTAAACTAGACCTAGTAGTGGTTTCATGATACAATGAGGGCAGAAAATAAAACTACTATATACAGGGTAAGGGAAAAGCCACTTGACAAATGCATTACAAGTAGTGATGTCCCGAACTGTTCGCCCGCGAACGGTTCACGGCGAACTTAGCTTGTTCGCGTTCGCCGCTGCGGGCAAACACATGCGATGTCCGATCCGCCCCCTATGTGTCATCATTGAGGAAACTTTGACCCTGTATGTCACAGCCTTCTGACACATTAGAGTCAATCAGCATTAGACACTCCCTCACAGACCCTCCCAGCTTCTTGGCAGCAGCCATTTTAGCCTCATAACAACCTTGCTTTGTTAGTGAGAGGATGTTTTGTTTTGCTGCTGCTGATATTATAGGGAAATAGATAGCTAGGCTAGTGTATTTAGTGTCCACTACAGTCCTGAAGGACTCATCTCATCTCTGCTGCAAGGACAGCACCCCAAAAAGCCCTTTTTAGGGCTATAACTCGAGCCGTTTTTTTTTTTTTCTTCGTATTTTTATTAGCATTTGCCTGGCTTTCAGCCTGTGTGTAAGGCTCACAGCATATGCTGTGATTACTGCCACCACTGATATCTGCCTAACAACATTAGTTTAAATTTAACCAACAAAATTTGAAATTATTTTGCTAGTGTAATTTATTTTCATTTTCTATCAGGCCTGTGTCACACAGCAAATACTCTGTTTCATTGCTCTGTGCCAGCCACCAGTGGTCATATCCGCTTATAACATTATTTTAAATTTAAAAAAAAACTTTTAAATCATTTTGCTAGTGTAATCTAATTTCATTTTCTATCAGGCCTGTGTCTGTCAGGCTCACACAGCATATACTTCAGTTTTTTTCAGTCTTTTGGTTAATTGCTCTGTGCCAGGCAGCCACCACTCATATCTGCTTCACCTTATATTAAATTTAAAAAAAAACTTTAAAATGTTTTTGTTAGTGTAATCTAATATCATTTTCTATCAGGCCTGTGTGTTTTGCTGACTTACAGAGCATACTGTGTTTAATTGCTGCCCTCCCTAGTCTATGAGTCACGACTCATATGTGTTTAACCTTTTTTTAAATTCCCCCCCAAAAAAAAAACTTTAAATCATTTTTCTAGTGTAATCTAATTGTATTTTCTATCAGGCGTGTGTGTATCTGACTTACAGAGCCTACTGTTTTTAATTGCTGCCCTTCCAAGGCTATCAGCCACGACTGATATGTGCTTAACCTTTTTCTTTAAATTCCCCCCAAAAAATCTTTAAATCATTATGCTAGTGTAATCTAATTTTATTTTCTATCAGGCCTGTGTCTAACTGTCTATCTGACTTACAGAGCATACTGTTGTTAATTGCTGCCCTACGTAGCAGCCAGCCAGTGCCACCACTCATATGTGCACTGCTTAACATTATTTTAATATTAAAATATAAACTTTTAAATTATTTTGCTAGTGTAATCTAACTTAATTTTCTATCAGGCCTGTGTTTTTCTCACTTACACAGCATACTGTGTTAAATTGCTGCCCTACCTACCAGCCACGACTCATATCTGCCAGCCTGTGTGCCAGGCCCAACTGGCCAATTAGTGCCACCAATCATAGTTGTTGTAACAGTATATAAAAAAATTTAAATCATAAGTTTTTTGACTGCAAATCTTCAGTCTCCTAGTGCCATTGAATTGCAGTTTCCTCCTGCCTGCCAGCCTGTGTGCCAGGCCCAACTAGCCAATTAGTGCCACCAATCATAGTTGTTGTAACAGTATTGTTAATATTTAAAATTAAACATTGTTCGATTGTGAATCATCAGTTTGCTCGTGCCATTGAATTGCACTTTCCTCCTGCCTGCCAGCCTGTGTGCCAGGCCCAACTAGCCAATTAGTACCACCAATCATAGTTGTTTTAACAGTATTGAAAAAATTGTAAATAATCACTTTTTTGACTGTGAATCTGCAGTCTAGTAGTGCCATTGAATTGCAGTTCCCTCCTGCCTGCCAGCCTGTGTGCCAGGCCCAACTAGCCAATTAGTACCACCAATCATAGTTGTTTTAACAGTATTGAAAAAATTGTAAATCATCACTTTTTTTACTGTGAATCTGCAGTCTAGTAGTGCCATTGAATTGCAGTTCCCTCCTGCCTGCCAGCCTGTGTGCCAGGCCCAACTAGCCAATTAGTGCCACCAATCATAGTTGTTTTAACAGTATAGAAAAAATTGTAAATCATCACTTTTTTGACTGTGAATCTGCAGTCTAGTAGTGCCATTGAATTGCAGTTCCCTCCTGCCTGCCAGCCTGTGTGCCAGGCCGACTTGCCAACTAGTTACACCAATCCTAGTTGTTGTAACAGTATTGTTAATCTTTAAAATTACAAATTGTTCGCTTGTGAATCATCAGTTTGCTCGTGCCATTGAATTGCACTTTCCTCCTGCCTGCCAGCCTGTGTGCCAGGCCCAACTAGCCAATTAGTGCCACCAATCATATTTCTTGTAACAGTATAGAAAAAATTTAAAATCATAAGTTTTTTGACTGCAAATCTTCATTCTCCTAGTGCCATTGAATTGCAGTTTCCTCCTGCCTGCCAGCCTGTGTGCCAGGCCCAACTAGCCAATTAGTGCCACCAATCATACAGGGAGTGCAGAATTATTAGGCAAATGAGTATTTTGACCACATCATCCTCTTTATACATGTTGTCTTACTCCAAGCTGTATAGGCTCGAAAGCCTACTACCAATTAAGCATATTAGGTGATGTGCATCTCTGTAATGAGAAGGGGTATGGTCTAATGACATCAACACCCTATATCAGGTGTGCATAATTATTAGGCAACTTCCTTTCCTTTGGCAAAATGGGTCAAAAGAAGGACTTGACAGGCTCAAAAAAGTCAAAAATAGTGAGATATCTTGCAGAGGGATGCAGCACTCTTTAAATTGCAAAGCTTCTGAAGCGTGATCATCGAACAATCAAGCGTTTCATTCAAAATAGTCAACAGGGTCGCAAGAAGCGTGTGGAAAAACCAAGGTGCAAAATAACTGCCCATGAACTGAGAAAAGTCAAGCGTGCAGCTGCCAAGATGCCACTTGCCACCAGTTTGGCCATATTTCAGAGCTGCAACATCACTGGAGTGCCCAAAAGCACAAGGTGTGCAATACTCAGAGACATGGCCAAGGTAAGAAAGGCTGAAAGACGACTACCACTGAACAAGACACACAAGCTGAAACGTCAAGACTGGGCCAAGAAATATCTCAAGACTGATTTTTCTAAGGTTTTATGGACTGATGAAATGAGAGTGAGTCTTGATGGGCCAGATGGATGGGCCCGTGGATGGATTGGTAAAGGGCAGAGAGCTCCAGTCCGACTCAGACGCCAGCAAGGTGGAGGTGGAGTACTGGTTTGGGCTGGTATCATCAAAGATGAGCTTGTGGGGCCTTTTCGGGTTGAGGATGGAGTCAAGCTCAACTCCCAGTCCTACTGCCAGTTTCAGAAAGACACCTTCTTCAAGCAGTGGTACAGGAAGAAGTCTGCATCCTTCAAGAAAAACATGATTTTCATGCAGGACAATGCTCCATCACACACGTCCAAGTACTCCACAGCGTGGCTGGCAAGAAAGGGTATAAAAGAAGAAAATCTAATGACATGGCCTCCTTGTTCACCTGATCTGAACCCCATTGAGAACCTGTGGTCCATCATCAAATGTGAGCTTTACAAGGAGGGAAAACAGTACACCTCTCTGAACAGTGTCTGGGAGGCTGTGGTTGCTGCTGCACGCAATGTTGATGGTGAACAGATCAAAACACTGAGAGAATCAATGGATGGCAGGCTTTTGAGTGTCCTTGCAAAGAAAGGTGGCTATATTGGTCACTGATTTGTTTTTGTTTTGTTTTTGAATGTCAGAAATGTATATTTGTGAATGTTGAGATGTTATATTGGTTTCACTGGTAAAAATAAATAATTGAAATGGGTATATATTTGTTTTTTGTTAAGTTGCCTAATAATTATGCACAGTAATAGTCACCTGCACACACAGATATCCCCCTAAAATAGCTATAACTAAAAACAAACTAAAAACTGCTTCCAAAACTATTCAGCTTTGATATTAATGAGTTTTTTGGGTTCATTGAGAACATGGTTGTTGTTCAATAATAAAATTAATCCTCAAAAATACAACTTGCCTAATAATTCTGCACTCCCTGTAGTTGTTATAACAGTATTGAAAAAATTGTAAATCATCACTTTTTTGACTGTGAATCTGTAGTCTAGTAGTGCCATTGAATTGCAGTTCCCTCCTGCCTGCCAGCCTGTGTGCCAGGCCGACTTGCCAACTAGTTACACCAATCATATTTGTTGTCACAGTATTGTAAATATTTTAAATTAAAAATTGTTTGATTGTTATTCTGAATCATCAGTTTGCTCGTGCCATTGAATTGCACTTTCCTCCTGCCTGCCAGTCTGTGTGCCAGGCCCAACTAGCCAATTAGTGCCACCTATCATATTTCTTTTAACAGTATTGAAAAAATTGTAAATCATCACTGTTTTGACTGTGAATCTGCAGTCTACTATTGCCCTTGAATTGCATTTTCCTCCTGCCTGCCAGCCTGTGTGCCAGGCCGACTTGCCAACTAGTTACACCAATCATATTTGTTGTCACAGTATTGTTAATATTTAAAATTAAAAATTGTTTGATTGTTATTCTGAATCATCAGTTTGCTCGTGCCATTGAATTGCACTTTCCTCCTGCCTGCCAGCCTGTGTGCCAGGCCCAACTAGCCAATTAGTGCCACCCATCATATTTCTTTTAACAGTATTGAAAAAATTGTAAATCATCCCTTTTTTGACTGTGAATCTGCAGTCTACTAGTGAAACAACCGAGTTAGCCATGGGTGTTAGTCCAAGACCGCTTGGCTTTTTTTTGGTTTGGGTGCGGATAATCATGCAGGCCATATAGACCTGCCACCATTTGGGGTTGTATCAGGTATTAAACTAATAAGAACAGTACTACCAAAATACAGCCAATTAAGGGCCTATCAAGACTGAGCCAAGGTTGGATTGTAGTATTTTGTTAAGCTAATCATGATGGCCATGTAGACCACCCCCTGAGAGGCCTGGAAGTAACAGGGATGAGATGAAAGTGCTAAGAATAGTACAACATGAAACAACCGAGTTAGCCATGGGTGTTAGTCCAAGACCGCTTGGCTTTTTTTTGGTTTGGGTGCGGCTAATCATGCAGGCCATATAGAGCTGCCACCATTCAGTGTTGTATCAGGTATTAAACTAATAAGAACAGTACTACCAAAATACAGCCAATTAAGGGCCTATCAAGACTGAGCCAAGGTTGGATTGTAGTATTTTGTTAGGCTAATCATGATGGCCATGTAGACCACCCCCGAGAGGCCTGGAAGTAACAGGGATGAAAGTGCTAAGAATAGTACTACTTGAAACAACCAAGTTAGCCATGGGTGTTAGTCCAAGACTGCTTGGCTTTTTTTTGGGTTTGGGTGCGGCTAATCATGAAGGCCATATAGACCTGCCACCATTCGGTGTTGTAACAGGTATTAAACTGCTAAGAACAGTACTACTTAACACAACCCAGTTACCATGGGTCCCAGAGCATATGTTTTATTATTATATTTTGTAAGGGTAATCATGCAGGCCATATAGACCTCCCCCAATAGGGTGAGTAACAGGTATTGAAATGCTAAGAACAGTACTACTTAACACAAAGTTACCATGGGTCCCAGAGCATATGTCTTATTATTATATTTTGTTCGGTTAATCATGCAGGCCATACAGACCTCCCCCGATAGGGTAAGTAACAGGTATTAAAATGCTAAGAAGAGTACTACTTAACACAACCTAGTTACCATGGGTCCCAGACCGCATGTCTTGTTATTATATTTTGTAAGGGTAATCATGCAGGCCATATAGACCTCCACCGATAGGGTGAGTAATAGGTATTAAAATGCTAAGGACATTACTACTTAACACAACATAGTTACCATGGGTCCCAGAACGCATGTGTTGTTATTATATTTTGTTAGGGTAATCATGCAGGCCATATAGACCTCCCCCGACAGGGTGAGTAACAAGTATTAAAATGCTAAGAACAGTACTACTTAACACAACCTAGTTACCATGGGTCCCAGACCCAGAGCAGGGGGGGGGTAACAGGGATTAAAGTGCTAAGAAAAGTACTAATTAACACAAGCTAGTTACCATGGTCCAACACCGTGTGTCTTGTTGTTATACTTTGTCAGGGTAATCATGCAGGCCATATAGACCTCCACCGATAGGGTGAGTAACAGGTATTAAAATGCTAAGGACATTACTACTTAACACAACATAGTTACCATGGGTCCCAGAACACATGTGTTGTTATTATATTTTGTTAGGGTAATCATGCAGGCTATATAGACCTCCCCCGAAAGGGTGAGTAACAAGTATTAAAATGCTAAGAACAGTACTACTTAACACAACCTAGTTACCATGGGTCCCAGACCCAGAGCAGATGTCTTATTATTATATTTTGTATGGGTAATCATGCAAGCCGTATAGACCTCCCCAGATAGGGGGAGTTACAGAGATTAAAGTGCTAAGAATAGTACTACTTAAAACACAACCTAGTTAACATGGGTCCCAGACCGCATGTCTTATTATTATATTTTGTCAGGGTAATCAGACAGGCCATATAGACCTCCCCCGATAGGGGGGGGGGGAGTAACAGGGATTACAGTTCTAAGAATAGTACTACTTAACACAACCTAGTTACCATGGGTCCCAGACCAGATGTTTTCTTGTTATACTTTGTCAGGCTAATCATGCAGGCCATATAGAACTCCACCGAAATGGGGGGTAAGAGGGATTAAAGTGCCAAGAAAAGTTTTACTTTACACAACCGAATTACCATGGGTCCCAGACCGTGTGTCTTGTTGTTATACTTTGTCAGGGTAATCATACACGCCATATAGACCTCCACCAATAGGGGGAGTTACAGGGCTGAAAGTGCTAAGAATAGTACTACTTAACACAACCTAGTTACCATGGGTCCAAGACCGCATGTTTAATTATTATACTTTGTCAGGGTAATTATATATCTAACAAATCTATCTATTTCTCTTCTATCGATTCTATCTAACTATCAATCTATGTATATCTATCCTATCTATCTATCTATCTATCTATCTATCTGTCTTCTGTCCGGACTGTTTTGAGACAGACACTTGTGTTTTTGACAAATTTGAAGTAGGAGGACAGACCAATCATCTTCTTCCATCTCCCGGTTCCAAAAATGAAGGCCATATAGACCTCCCCCGATAGGGGTAGTAACAGGTTATAGTAAACTGCTAAGAATAGTACTACTTAACACACCACGGGTCACAGACCGCATGTCTTATTGTTATACTCTGTCAGGGAAATTATATATATTTAAAATCTATTTATTTATCTATCAAATCGATCGAACTATCAAACGTATCTATCAAATGTAGATTGCATCTATTGATCGATGTAATTCGTATCTATAAAATGTATATTACATATTTTGGTTGATGTAATTCGTATCTATAAAATGTATATTGCATCTTTGATTCGATAACATTCGTATCTATCAAATGTATATTGCATCTTTGATTCGATAACATTCGTATCTATCAAATGTATATTGCATCTTTTGATCGATGTAATTCGTATCAATCAAATGTATATTGCATCTATTGATCTATGTAATTTGTATCGATCATATGTATATTGCATCTATTGAGCTATGTAATCTATGTATCTATCTATCAAATCTATCTATCTCATGGTTGTGCAAATGGACTGTTTGCGGTTGATTGCGGTGCGTTACACTTGGAGTTTGCTCTGTCACTGTGAAGCGGCCGTAACCCTTACACTACCTGATAGATATGACATCATAACAGATGTTTTAAAGCACGTTATTGCAAACAATTTGGGAATGTTAGTTGATTTAGGCCCTTTACTGGTTAAAAGCATACTCTGCATAAACTATGTAATTTTCCATGGGAGTTTTGCCATGGATCCCCCTACAGCATGCCACAGTCCCGGTGTTAGTCCCCTTGAAACAACTTTTCCATCACTATTGTGGCCAGAAAGAGTGCTTGTAGGTTTTAAAGTTCGCCTGCCTATTAAAGTCAATGGCGGTTCAAGCGGTTCGCCGGTTCGCGAACAATACCGGAAGTTCGAGTCCGCCGTTCGCGAACCGAAATTTTTAGGTTCGCGACATCACTAATTACAAGTGACCAGTGCCGAACATACATTCAAACGATTGGAATAACATATCTATGCATTAGCAGACCTACTCAACAGAGGGTCCTGGTGCAAAAAAATGTTTTTGGGCCCCCCAAAGGTAGCCAAATTGTAAGCAATAGTAATAATACACATTAATGATTTAGAAGATGATAGATAGATAGACAGCTGATAGATAGATAGATAGATAGATAGATAGATAGATAGATAGATAGATAGATAGCTGGTTGATAGATAGATAGAAAGATTGATAGATAGATAGACGGTTGATAGATAGACAGACAGCTGGTTAATAGACAGATAGATATAGAGATAGATAGATAGATAGATAGATAGATAGATAGATAGATAGATGATAGATAGTTGATAGAAAGAAAGAAACAAACAAACAAAGATAGACAGAAAGATAGATGATAGATAGATAGATAGATAGATAGATAGATAGATAGATAGATAGATAGAAAGACAGCTGGTTGATAGACTGAAATATAGATAGACAGAAGGATAGATAATAGATAGATAGACTGGCAACCTAAACTAATAAATGCTCCCCTGCATTAGTATTGTACACATTCTGCACACACCTATGTATAGACTGACTGCTATGGGACCCCCCAGCATTAGTATTGTACACATTCTGCACACACCTATGTATAGACTGACTGCTATGGGATCCCCCAGCATTAGTATTGTACACATTCTGCACACACCTATGTATAGAGTTAGACTAACTGCTATGGGACCCCCAGCATTAGTATTGTACACATTCTGCACACACCTATGTATAGACTGACTGCTATGGGACCCCAAGCATTAGTATTGTACACATTCTGCACACACCTATGTATAGACTGACTGCTATGGGACCCCCCAGCATTTGTATTGTACACATTCTGCACACACCTATGTATAGACTGACTGCTATGGGACCCCCCAGCATTAGTATTGTACACATTCTGCACACACCTATGTATAGACTGACTGCTATGGGCCCCCTGCATTAGTATTGTACACATTCTGCACACACCTATGTATAGAATGACTGTTATGGGGCCCCCCAGCATTAGTATTGTACACATTCTGCACACACCTATGTATAGACTGACTGCTATGGGGCCCCCCAGCATTGGTATTGTACACATTCTGCACACACCTATGTATAGACTGACTGCTATGGGACCCCCCAGCTTTAGTATTGTACAGACTGACTGGTTACGCTGGTATTTAGAGTTGTCTGAGTGGCTGCGTTAGGCTCAGAAAAGGGTGCGTTGAGCCTAATTTAGCTCCACTTCAACCCTCAATACCAGCATTGCTTACGGTAGCGGTAAGCTGGCAAAACGTGCTCGTGCACGATATCCCCATAGGAAACAATGGGGCAGTTTGGGCTGAAAAAAAACCTAACACCTGCAAAAAAGCAGCGTTCAGCTCCTAACGCAGCCCCATTGTTTCCTATGGGGAAACACTCTCTAAGTCTGCACCTAACACCCTAACATGAACCCCGAGTCTAAACACCCCTAACCTTACACTTATTCACCCCTAATCTGCCGCCCCCGCTATCGCTGACACCTGCTGTATATTATTAACCCCTAATCTGCCGCTCCGTACACCGCCACAACCTACATTATCCCTTTGAACCCCTAATCTGCTGCCCCTAACATCGCCGACCCCTATATTATATTTATTAACCCCTAATCTGCCCCCCCCCAACGTCGCCGCTACCAAACTACAATTATTAACCCCTAATCTCCCGCCTGCACCATTGCCGCTACTATAATAAAATTATTAACCCCTAAACCTAACTCTAACCCTAACACCCCCCTAACATAAATATAATTTAAATTAAACTAAATAATATTCCTAAAATTAAATAAAATAATCCTATTTAAAACTAAATACTTACCTAGAAAATAAACCCTAATATAGCTACAATATAATTAATAATTACATTGTAGCTATTTTAGGATTTATATTTATTTTACAGGCAACTTTGTATTTATTTTAACTAGGTACAATAGCTATTAAATAGTTAATAACTATTTAATAGTTACCTAGTTAAAATAAGTACAAAATTACCTGTAAAATAAATCCTAACCTAAGTTACAAATACACCTAACACTACACTATCAATAAATGAATTAAATAAATTACCTACAATTAGCTAAACTAAAATACAATAAAATAAACTATTCTATAATACAAAAACAAACAAACACTAAATTACAAAAAAATAAAAAAAAATTACAAGAAGTTTAAACTAATTACACCTAATCTAAGCCCCCTAATAAAATAAAAAATCCCCCCAAAGTAAAAAATGCCCTACCCTATTCTAAACTACCAAAGTAATCAGCTCTTTTACCAGCCCTTAAAAGGGCTTTTTGAGGGGCATTTCCCCAAAGTAATCAGCTCTTTTACCTGAAAATAAAAACACAATACCCCCCCCAACATTACAACCCACCACCCACATACCCCTACTCTAACCCACCCAAACCCCCCTTAAAAAACCTATCGCTAACCCCCTGAAGATCATCCTACCTTGAGTCGTCTTCACCCAGCCAAGCTGAATTATTCACCCAAGGTGCGCAGAGGAGGTCCTTCATCCGGTAGAAGTCTTCATCCAAGCGGGGCAAGAAGAGGTCCTCCATCCGGTAGAAGTGTTCATCCAGGCGGCGTCTTCAATCTTCATCCATCCGGAGCGGAGCCATCTTCAAAGGAGCCGACATGGAGCCATCCTCTTCAACCGACGACTTCCCGACGAATGAAGGTTCCTTTAAGGGACGTCATCCAAGATGGGGTCCCTTCAATTCTGATTGGCTGATAGGATTCTATCAGCCAATCGGAATTAAGGTAGAAAAAATCTGATTGGCTGATGCAATCAGCCAATCAGATTGAAGTTCAATCCGATTGGCTCTTCTTGCCCCGCTTGGATGAAGACTTCTACCGGATGAAGGACCTCCTCTGCGCACCTTGGATGAAGAATTCAGCTTTGCTGGGTGAAGACGACTCAAGGTAGGATGATCTTCAGGGGGTTAGAGTAGGGGTATGTGGGTGGTGGGTTGTAATAATGGGGGGGTATTGTATTTTTATTTTCAGGTAAAAGAGCTGATTACTTTGGGGCAATGCCCCGCAAAAAGCCCTTTTAAGGGCTGGTAAAAGAGCTGATTACTTTGGTAGTTTAGAATAGGGTAGGGAATTTTTTATTTTGGGGGGCTTTTTTATTTTATTAGGATGCTTAGATTAGGTGTAATTAGTTTAAACTTCTTGTAATTCCTTTTTATTTTTTGTAATTTAGTGTTTTTTTTGTTGTATTATAGAATAGTTTATTTTATTGTATTTTAGTTTAGCTAATTGTAGGTAATTTATTTAATTAGTTTAATGATAGTGTAATGTTAGGTGTATTTGTAACTTAGGTTAGTATTTATTTTACAGGTAATTTTGTACTTATTTTAACTAGGTAGCTATTAAATAGTTATTAACTATTTAATAGCTATTGTACCTGGTTCAAATAAATACAAAGTTGCCTGTAAAATAAATATAAATCCTAAAATAGCTACAATGTAATTATTAATTATATTGTAGCTATATTAGGGTTTATTTTCTAGGTAAGTATTTAGTTTTAAATAGGATTATTTTATTTAATTTTAGGAATATTATTTAGTTTAATTTAAATTATATTTATGTTAGGGGGGTGTTAGGGTTAGAGTTAGGTTTAGGGGTTAATAACTTTATTATAGTAGCGGCGACGTTGCAAGTGGGAGATTAGGGGTTAATAATTGTAGGTAGGTGGCGGCGATGTTAGGGAGAGCAGATTAGGGGTTAATACTATTTATTATAGTGTTTGCGAGGCGGGAGTGCGGCGGTTTAGGGGTTAATAAATTTATTATAGTGGCGGCGAGGTCCGGTCGGGAGATTAGGGGTTAATAAGTGTAGTTAGGTAGCGGCGACGTTGGGGGGGCAGATTAGGGGTTAATAAATATAATATAGGGGTTGGTGATGTTAGGGGCAGCAGATTAGGGGTTCATAGCTATAATGTAGGTGGCGGCGGTGTCCGGTCGGCAGATTAGGGGTTAAAAAATTTTATTATAGTGGTGGCGATGTGGGGGGGCCTCGGTTTAGGGGTACCTAGGTAGTTTATGGGTGTTAGTGTACTTTGTAGCACAGTAGTTAAGAGCTTTATATTCACGCGTTAGCCCATAAAGCTCTTAACTACTGACTTTTTTTGGCGGTAGGAGTCTTGTCGGTAGAGGCTCTACTGCTCACTTCTCTCAAGACACCAAATACCGGCGTTAGGCAGATACCATTGAAAAGATAGGATACGCAATTGGCGTAAGGGGATCTGCGGTAGCCTGGAGTCGCGGTAAGAAAGTGAGCGTTAGACCCTTTCCTGGCTGACTCTAAATACCAGCGGGCGGTAAAAAGCAGTGTTAGGACCCCTTAACTCTGCTTTTGACGGCTAACGTGAAACTCTAAATCTAGGAGTTTGAAATACTTTTAGATCTTATTATATAAGTTAGTTTAGTATTAAAGTCACTTTATTCATTTAATTTTCATATCTTTCTATATTTTTTTATTATTACATATATTTTTAGTATAGTCATCAATATTTCAAGATTCTATTTTCTAAATCCATTTATCAATGTTATTACACTGTAAATCAACTGTTTCTAAGTTACCATATCTCTTTAGATTTTTGTTTTAGACAACATGTTTTCTTAAACTTTTCAACCTGTACACATCACAATCTCAAATTTATAGCTCAATTTTATTGCTTTACAAATCCTGTTGTGGGTATGTAATTCTTTTCTTTTTATTTGTTTTTACCATTGCACAACATATTGCAATCAAGCAAGATTATTTTAACCCCTTAACGACCGACGACGTATGCCATACGTCCTAAAAAAAAAAGCACTTAACGACCGAGGACGTATGGCATACGTCGTCGGTTAAACAGAGCACTGGAAGCGATCGAAATCGCTTCCAGCTGCTCTAACAGTATTGCAGGCTTGCCTTGAGGTCTAGGCATCCTGCAATACTGTTCCCGAGTGCCGGGACCGGATTGATCACTCCCCCACGAGTGATCACTTCCGGTTTCGCTCCACGTGGAGCCCGGCAGTGTTTCAGAGCATCGGAAGCGATCGGACACGCTTCCGATGCTCTGCTTGTGTGCTAAGTGCCTCGGTGGGTCGAGGCACTTAGTTAGTTATAAAATAAAAGGCAAAATTGATTTAAAAAAAACCCCGTATAAAATAAAAAAAAGCCTAAAATAGCCCCCCCCTCCCCCTTCACTAGGCATCCAAGATGGCGATGCCCAGTGCATCATGGGGCCTCTGGGGGTGTCCCTAGACTGCCTCATCATAGGGGCAAGCTAGGGTCACCCAATCTGAGCCTCCCACCCAAAAAAAAATAATAATAATAAAATACCCCATTTGTCTGATCAGGTCAATATTTGTAAATATTGACTCTGATCAGTGTGGATCTCCCTCCCTCTCCTCACTTGCCATTTTGTTGGAGAGAGAGAGAGACCTGTATTTAGCAGAGAGAAAGATTTATTTCTTTTATTTGTTAAAAAATATAGAACCAAAGGCTCTTTTCAGAGCCATTAACCCCTATCTTGCCAGTGATCACTATATATCACTGGCAGTAGCATAGGTGAACTTTTTTTTTGCTGCATTTTGCTGTCTGTACATTTTTTAGGGGTTAATTTTGTTGTTGTAATTTTTTAAAAACCCAAAGGCTCTTTTCAGAAACATTTAGTTAATTTAATTTAATTTTCAGAGCCATTAACCCCTAGCTTGCCAGTGATCACTATATATCACTGGCAGAAGCATAGGTGCACTTTTTTTTTGCTGCATTTTGCTGTCTGTGCATTTTTTTAGGGGTTAATTTTGTTGTTGTAATTTTTTAAAAACCCTAAGGCTCTTTTCAGAAACATTTAGTTAATTTAATTTTCAGAGCCATTAACCCCTAGCTTGCCAGTGATCGCTATAAATCACTGGCAGTTGCATAGCTGTACTTTTTTGCTGTCTGTGCATTTTTTTAGGGGTTAATTTTGTTGTTGTAATTTTTTAAAAACCCAAAGGCTCTTTTCAGAAACATTTAGTTAATTTAATTTAATTTTCAGAGCCATTAACCCCTAGCTTGCCAGTGATCGCTATAAATCACTGGCAGTTGCATAGCTGTACTTTTTTGCTGTCTGTGCATTTTTTTAGGGGTTAATTTGTTGTTGTAATTTTTTAAAAACCCAAAGGCTCTTTTCAGAAACATTTAGTTAATTTAATTTAATTTTCAGAGCCATTAACCCCTAGCTTGCCAGTGATCGCTATAAATCACTGGCAGTAGCATAGGTGAACTTTTTTTTTGCTGCATTTTGCTGTCTGTACATTTTTTTAGGGGTTAATTTTGTTGTTGTAATTTTTTAAAAACCCAAAGGCTCTTTTCAGAAACATTTAGTTAATTTAATTTAATTTTCAGAGCCATTAACCCCTAGCTTGCCAGTGATCACTATATATCACTGGCAGTAGCATAGGTGCACTTTTTTTTTTGCTGCATTTTGCTGTCTGTGCATTTTTTTAGGGGTTAATTTTGTTGTTGTAATTTTTTAAAAACCCTAAGGCTCTTTTCAGAAACATTTAGTTAATTTAATTTTCAGAGCCATTAACCCCTAGCTTGCCAGTGATCGCTATAAATCACTGGCAGTTGCATAGCTGTACTTTTTTGCTGTCTGTGCATTTTTTTAGGGGTTAATTTTGTTGTTGTAATTTTTTAAAAACCCAAAGGCTCTTTTCAGAAACATTTAGTTAATTTAATTTAATTTTCAGAGCCATTAACCCCTAGCTTGCCAGTGATCGCTATAAATCACTGGCAGTTGCATAGCTGTACTTTTTTGCTGTCTGTGCATTTTTTAGGGGTTAATTTTGTTGTTGTAATTTTTTAAAAACCCAAAGGCTCTTTTCAGAAACATTTAGTTAATTTAATTTAATTTTCAGAGCCATTAACCCCTAGCTTGCCAGTGATCGCTATAAATCACTGGCAGTAGCATAGCTGTACTTTTTTGCTGTCTGTGCATTTTTTAGGGGTTAATTTTGTTGTTGTAATTTTTTAAAAACCCAAAGGCTCTTTTCAGAAACATTTAGTTAATTTAATTTAATTTTCAGAGCCATTAACCCCTAGCTTGCCAGTGATCGCTATAAATCACTGGCAGTTGCATAGCTGTACTTTTTTGCTGTCTGTGCATTTTTTTAGGGGTTAATTTTGTTGTAATTTTTTAAAAACCCAAAGGCTCTTTTCAGAAACATTTAGTTAATTTAATTTAATTTTCAGAGCCATTAACCCCTAGCTTGCCAGTGATCGCTATAAATCACTGGCAGTAGCATAGCTGTACTTTTTTGCTAGTTAATTTAGTTAATTAATTTAGTTAATTTAATTTAATTTTCAGAGCCATTAACCCCTAGCTTGCCAGTGATTGCTATAAATCACTGGCAGTTGCATAGCTGTACTTTTTTGCTGTCTGTGCATTTTTTTAGGGGTTAATTTGTTGTTGTAATTTTTTAAAAACCCAAAGGCTCTTTTCAGAAACATTTAGTTAATTTAATTTAATTTTCAGAGCCATTAACCCCTAGCTTGCCAGTGATCGCTATAAATCACTGGCAGTAGCATAGCTGTACTTTTTTGCTAGTTAATTTAGTTAATTAATTTAGTTAATTTAATTTTTTTTAGTAATTGTTTTCTGTGACAGATACAAAAATGTCACAGAAAAGATATAGTGCTGAGGAGGCGTATGCCATCCTTGCGTCAGAGTCAGATGCCTCTATTTCTGACTCAGACCCCTGCCATGTGCTCAGATACATCACTAGATGCAGTCTCAACTGATAGTGATGTATCTGTGGCTGCTAGCCCCCCTGCCAGCCCCCCTGCTAGCCCCCCTGCCAGAAGGAGGCGTGTTGCTGCCATTGCTGCTGAAGAGTGGGTAACGCCTCATCTCCAGAGGCCAGATATCCCACCCTTCACAGCAAATGCTGGCATAAATATAGATGTGGCAGGTTTTAGCCCCCAGCAGTTTCTGGAAGTGTTTCTGGGCGATGATATATTGGGGAACATTGTCGCCCAAACTAATTTATATGCCCATCAGTTCCGTGCTGCAAAGCCTGGAACATATTTGGCAAAGCAGCAATGGGCCCCCATCAATGTGCCAGAATTCAAAAAATTCTGGGCATTGACTATGCTGATGGGCATCATAAAGAAACCCTCCATTCGCTCCTACTGGAGTAGTAGCCCCATCTGCTCTACCCCCATTTTCTCCCAGACTATGTCGAGGAAGAGGTATGAAATGATTCTACATTTCATGCACTTCAGCGACAACAGCCTGTGCCCCCCTAGGGAGCATCCCCAATTTGACAGGCTGTATAAAATCCGCCCCCTGATAACCCACTTTTCTGCCAGGTTTGCAGAGGCTTATACACCTGGAAGGAATATATGCGTTGATGAATCCCTAATGAAGTATAAGGGAAGGCTGGGATTCAAGCAGTATATTCCTTCCAAACGCTCCAGATATGGGGTAAAGGTGTATAAGCTCTGTGACAGCGAGACTGGGTATACTCAGGCCTTCCGGGTGTATGAGGGAAAGGATAGCCACCTTGACCCTCCAGGTTGCCCAGAACATATGGGAACCACTGGCAAGATTGTCTGGGACCTGATATTACCCCTAATGAACAAAGGGTATCACTTGTACTTAGACAATTTTTATACAAGTGTCCTTTTGTTCAAGCTACTGTATTGCTTTGATACAGTAGCTTGCGGTACAATTAAAAAGAACCGCGCAGGTTTCCCAGGACAACTTGTACGCACCCGGCTACGAAGGGGGGAGACCTCAGCTCTGCGCCAAGAGGAGCTGTTGGCACTTAAGTACAGAGACAAGAAGGATGTATACCTTCTTACCACCATCCACACAGAGAGGACGGTGGCGGTTTCTGTACGTGGCAGAGCTGAGATCATAAGGAAGCCAGTGTGCATCAAGTCTTATAACCGGCATAAGGGTGGGGTTGATCTGGCTGATCAGCTGCTGCAGCCCTACCTAATTATGCGGAAGACAAGGGCCTGGTACAAAAAGGTTGCAATTTACCTAATGCAGATTGCAACCCACAACGCTTTTTTGTTGTTCAAAAAAGCAAACCCCAGAGTTAAAAAAACTTTTTTACAGTTTCAGCTCCAGATTATTACTGGGATTTTGTACCATGATGCACCTGCTCCCCGGGCGGTGATGGGAGGGAGCAGAGTTGGGGCTACTCATTTTATTTTTAAAATCCCCCCTACTGCCGCAAAGCAGAAACCACAAAAAAAATGCAGAGTCTGTACCAAGAGGGGGAAGAGAAGGGACACCATATATCACTGTCCTGATTGCCCTGGACAGCCTGCACTCTGCATTGGGGACTGCTTCAAGCGGTACCATACAATGGTCAATTTAAAAAAAAATAAATACATTTGGTGTTATATATATAAAAAAAAAAATTTTTGGTTATGTTTACTGTTAGATGGGTTTTTGTTTTTTTTACTTTTACTGTGCCAGATTTTTACATTTCACTACTCTATTTTTTTCTAAAATTGGGCCTGTTATTTTTTTTTAATCAAAACCCCTGTCAAACCTATGCATGGGGGACATAGGTGTTCTCAGGGTGCCTTGCAAAAAACAACCTGAAGTATGTTTTTGTAATAACTTACAACAGTCTCTCCTAAATCATAGTCAAAAAGCAATGTGTCTGTAAAAATGAAAATTGAAAAATAACCACCATACACTTTCTCCAATTTTTTGGGCTAAAACGGTTGCTTCAAAGGTATCAAAGCACACCATATACAATACCTTGGGGTGTCAACATTTAAAAAATATACACTTTCATGGCAATAAATAAAAGTGGGGTATGCAATAGGCCACAAACTAAAGATAGGCCTATCAGAAGAAATACTCTCATTGTTAATAACTAAAATCACAAGTCATAAAATTGTAACATAACCTTCCCAAAATCCAGGCAAACCTATGCATGGGGGGCATAGGTGTACTCAGGGTGCCTTGCAGAAAACAACCTGAAGTATTCTTTTGCAATAACTTACAACAGTCTTGTGATGATAGCAGGATGTGATGTCACTAGCATGTGGGCGGGGCTTAGGTCCGGTGTCTGTGTCGCAGTTAGTTTAGTACAATCAACCTGTCTGGATGTGTATTGCTATGCTCTGTAATAAAATAGAGTTGTACCATCATTGCTGTGTCCGGCATATGTCCTGCATCTCATGACATGGTGTCAGAAGTTCTGGACTACGCTTCTGTTTCTGATGATGACGATGTCAAAGTTTACCCCACCTGAGCCTTTTGACTTTTCTCAGCCTGCAGCTTGGCCCACATGGCGTCAGCGGTTTCAGCGCTTGCATCCAAACTGAACAAGGAGAGTGGTGAAGTACAAGTTAATTCTCTTTTATATTCTATGGGGAAAGATGTGGAGCCAGTGTTCAATGCTTTTACTTTCCAAGAAGGGGACGAAGTTAACTTTGATATAGTTATGGATAAACTCAGTGCCCACTTTGTGCCCAAAAGAAATGTGATTCATGAGAGAGCTTGTTTTCACAAACGTAATCAGCGTGTGGGAGAATCTGTGGAGTCATTTGTGCGCAGCCTGTATGAATTAGCTGAATTCTGTGAGTTTGGTGTTGCTAAAGAAGAGCAAATCAGAGACAGAATAGTTATTGGAATTGCAGATGCTGAAGTCTCCCTGAAGCTGCAGTTAGAGCCTGATTTAACGTTAGACGGGGCTATTAGGATGGCCCGCCAGAGTGAACTGGTGAAAAAGCAAAGTGCTGATCTGAGGTCTGAGAGTATTGTGGATGAAGTGCAACAGTCTAGGAAAACTGCTAGTGAAAGGCACAGTGTGAGCGGTAGATCTAAAGTACTGGAAAGGCCTAGAAGTGGATGGGCGCAACATGGCCGATGCACACGGTGCTACCGGGCTCATGATCAGAGTGCTATATGCCCGGCCAGAGATAAAAGATGCAGAAAATGTAACAGAATAGGCCATTTTGAAGTGGTGTGTAAAACTGAATACATTAAGGAGATGCAGGTGGACAGTGACCAGGAGGGTCAGGAAGTGTCTTTTGTGGGGTCTGTTGTGGAACGGACAAGCTCAGAGGAAGATTGGAAAGTTACCTTTACTGTAATGGGAGCCAATGTTGATTTTAAGATTGACACAGGAGCTGATATCACTGTAATGTCTTTTGCTGAATTTATGAAACTGCCTCGACAGCCCCAGCTGGCGAAGGTTACTACAAATGTTCATAGTCCTGGTGGCCGCATTGATTGTGTGGGGAAATTTCTTGCCAGCTGTGAGTACAAACAAAGGAAGTTCACCATGTGGGTGCATGTGATCCGAGGTCAGTGTGTTAACAGTTTATTGAGCAGAAAAGCAGCCTGTGACTTGGGCCTCGTGGCCAGAGTGAATGAGATCTCTGAAGATATGTTTGGCGAGTTGGGCCTACTGAGCTGCAAACCTGTCCGTATAGCACTTAAAGTGACGCAGTCCCGTACAGTATTTCTACTCCTCGTAGAATTCCGTTCCCGCTCATGCCTCAAGTGGAGAAAGAGCTCATGCGCATGAAGTCTATGGGGGTTATTGAAGAGGTTGTTGAAGCAACTGATTGGTGTGCCCCCATTGTTCCAGTTGCAAAGAAAAACGGAAAGGTGCGCATCTGTGTGGACCTGAAAAGGTTGAATGAGGCAGTGAAGAGGGAGAGATTTGTGCTGCCGACACTGGAAGATATAGCCCCGAAGTTGGCTGGGGCGAAGTTCTTTTCCACATTAGACGCTTCTAGCGGCTTTTGGCAGATCCCCCTGGATCCAAAGTGCCGCAAACTGACTACCTTTATCACTCCGGTAGGTCGGTTCTGTTTCTGCAGACTTCCCTTTGGGATATCCTCCGCTCCTGAGATCTTTCAGAGGGAAATGAGTTCTCTCCTGAGTGGCCACGTGGGCACAGCAGTCGTCATGGACGACATTCTAGTGTATGGGTCTACAGTGGAGGAGCATGATCAGCGTTTGAGTTGTGTGCTGCAGGCTATCAAAGAGTCTGGGCTGAAGCTGAATAAAGAAAAATGTCATTTTAGGAAAACTGAATTATGCTACTTTGGGCATATCATCAACGGGGATGGCATCAAGCCGGACCCCGAGAAAATTCGGGCTATCGAACAGATGAAAAGCCCTTCTGATGTACATGAGCTGAGACAGATATTGGGCCTTGTAAATTACGTGGGCAAGTTTCTTCCAGATTTATCTACAGTTTTGCACCCTATCACAGAGTTGCTTAAGAAAGATGTTGCCTGGGTCTGGGGACCCTCACAAGAAAAAGCGTTCCTGCATGCTAAGTCCCTGCTGGGGTCTGCCCCAGTGCTGGGGTTCTACGACCCTTCAAAAAAGACTGTGGTTAGTGCTGATGCAAGCAGTTATGGGTTGGGGGCTGCACTCCTGCAGCTGAATGACAACAAACTACAGCCCATCGCCTACTGTTCCCGCACACTGACGGCTGCGGAGTCAAAATACGCTCAAATTGAGAAAGAGTGCCTGGCTGCAGTTTGGGCCTGTGTGCGCTTTCAGCGTTATCTAGTGGGTTTGGAGAAATTTAGTCTGGAAACTGACCACAAACCGCTAGTCCCTCTTATCAATTCTTATGACATCGACAAAACACCCTTGAGATGCCAGAGACTTTTAATGAGACTACTCAGGTTCAATGTTCAGGCAGTGCATGTGCCGGGGAAGCAGCTGGTTGTGGCAGATACACTGTCCAGGCTCCCGCTGGCTGCTGCTGAAGAATCCTCCACAGAGTCGGATGTAAAAGTGTATGTTGATTCAATTCTGGCCTCTAAGTCCATTTCTTCAAGGAAACTGGAAGAGATAAAGAAAGAGACATATTTGGACACAGATCTGCAAGAAGTTATAAGGTACATAAGAGATGGCTGGCCCGAGAGCCGGGCAGCCTGGATGTCTTTAAATGCTTACCAGCCAGAGAGGTCGCAGCTCACGGAGCTGGAGGGGTTGGTGCTGTTCCAAGACCGTATTGTAATTCCTGTCAGCATGAGGAAGGAGATGTTAAACAGGATTCACGATGGCCACTTAGGCATTACAAAGTGCAGAGAAAGAGCAGCTACAGCTGTGTGGTGGCCTGGGATCAGCTCCGACATTGCAAATCACGTGTCTAAATGTGCCTTTTGCCGGGAACGCCGGCCTACTCAGAGAAGGGAGCCCTTAATGTCTACTCCACTGCCTGCGGGGCCGTGGCAGAAAATAGCTGCTGATTTGTGCGAACTGCACGGGAAAAAGTTTCTTGTTGTTATCGACTACTATTCCAGGTATTTGGAAATAGCACCCCTGAATGATATCACAAGTCAGGCCGTTATCATTCGCCTGAAGAGCTTGTTCGCCCGCTGGGGCATTCCAATGGAGCTGGTGAGTGATAGTGGCATGCAGTTCGCTTCTACAGAGTTCAGTGCTTTCAGCAGGGAATATGATTTTGTACATTCCACGTCAAGTCCACATTATCCGCAGGCCAACGGAATGGCTGAAAGGGCAGTTCAAACAACAAAATTCATTCTAAAGCAATCTGAACCGTACCTAGCCCTCTTGTCATACAGGGCGACGCCCATTCAAGCCACCGGGTTTAGCCCGGCACAGCTGATGCTAGGACGCCAGATTTGCACCACTTTACCCTCAGTGGGTGTCTTCAAGCCGCCTGGCCCTGTTCCTCGGGACGAAGTCCTTAGGAGGGATGAAGAGGCCAAAAAGGGTTATCGTTTCTTCTACGACAGGAGACATTCTGTCAGGCCTTTACAGGAACTGAAAGCGGGCCAAAGTGTCAGAATTAAACTGGATGATGAGAAGAAATGGAAGACGCCTGCTACGGTAGTGGGCCGCTCTCCAGAACCAAGGTCTTACACAGTCCTTACAGAGGGAGGGACGGTTACACGCCGTAACCGAAGACATCTTCAGCCTGTACCTGAGAGTCTGGAACCGGATACCTCAGTACCACCGCCGGTGGGATCCCCTGTTCTAAGAGAGGTGCCTTCCCCTCAGCAAGATCATAGCGGGGATATATCTTTGCCTCCAGCAGACTCTTGTTCACCATCTTCTGTATCAGAGGACAGTTCATGCAAAGTTACATCAAGCGGAAGAGTGGTGAGGCTTCCGGCCCGATACAGGGACTGACTTTAGCTAGAACAGTGACCGGAAGTATGGGCAGAATAATCCCATGGTCACTGTGGACTAGGGTAGTCTACCCCGATGTCCAAGTCAGGATGTAATTTATTTGTTCATGTTTTCTAATCTATCTGTTTTTATAATGTTCTAAAACAAAATGTTGTTGTATACCCTGTTGGTGTACCTTGTTATTTAATATATGCGAATGTATGCTTTGTCTTTGAAAAAGGGGAAGATGTGATGATAGCAGGATGTGATGTCACTAGCATGTGGGCGGGGCTTAGGTCCGGTGTCTGTGTCGCAGTTAGTTTAGTACAATCAACCTGTCTGGATGTGTATTGCTATGCTCTGTAATAAAATAGAGTTGTACCATCATTGCTGTGTCCTGCATATGTCCTGCATCTCATGACAAGTCTCTCCTAAATCATAGTCAAAAAGCAATGTGTCTGTAAAAATGAAAATTGAAAAATAACCACCATACAGTTTCTCCAATTTTTTGGGCTAAAACGGTTGCTTCAAAGGCATCAAAGCACACCATATACAATACCTTGGGGTGTCAACATTTAAAAAATATACACTTTCATGGCAATAAATAAAAGTGGGGTATGCAATAGGCCACAAACTAAAGATAGGCCTATCAGAAGAAATACTCTCATTGTTAATAACTAAAATCACAAGTCATAAAATTGTAACATAACCTTCCCACAATCCTGGCAAACCTATGCATGGGGGGCATAGGTGTACTCAGGGTGCCTTGCAGAAAACAACCTGAAGTATTCTTTTGCAATAACTTACAACAGTCTCTCCTAAATCATAGTCAAAAAGCAATGTGTCTGTAAAAATGAAAATTGAAAAATAACCACCATACACTTTCTCCAATTTTTTGGGCTAAAACGGTTGCTTCAAAGGCATCAAAGCACACCATATACAATACCTTGGGGTGTCAACTTTTCAAATATATGCACATTCATGGAAAACAAATAAATTGGGGTATGTTAAAAGACCCCCCAAAAAGACGATAGGCAAAGAAAATATGTTAAATGTGAAAAAAAATCACAAACGCATGTCAGACATTTGGCATTGCACCCCCCAAACAAGCCACCAAACCTATGCATAGGTGGTATCACTGAACTCAGGAGATGTTGGTGACCACATATTGGTGTCTTCTTTGGTAGTAACACATAACAGGAGCTGTGAATCTATGTCTAAAGTACAATGTATGTGAACAATAACACAAAAATATGAATGCCCAATAGTTTGACAAAGACTAGTGGTTAAATTAGTGCATGGAAAGTGTTAAAATACCTGCATTTGAAATACCCTAGGAAGTCTACTTTTCAAAAATATATGGTTTGATTGAGGTAAATTACATTGGCCGGCTTCAGAAATGTCTTAAATAGGACATGGGTGCATGGGATGTGAAAATTCAAAGTGGAAAAAATGGAATGGGCTTCCTAAAAATAAGGCCTTTTAGCCCCCAGAGAACCCAACACACCTATACATGGGTGGTATCACTGTACTCAGGAGAGGTTGTTGAACACATATTGAGGTGTTTTTTGGCAGTAACACATAACAGGAACTGAAAATCCATGCCTAAAGTACAATGTGTGTGAAAAATAACACAAAATAATGACTACCCAAAAGTTTGACAAAGACTGGTGGTTGAATTAGTGCATGGAAAGTGTTAAAATATCAGCATTTGAAAAACCCTAGGGTGTCTCCTTTTCAAAAATATATGGTTTGATGGGGGTAAATTCCATTGGCCAGCTTCAGAAATGTCCCAAATAGGACATGGGTGCATGATGACCGATGTGAAAATTCCAAGTTGAAAAACTGGAATGCGCTACCTAAAAATAAGGCCATTTAGCCCCCAGAGAACCCGACACACCTATACATAGGTGGTATCACTGTACTCAGGAGATGTTGTTGAACACATATTGAGGTGGTTTTTGGCAGTAACACATAACAGGAACTGAAAATCCATGCCTAAAGTACAATGTGTGTGAAAAATAACACAAAAAAATGACTACCCAAAAGTTTGACAAAGACTGGTGGTTGAATTAGTGCATGGAAAGTGTTAAAATATCAGCATTTGAAAAACCCTAGGGTGTCTACTTTTCAAAAATATATGGTTTGATGGGGGTAAATTCCATTGGCCAGCTTCAGAAATGTCCCAAATAGGACATGGGTGCATGATGACCGATGTGAAAATTCCAAGTTAAAAAACTGGAATGCGCTACCTAAAAATAAGGCCATTTAGCCCCCAGAGAACCCGACACACCTATACATAGGTGGTATCACTGTACTTAGGAGATGTTGTTGAACACATATTGAGGTGGTTTTTGGCAGTAACACATAACAGGAACTGAAAATCCATGCCTAAAGTACAATGTGTGTGAAAAATAACACAAAAAAATGACTACCCAAAAGTTTGACAAAGACTGGTGGTTGAATTAGTGCATGGAAAGTGTTAAAATATCAGCATTTGAAAAACCCTAGGGTGTCTACTTTTCAAAAATATGTGGTTTGATGGGGGTAAATTCCATTGGCCAGCTTCAGAAATGTCCCAAATAGGACATGGGTGCATGATGACCGATGTGAAAATTCCAAGTTGAAAAACTGGAATGCGCTACCTAAAAATAAGGCCATTTAGACCCAGAGAACCCGACACACCTATACATAGGTGGTATCACTTTACTCAGGAGATGTTGTTGAACACATATTGAGGTGGTTTTTGGCAGTAACACATAACAGGAACTGAAAATCCATGCCTAAAGTACAATGTGTGTGAAAAATAACACAAAAAAAATGACTACCCAAAAGTTTGACAAAGACTGGTGGTTGAATTAGTGCATGGAAAGTGTTAAAATATCAGCATTTGAAAAACCCTAGGGTGTCTACTTTTCAAAAATATATGGTTTGATGGGGGTAAATTCCATTGGCCAGCTTCAGAAATGTCCCAAATAGGACATGGGTGCATGATGACCGATGTGAAAATTCCAAGTTGAAAAACTGGAATGCGCTACCTAAAAATAAGGCCATTTAGCCCCCAGAGAACCCGACACACCTATACATAGGTGGTATCACTGTACTCAGGAGATGTTGTTGAACACATATTGAGGTGGTTTTTGGCAGTAACACATAACAGGAACTGAAAATACATGCCTAAAGTACAATGTGTGTGAAAAATAACACAAAAAAATGACTACCCAAAAGTTTGACAAAGACTAGTGGTTGAATTAGTGCATGGAAAGTGTTAAAATACCAGCATTTGAAATACCCTAGGGTGTCTACTTTTTAAAAATATATGGTTTGATGGGGGTAAATTCCATTGGCCAGCTTCAGAAATGTCCCTAATAGGACATGGGTGCATGATGACCGATGTGAAAATTCCAAGTTGAAAAACTGGAATGCGCTACCTAAAAATAAGGCAATTTAGCCCCCAGAGAACCCGACACACTTATACATAGGTGGTATCACTGTACTCAGGAGATGTTGTTGAACACATATTGAGGTGGTTTTTGGCAGTAACACATAACAGGAACTGAAAATACATGCCTAAAGTACAATGTGTGTGAAAAATAACACAAAAAAATGACTACCCAAAAGTTTGACAAAGACTAGTGGTTGAATTAGTGCATGGAAAGTGTTAAAATATCAGCATTTGAAAAACCCTAGGGTGTCTACTTTTCAAAAATATATGGTTTGATGGGGGTAAATTCCATTGGCCAGCTTCAGAAATGTCCCAAATAGGACATGGGTGCATGATGACCGATGTGAAAATTCCAAGTTAAAAAACTGGAATGCGCTACCTAAAAATAAGGCCATTTAGCCCCCAGAGAACCCGACACACCTATACATAGGTGGTATCACTGTACTCAGGAGATGTTGTTGAACACATATTGAGGTGGTTTTTGGCAGTAACACATAACAGGAACTGAAAATCCATGCCTAAAGTACAATGTGTGTGAAAAATAACACAAAAAAATGACTACCCAAAAGTTTGACAAAGACTGGTGGTTGAATTAGTGCATGGAAAGTGTTAAAATATCAGCATTTGAAAAACCCTAGGGTGTCTACTTTTCAAAAATATGTGGTTTGATGGGGGTAAATTCCATTGGCCAGCTTCAGAAATGTCCCAAATAGGACATGGGTGCATGATGACCGATGTGAAAATTCCAAGTTGAAAAACTGGAATGCGCTACCTAAAAATAAGGCCATTTAGACCCAGAGAACCCGACACACCTATACATAGGTGGTATCACTTTACTCAGGAGATGTTGTTGAACACATATTGAGGTGGTTTTTGGCAGTAACACATAACAGGAACTGAAAATACATGCCTAAAGTACAATGTGTGTGAAAAATAACACAAAAAAATGACTACCCAAAAGTTTGACAAAGACTAGTGGTTGAATTAGTGCATGGAAAGTGTTAAAATACCAGCATTTGAAATACCCTAGGGTGTCTACTTTTTAAAAATATATGGTTTGATGGGGGTAAATTCCATTGGCCAGCTTCAGAAATGTCCCTAATAGGACATGGGTGCATGATGACCGATGTGAAAATTCCAAGTTGAAAAACTGGAATGCGCTACCTAAAAATAAGGCAATTTAGCCCCCAGAGAACCCGACACACTTATACATAGGTGGTATCACTGTACTCAGGAGATATTGTTGAACACATATTGAGGTGGTTTTTGGCAGTAACACATAACAGGAACTGAAAATACATGCCTAAAGTACAATGTGTGTGAAAAATAACACAAAAAAATGACTACCCAAAAGTTTGACAAAGACTAGTGGTTGAATTAGTGCATGGAAAGTGTTAAAATACCAGCATTTGAAATACCCTAGGGTGTCTACTTTTCAAAAATATATGGTTTGATGGGGTAAATTCCATTGGCCAGCTTCAGAAATGTCCCAAATAGGACATGGGTGCATGATGACCGATGTGAAAATTCCAAGTTGAAAAACTGGAATGCGCTTTCTAAAAATAAGGGCTTTTAGCCCACAGTGAACCCAACACACCTATACATGGGTGGTATCACTGTACCCAGGAGATGCTACTGAAGACATATTGGGGTGTTATTTGGCAGTAACCCTTACCATTTTATCAGTAAATGTATTCTTAAATTGCTATTTGTCAAAAAATCTAATTATTTTTTTCCCCCCCAAACTTTGGCATAGATTGGTGGTAAAATGGTTGCATGAAAAAAGTCAAAATACCCCAAGTTTAATACCTTAGGTTGTCTTCTTTTAAAAAATATATACATTTGAAGGGTTATTCAGGGATTCCTGACAGATATTGGTGTTACAATGTAACTATCGCCAATTTTGAAAAAACATGGTTTTGAAATAGCAAAGTGCTACTTGTACTTATTGCCCTATAACTTGCAAAAAAAGCAAAGAACATGTAAACATTGGGTATTTCTAAACTCAAGACAAAATTTAGAAACTGTTTAGCATTGGTATTTTATGGTGGTTGTAGATGTGTTAGAGATTTTGGGGCTCAAAGTTAGAAAAAGTGTGTTTTATTTCATTTTTTCCTAATATTTTATAATTTTTTATAATATGATGAAAATAATGGTATCTTTAGAAAGTCCATTTAATGGCGAAAAAAACGGTATATAATATGTGTGGGTACAGTAAATGAGTAAGAGGAAAATAACAGTTAAACACAAACATCGCAGAAATGCAAAAATAGCCTTGGTCCCAGATGGTCAACAAATTGAAAAGTGGCCTGGTCACTAAGGGGTTAAACTATATAAACTCATAGATTAAACAATTTTATTTTACATTGGTTGACTTTTAAAACTTTTTTTTTTTTAAGAATAACAATATTTTTCCATATTACTTTATAGTTACTACAATGACAATTTTTTTATAGACATAGAGACAGAGACATAGAGAATGAGAGAGAGACACATAGACAGTGACATAGTGAAAGAGACACATAGCCAGATAAAGAGAGAGACAGAGAGAGAGACAGATACATAGACATATGAGAGAGACAGAGACATAGACATATGAGAGAGACAGAGACATAAAGAGAGACAGAGACATAGACATACATATAAATTTACAGAGAGACAGAGAGAGATACACAGAGAGGGACAGAGAAAGATGTTCAGAGATTGAGATAAACAGAGAGAGATAGCGACACAAAGACAGAGAAAGACAGAGACACAGACAGAGAGACAGAGTCAGAGAGAGAGACACAGAGAGAGAGACACACACATAGAGAGAATAACAGATACACAGAAAGAGATATAAATAGAGACAGAGAGAGATACAGATAGAGAAACATAGAGAGACAGAGAGAAAGAGAGAGACAAGCGTCAACTGAAAATTCACTTGAATTCCGCGTCGTAATTGTCGCAAGATTGATCCACCATAGTTATCAAAGCCTCAAGATCGGAATAATTTGAAATTTGTGAAGTAATATACGATCCGGCGGTCTCAATCCGAGTTGAAAAACCGTGGAATTCGAGCGGAATCCTGTTCATTCGCCCTCCTATTCGACACTATTTGAAGCTCTTACGAAGTTATCAAACATTCTACAATTATACTCGCGACTTTTCTGACGCAACGTACCTAGTTTTCAATCCGCCACCCTTGAGGTCGCGGATGCCATAGAACTCAATGGGAGCTGGAAAACACTGAAAACTTATGTTCGATGCTGCAAGAGAATAAAGCATATCACCTAATAAAAGTCAATTACAAACTTTATTAAATATGTATACCCTTCAAAAATCTAACAATATTATTGCTACACATTTGGTGCACTATATAGAGATACATTTTAAAAATTAAAAATATAGATATTTAGATTTTTTAAATCTATTTGCACCATGTTTCATGTTGTATAGACGCTTAGACAAATGTTACCAACACAACAAGCCTAGATTTAGAGTTTTGCGGCCGCCGTAAAAACCAGCGTAAAGGGCTCATAACCGTGCTTTTAACCGTGCGCTGGTATTTAGAGTTTCCTTACCGACACTCAAAATATTTCTAATGCTGAAATCATTACCGACAACCCAGACCCAGGAGTTAACATCTAACGACAAAAAAAATATCCACGAATCACAAAAAAAAATATTACACAAAGTACACTTACACTCATACAAACACTACACTATATTTATTTTTCATTTTTAATATTTTCACGTCAAAATAGAATGGATCAAAGTTACGAGATCTCGAGTGTTAGAAAAAAACCAACACAAATCCATTTTGCCATTGACTTACATTGACAGACGGGAACAGACACTCATATAGCTACATCTAACTAATAATATTATCACATACATACACTCATCGATGCATACAAACAATATACACCACATTACATACACAAAGAAGATTTTGATTATGAAATGAACATGATTTAGCTACTTTTTCACACAAGACCATGACGTCACTCACTTTACGTTCAAAACCAGTCTTGGATTTTATTTACACACAAATTTTTCTCCTCCATTGACTTCTATGGGGAAGACGTGCTCGTGCACGAGACAGACAGATTTCCCTAACGCACGCAAAAAGCGTAGACAAGAAAACTCTAAATACCAGCGCTAGAATTCTGAAACTAACTCATGTTTTCCTGCGTTAGCCCCGCTATGTCAAATAGATCAAGAAATGGCTATTTCCCTATGGAGTTATGGCTTTTACTTATGGGAAATTCACAACAACATTAAATTGTTTGATACTTTTACATTACATCAACTACAAATCACCATCACTAGTAACAAACATTTTCAACAATTACTTCAGATTTAAACGGACAGAAAAAAAAATGGAATATTTCAGGATTCACAAACAGTAGACAATCGTAAACACCTCTCATTTACCTTTATTATATCATTTCATTTATTCAACTCATATGCTTGCAGCAACAGCATATCTACATAGGCTTAACACATGATCATTCATGGATGCACATACATTACTTTTAGCATTCACTCATACATGTGCATTTATATGATGGGGGAAAAACACATTACATTCTCTCTATGAATCAGGAAGCAGAAAATAGGGATTTTACTGTACCTTTAACATCACAATTCACTCAGAATAAACCATTAGGAATTACATACAATAAGAACATCATTAGAACAGATTACAGCTGTCACTTTTTGGGAAGGAACAACAATGCTATACTGCTTTATAGAAGTCAGCATATGTGGGAGACAATCACAATATATCGGTATAGATGTACATAACACGCATCACGCAACCACAAAGCACACATTTATTTTTAAATCAGCACACAATAACAATGTAGTAAAATACAACAACACAATGAGGATTTCATAACTACACAGGCAGGTTGATAATATGATGATGTCATTAGAAGATTCAACCATACACATTACAGCTTTAGGACTGTACCGCCCCTTTCAGAACTTTAGCACTCAATACTACAATACAACATATACGTAAACAAGAGTTTGGAACATCATTATTATGGCGATTTTAAAGGGATGCGTACTAAATATTGTCAGCTCGCAAATCACTTATATATACAATACTACAGATGACAGCCGGAAGTTTGGAATTATTACTGAGATTTTAATGGGACGCGTACAATATTGACATCTCACTAATCACTTATATATACAATACTACAGATGGCAGCTGGAAGTTCGGAATTATTAGTGCGATTTTAATGGGACGCGTACAATATTGACATCTCGCAAATCACTTATATATACAATACTGCAGATGGCAGCCGGAAGATCTTCAGTATTATTGCGATTTTAAAGGGATGCGTACAATATTGACATCTCGCTAATCACTTATATATACAATACTAGAGATGTCAGCTGTTACTTAATCGTCTACAAACAATATTGCAGCAACATTGATCGATCACATTCTATGCCATTATACACAAGTATGCACTTTCATTCATGTTAGCGTGGACGTGTGCTTTTTACTATAAGATCGCGTTTATTAAGTATGTATTACGCATATGAACAAACATTACGAAGATGCACTGTATGTGTGATATTTTACACTTTCACATTGCAATTCATTGGGGGGAATCAAAATTTCAGCAAACACCTAAAAAAACGCCCACTTTGAAAGCATTCGCGCCGCTCACATACAAACAGCAATCATTACAAACTCACTACCATTGGACATATTGCACTATAAATCCCCCAAACAACATGGCCAAAGCGTCCCTTGTGCTCGACATTGTATCAATTCGCTTCTGTGTTTTTGCATACCTTGTTACTCCTTGCGTTGTGTTTGCTCTGCTGTTTGGCTTTGTACTGCTAAGCTTGGCAAATATGGATGACGATCTGATAGATGCTGCTGGTGGTGCTGTTGCCCAAGTAGCGGTTAATAGAATCAGGCTGGCTCAGTGGCTCCAAGAGAGACAAAGGGCTTGTTTGGTTAGAGGTCCTCGTGTCTACAGGGCGAGACCCACCTTGGAACACATGAGTGACTTCGAGGTTTAGGACAAGTATAGGCTCAATCGCGAACAGCTCATTGGCCTTTACGATGTTCTTAGACCTCATCTGGAGCCACGTATACAAATAAGGACTGCTGTCCCTGGCATCACTAAGATGCTAAGTTGTATATACGTCCTGGCCTCTGGGAGTTTTCAATCAGGAGAGATGCATGGCCTGGCTCAAGGTACTTTCTCGGTGGTGTTTGATCACTTTCTGGACGCCATGGTATGTATCAGTAAGCATTACATAGGATTCCCTCAGAATGATGGTGATTGGAGGCGCCTGAAGAGGGAATTCTTTGTAATAGCTGAATTGCCCAATGTCTTGGGAGCAATAGATTGCACCCACATTGCGCTGCGTGCTCCAGCCGATGACTTGCCCTTCCGAAATCGCAAACATTTCCATAGCCTCAACGTGCAGTATGTTTGTGACACAAGGATGCGGATTATGCAGGTGTGTGCCCGCATCCTCTCTCTGTTGTCCCTGTGGCGGCAGTTTGAGGAAAGACAATTTCCACCTGGGTATCTCGTTGGTGAGTGTTTGTGCACAACATGGTTAATTAGTTAGACAATAGCCACTGTAGTCTTAAACTGTTGTTAGTGTAATGTGCAGCTATAGGATGCAATTTAACCATTTCTTTATCTTTCCGCAAATGTCTAGTTTTAGCTCAAAACAGATATGTAGCATGTTCTAGTTTAAATGGGCAGATAAAGAATGCAATTTAACCATGTCATTGTCTCTCGCAAATGTCTAGTTTTAGCTCAAAACAGATATGTAGCATGTTCTAGCTTAAATGGCCAGATCGAAAATGCAATGCAACCATTTTGTTTTTATTTTAGCAAAGGTCTGGTTTATGCGAAATACGCATAGGTAGCATGTCTTAGCTGAAATGGGCAGATAGAGAATGCAATTTAACCATGTCATTGTCTCTTTCCGCAAATGTCTAGTTTTAGCTCAAAACAGATATGTAGCATGTTCTAGCTTAAATGGCCAGATCGAAAATGCAATGTAACCATTTTGTTTTTATTTTAGCAAAGGTCTGGTTTATGCGAAATGCGCATAGGTAGCATGTCTTAGCTGAAACGGGCAGATAGATAATTATATTTAACCAGATTATTATTTTTCAATTACAAATTTTATGTTATTGGATTTTCGTGTACACAAAAGAAATTTGTTTGAATTTAATTTTAATTTTTCTAAAATATTTACATTTTGTTCTGTTCATAATTTATAGGTGATTCTGGTTACATGAGCCGGCCTTGGCTCATTACGTCGTTACGTAACCCTACTGATGAGGCCCAGGAGCGCTACAATAGGGCGCACAAGTGGACTAGGGCTGTAGTCGAGAGGATGTTTGGGCTCCTCAAAATGAGATTCAGATGCCTTGACAGGTCGGGAGGAGCCCTCCAGTACAGCCCTAGGAAGGTGGCAAAGATTGTTATAGCCTGCAGCGTCCTGCATAATATTGCACAGCGGGCTGGGATGCTGCAGGCCGTCCAGGCGCCCCGACACTTCCTCAGAGATGAGAAGGACGAGCCTGTTCTAGAGGGGCCATTCCGGGACGAGGGGCTCAATGTCAGAGCAGACATCATCAACCGTCACTTCAGGCGGTAAATAACAGAAGTTAGATAGGAGTATTGTCAATGTATGTGAATTCTAGGGAAATGACAAGTAGAGAATTGTGCAAACATGTTAGGATTGTTCATCAAATGATTCCAATTTTTACATTTATTAATATAGGTGATGCTCTGGTCATTGGGTCCTGTAACGACTTTGCCACCTGGTTTTTAAAGACAACATCAGCTGGTAAGTATAAATGTATGGACTGTGGCTGGCAGGAATTTGGCACAAAAATACATCATATGGTATACATTTTCAAAACTAGAATTTAGTTTACACATTACTTAAATTTTGTATACTCAGAAAGGGATCCTCTAGCAAGACTATGGTTCAAAGTCAGATTCAAAGTCACACATTAGAGGTTAGGTCTGCTCAATATGACTCATCTTCACACTTGATTGATAGAACATAACACAAAATGCTACACACGCTTAGTAAGCTAGTGACAGAAATCGTTTCAGAAATGGGGGGTGGGAGAGGGGTGCAGAACTAATTCACACACTTGTATTAATTGTTTGATTCACACTTTTTATGACATTAGGGAGATGACTTCATCTAAAGACTGAAAGTGAAGAATTCAAGAATGAAAGTGAAGAATTCCAAGACTGAAAGTGAAGAATTCCCAGACTGAAAGTGAAGAATCCAAGATTGAAAGTGAAGAATCCAAGATTAAAAGGGAAGAATACCAATGGGATCATGTCTGGCATTGTCTTTCAAATGTGCTGACCTGGAAAACCATACAAAGATACGTTCACATGGTAAGTGGCAACAATTTGATGGATTAAGGCTGTGGAGGTATCCTATTGGGGACACTTAGATTACTTTTTTATTTTAGATGATATTTCACAATCCTCTATTTTGGAAATGATGAATAAGACACCTAATCTAATGAAGATAAACTGTTATTTTCAAGAGAATTGACTTTCAAAGACCATGCATAATCCAGGTTGGTTTGCCCAATGCATGCCAGTTAAGAATCACAGTAGGAAGAATGTTAAAAATTAGGAAAAGATACATGTCCTATATTAGAAGATTTGTAGCTTACATACATTACCCCTACTTTGTGCTACAGAGGAATCCAATTCTGAACAATCAGACAAAGGAATACATATTATAGTTGATATAGAGGTATTATTTGAAGGGACATGAAATATTACATTTATGTTCAGCATACATATATAATTTTTATTTTTTTAAATGTTATATGCATTATTTTGTATAATTTTAAATGCTGATATTTAAATGTAATATTGATTAGACAATATAATGGTATTTTAAATGATGGATAGGTATAGATTTCATGTATGAATGGTTTTTTTTTGTAAAAATATCTTTCGAAATAATTTAAAAATGTTAGAGCATAGACACAAGATGATTTTAAAGTTATTTGATTTAATGAATATTTTAAGACATGTGTTTATGAAATAACTAATGTTTATATTTTTCTTTCTTTTTCAGAGTTTCATCTGTGATTAATTACACATTTTTTTATTTATTTTTTCTTGTCAATAAATATTTTTAAATACTAAACTTTTTTTTAATTTTTTTATTTAAAGAGCATCTTTTTAACTAACAGATTATAATAAATATATACATCTAATCTGACAAGTAAAAAAATAATTGACTCCCATGACTGGTAGTTGTCTATTTGACAAGCACATGCCTGATATAAAGTTTGGCCTCATGGATTGAATTAATAATCGAAAATCCACTTATTCAGTTAATGTTAAAGTCAAGTATCTTTTATAAAATAATTTGGGAGTTAAATCCATCGATGCTTTTTTTTTTTTTAAATTTTGAGTTTGTTTATTTATATCCAACAAAGGGTACACACACAGCATGTCAGCATCGCACCTCGCAGGGTGCGTCACATAAGAAAGTACATATCCATGATAAGAGATAACATAAACTTGCATATATATAAGGAATCCAGGTGTGATTATAGTCAAGAACATTAATGTTTACAACAACATGGAAATGTTCTATATACCTGAACCACAATGTTGGGGTTTTTTCTTTTTTTTTTTTCTCTCCCTTTTTTTTTAATTACTAAACTGCACAAACTTAACTAAACTCAACCTAAAATAATACAGAAATTGATTTAGATGACCTATTCACCCATTCAGTATTTTATACTTAATATTTACAATTTTTAAATGCCAAGAAAAATAGCGCAAATAAGAAAAGGATTACATTATAGCTCTACATAACATTTCACATCAACAAGTTATCTCTTAATGCCCTATTTGTAGAGAATAATGTCAAGTGTACCAGCATTTGTACGTCAATACTAAGACAATAGTCTAAGGGAAGAAAAAAAAAATGTTTTCCTACATTTACTTATGGTGCCCTTGTTATCTTAAATCATATTGCATCATTATTACCTATAGGCCCATATCTTTAGGCCTATATTTAGGAAAGAAGAAGAAAAAAAAACAAAACAAGAAAAAAAAACCAAAAAAAAAAAAACCCACACATCCCTAAATTGCAACAGTCTTCCTACATATCCACTACCTCCTGGTTACCAAATCCCTAATAAGACTATCTCTGTATTTCTGAAGGGGAAAATAAGATACTCTCTTTCACTAACTGGGAAACTTTTAATAAACAAAGACCACTTTTTAAAAAACACCCGTATATCTTGCTCGCTATTCATATCCACATTATGTTGCTCAAGTACATATTGTTTTTTCAGATAGTTTTTGACTTCTACTAAACTAGGAGTATCTGTTGTCTTCCATTTCCTAAATATCAAATTTCTAACTGCCAGAATTATTGCATTAATTAACTTCCTATGTTGAGGATGTTGCACTTCATCCCAAAGGCAAACTATCTGTCTTATATTAAGAATCCCAATAGGGAGTTTCAAAGATTTAGAGGCCCAGAAAACAACTTTCTGCCAAATCTGATAAATCTTAGGACATCTCCATATCATGTGTACCAGATTGGCCCCTAGGTAAGAACATTTTGGGCAAGCCTTAAATGCAAGCCTTAAATGCTAGATTACCCCATTTAGACCCTTTTTCTGGGGTATAGTAACTTATGTGTAACAGCTTCACATGAGATTCAGTCCAGGTAGAGGATAATGTGCTTTGAGATACCAATTCTAACGATCTTTTTTTATGTGGGATACTTATCTCTACCCCCGGAGTTATCGTACTCCATTGCTGGGATATCTCTCTTAAGTTAAAGTCATTTGATCTAGAAAGTATTATTTGATATCCCATGGAAATTGAAAAAAAACCTTTTTTAGCTATCGTAATCCAATTCTCCAAATCTCCCCAGCTCCAGATCAACTCATAATCTTTAATGAGCGTATGAGCATAATGTCTCGTTTGTAAATAAGCATAAAAATCTTTATTCTCTAGATTAAATTCCTGCCTCAGGGTACTAAATGTCTTAATTGTGGAATTCTCTACATCCAATAGCTGGACAATCCTGCATAACCCTAGTTCCCTCCAAGTCTGAAAGACTTTTGATTGAGAGCCCTCTTGAAATTCTGGGTTTCCCAGAATCGTTTGATATCTAGAAATGTTAGCTTTAAGCCCTAATAGTCTAAGAATTTTTCGCCAGGCTATTATGGGTGAATAAATGGATTTAAATAGCTTGATTTTTATAGGGCACTTACTGGGTTCACAGTGGATTACATCCTTCCCTTTCAACAACACTGGAGTGTTTTGGAGCACATATAACATCTTTGGCAAAAGTATCATTTTAAATAAAGCTATTCGTCCCGAAATTGATAATGGGAAATTTTGCCAATTCTTCAAAGATACTTTAACTTTATCAATTATAATAGAAATATTTAAATTGTACCAAGTCTTAGGATGTCGAGATATAACAATTCCAAGATATTTAAAGGAATGAGGTGCAAGTCTAAAAGGGGAGTCGAGCCTATCTATGCCTTTTTCCATAATCCAAAAGATCTCCGATTTTGAGACATTGACCCTATATCCAGAAAAGGAACCATATAACTCAATAATTGACAACACTTTTGGAATATTTTGCCTAACATTAGAATAATATAGAAGAATATCATCGGCATATAAGGTAATTTTAATTTCTTTCCCTCCTATTCTTATGCCCTCTATGTATTTACGCACCATGATTGCCAATGGTTCAATCGATATATTAAATAAAAATGGGGATAATGGGTATCCTTGACGAGTGCCCCTTCTAAGACGAATATCTGGTGAGAGATTATTATTTACTATTATTTTTGTGACAGGAAAATCATATAAATTGCGTATAAAATTAACAAAATTATCTTTAAATCCAAACTTAATCAAAGAAAATACTAAATGAATTGAATCAAACGCCTTTCGGCATCAATTGAAATGAGCGCTGGGTCTACCAAATTACTCTTAATTTGTTTAGGAGATTCCTTCAAACTGTTATAATAGTCTATCAACAGGAAAATTTCTCTAATCTTAGCCGCCAAATTTTTTTTTTTTTTTTTTTTTATACATAAAGCCAGCCTGATCTTCATGCATTATGGTGGGTAAAACCCTTTGCATCCGGTTAGCAAGTATAGTGGTAAGCAGTTTATAGTCCGAGTTTAATAATGCTATGGGACGATAGGATTCTTTTTTAGTTTGGTCCTTCCCTGGCTTCAGGATTAACATTGTTAGAGAGGCAGCAAAACTAGAGGGAATTGGTTTATTTTCCTTATAAAGAAAATTATATAGGTTCTTAAGATATGGAATAATATTTGGGCCTAGAATTTTATACAGTTCATTAGGAACCGCATCTGGACCTGGTGCTTTATTTCTTACTAATTTTTTGATAGCTTTATCAATTTCGCTTTCAGTGATCGGAGCATTTATATCAGAGCAAACTTCAGGAGAGATAACAGGGTTTGTAATTTTATCCCAAAATTCTTCTCTATGCTGCAAATTAGACTCATGGAATGCATATAAATTATTATAGTACTTAGTAAATACTTTAAGTAATTCTTCTGGCGATGTAGCCACTAATCCTTCATCCTGTATACTCTCCATGACTGTAGATCCCCTATCATTCTTGACCAATGCTGCCAGTAATTTACCAGATTTATTTCCATGTTTATAAAATTTGACTTGTAGCCTAATCTCATCTTGAGTTGATTTATAGATTAGTAATGTGTCTCTCTCCTTTTTTGCTCTATTATAATAATCCCAATTCTCCAAAGATTTATCTAAAAGATATCGATTGTATGCGTTAGTAAGAAACTTTAAAACCTCCTGTTCTCTTTATTTCGTTTTCTTCCTTAGTGCTATTACATAAGAAGTAATTTCGCCTCTTAACACAGCTTTTGCTGTTTCCCAAAAAACGAGTGGTTTATTTATATACTCACCGTTAAAAAAAACAAATTCTTCAAACTTTAATCTAAGAAATTTTTAAATTTTATATCGTTTGTCAAATATTTAGGAAACCAAAATCGTGATGGAGCATACATGAAGTTTGGAGCCGGAATTGAAAGAGAGATCGGGGCATGATCTGATAGCGAAATGGGATATATGTTGACCTTGTTTTTTAAACTCGCAACCTTATCATTTACCAAGAACAAGTCAATCCTTGATAGAGATTGATGTGCCTTTGAAAGGCATGTATATTCCTGTACATCTGGATTCGTTAAGCGCCATATGTCTCTAAGAGTCAGATTAGACATAATCTTCCAAAACATTTTAGACTCCAGTACGTCCCTTTTAGTTTTAACTAATTGTTTCTTTTTCCTGTGTCTATCTAGCGGGTATTGCGGGCCATATTTAAATTGCCTCCCATAATCACATACCCCTCAGCACATTGTAGTATCCTCAATTGGAGATTATCCCAGAAGCTTGGAGACAGGGTATTTGGTGCATATACATTGCAGAGTGTGTAGATCGAATTACCTATTTTTACTTTCCACAAAAGATAGCGACCGTCTGGGTCCGTATAAATTTCTAATGTTTGAGTTTTTATTTTTTTCGCTATTAAAATAGCTACACCCTTCCGTCTATTTTCTCCTGGTGAAGCCACTACCTCCCCAACCCAATAACTTTTCAATTTAGCTGACTCTCTTAAATTCAAGTGCGTTTCCTGTAAAAATGCTATGGAACATCGATGCTTTTATTGTGTAATTTATAGATGCTAAAATTTGAAAATGTTTATGAGGATATGTAGTCTGAAATCGACATAACAACTTTGTTCTTTTCACTTTTAAGAAAGGAAAGTGGTTAACTGACAGTGTAGTTGAATGTTCAATTTGTTTTATAATATCTTGTATCTTCTTTAGGTATACAAAAATATTATTCTAATAAATATAGTTTTAAAATTATTTTATATGTTTAAAATGTTGTCAGTTAATTTCATATTTAGCACAAGCTAGTTATTGTATGCCATATTGATTACTTTTCTATTCTAGTGGAGTCATTTGAAGGGTTATTTAACTATAGCTAGTTTGTAATCTAATTTCTAAAAATGATTCATCTTACCTCTTGGTTAGATATCACATATCTATATGTATTTTCATTCCCCTTTAGTTTATTTCTACAATGTTAACTCCACATATTTCTAATGGCTTGGTCCTTAAAGGGGCATTCAAAAAAATATCAGTTATTGAATTTTAGACAATACATTTTTTTAAAAAAATAAAAAAAAATAATGTACTATTATCTAATTATATTCAGTCTTTAAATATCCTTTGATAAATAAATATCAATGCACATGGCTTAGATAATGACATAAGGCATCCATGTGCAACCAACAATCAGCATCAAAAGAGCCTATATAGCTATGCTTTTTAACCAAGAATATACATTTTAAAAAGCTAATGAGAGAATAAAACTAAATATGAAGTTGTTTTAATATTCTATTATCCATCAAAATCAGTAAAGAACATATAGCTTAATGTCCCTTTAAGATGAAGACGGCTAAATACAGCCATTAGAATATATTTCATTTACAGTGGGGAAAACAATCCAGAAGGTAATATAAATATGCTTTAGTCACATGTTATACTAAGTTTGAGAAAGGGAGGTGCATAGGTTTATGATCTTTCAAGCATTATTGGGAAATGTCTACTTAAAGGGACATGAACACAAAATATCCTTTTGCGATTTAAAAAGAGTGTCTTTTACTTCTATTATCTCATTATCTTGACATACTTTTCTTGAAAAGCATATCGAGACAGGCTCAGTAGATGAAGATTGGTGGATGCACAGAGATGCCTTATGTGATTGGCTCAACCATGTGCATTGAAATTTATTCTGTTAAGGATATCTAAATCAAAAGATAAATTGAGTTACATTTTAAAGTCTAAACATTTATTCTCTCAACGGATCATTTTTTGAAAATATTTGGTTGTAATGTCTCTTTAAAAATTAAAGACTTCATTGCACAATAACATATGTGAGCAGTTCAGACAAATACAAGCTCAATGTTTATTTACTAATAAGAAACAAACGTGTAGTTTAACATTTATAAACAGATTATCCAAGTTACGGACATTAGAACCAGAAATTGCGCATTTCAGAAATGTCACGTGGGAAACGTATCTTGCAACACGAGATTTGCATCTTTACACATTCTAGTCTAATGTCACGCAATAGCACACAATCGATGTGCATTATAAATACATTTAATAGAGCAATGTCAATACTTCACAATAAGTCACAAAATTGATTTTATGATCAATAAATACATACAATGTTAAATGTGTATTAATCGAACGTATTTGTATTAAAGAAACAGAACAATATTAAACCTAGAAATGTCTTCAACATTTAATAATGTAACAGTATTATATATTTGTGAAAAATCAAACATTAATATTTAACGGATCACGTATATTAAATCTGCGTCACACATATCCGCATAACAGGCCCATGAGTTACAAATAAGTCTACATGAAAAATGTAGTAACAGCACCCCCAGGAGGTATGTGTATGGAAGTTACTAAGATATGAAACATTAAGGAACGGCCAATCAGAGTTCATCACACAAACACAACTGGAGTCAGGATGCTCTCACAGACATGATAACAATATTTCAAAATTGTATCCAATCAGATGTACAGATAACATGTCCCATGGTGCATCTCATGTTTACTTCACCATATAAAAGTCCATTACACGTTGCCATCTTTGTCAGTTCTCTAATGCCTGCAGGCAGTAATATACATATACTGTATATATTATATTATACTAGACAACCTAGCAGGTATGACACCTCCCAGGTTCGCCAAGTCAGAGAGTGCTGCACTGGTCCACGAAGTCCAGAAGTTTTATCCGCAGCTGTTTGGGAAGCAGATGAAGTCGACAGATGCACATGTTAAGAAGGCCCTCTGGGAGTCAATCACCAATAAGGTTCAATTGGTGAAGGGCGTCCAGAGAAGCCAGGGTCAGATCATGCGGAGGTTCGGAGATATGAGGTTGCGTTTGCACAAAAAAGTCGACCTCATAAGGGAGTGGGTACAAGCCCGGAAAAGAGATGGTAAAAGTTGATCCAGAACGGAAACTCTACCTACTCCCTTATGAGGTCACTTTATGCGACCTCCTCAGTCTCCGGGTCCCCAAAAGATTTCGATCCTCTCCATCCTCAGCCTCTTCTTCTTCCCTCACAGCTGCTGGATCCCAAACTCCGAACCCGGGGGCCAGTGCAGCTGCTTCTCCGTCCGGTGGCCTGGGAGGAGTTGAAATAGAGACTGAACAAGGTAAATATCCTACTTTATATAATATATTAATATTTGATTAGACTTTTAAGAAATGTGTAGATAGTCATATATTCAACCTATATAGATCTCACAACATACGCTACATATGATGTTCAGATATCTGATTTTAGATACGTCACACATGAAATAGGAGTGATGTTTCTTGCGCTCTCCAGAATATGCGTCACAGAGTGAAAATGGAATTGCGCATCCGTGAAATCCCTAGCATCCGCCATTTCATACATTGACTATAGAATCATAACCCAGTTATAAATATTATTTGTTATTGTTCAATATTAACAAATATACTATTTCAATCTCGTAATACACCCAATTGCAAATATATCATAATTCTTCATGAAATTATACTCATCACACTACTATATCCAAATAAATTCTGATCATTGCGCATAAAATCATTGCGCAATGACCATGAAAGATAGAATTGCGCACACACGTGAACATGTGTTTGCTGTAACTGGCATCGCTTTACACATGTTGGTCAAATGTATACGTTAATTAGTATATATGGGAAGAATACAGTATCCTTATTTTCTATCTTCTAAATTATAAAAACTATACTAGCAAGATAAAAATAATAAACAATGAAATATCGATATCAATTGATGATAATGCAAGAAGACAACAAATGAATTAAAGCTACAGTCAACAACATAAACTTTTGCAAATAACAATACAGGATCGATTTATTGAGACATTAATTGAGAAACAATGAACTCATGTGAATAAAAATAGATAATTAGTTTGTCAATGTAAATTGATTTTAAAGTTGTTTTTCTACATGACCTGATTTGTATTAATGAGATCCAATCCTCATTGAATATTTTACAGATATGGATATTGGTGCTGGACCCTCAGGCCAGGGTTCGTCAGACTATGATATGTCTCATTTTAATTTCAATTTGTCTTAGAAACATGGACATAACATTACATAACATAATACATTCACATTTATCAATATTTATATGGATACTCTAATTCTCTTTTCTTGTTATTTTAAATTAAGAATCCAGAATCCAAATTTGGATTACATTGTAGTACAAATCTAAAATTATGACGATTTGAAGATATCCCTTATATTCTTGATATCTTCATTTTACTGTAAGATTAGTTTCATGGCCAATTTCTATTCTGCCCCTGTGTTGTGCTTGACATTTTTTGGATATATTTTGACAACAATCACACATTTTGCATATGTTTCTATTTGAAAAATATATATTACATACGTTTTTGGGTTGTTATCATTTCAGGGACATGAAAACCAAATTTAAAATTTACGGATTTTCTCAAATTTATTCAAATCACAGGCTGGATTTTATTTAATGCAGAAACAACAAATGTAGCGATGTCCATAAAGCACCAAACAGGAGAAGAGGTATTAAAGTAAAACGTCCATTTAATTATACAAAATTTAAAAGAGCAAAAGGGCACAGCACACAGAGCTGCTGCTGACGCGTTTCCTGCCTAGCGGCACTTCCTCAGAGCTAAACTACAGGTAAGACTGCAGGTGTTAAATTGCCTACGGTGTTGTCTGTTTAGACCAATAAAATAGCAGTATTTGATTTTCGCTATCTATTGCACAGACAAACTCCTCAATTCATATCTCAAAAGCCACAGTATTACACTTGACCTATCACATTCGTATTAACAATTCAATCTATACTACCTATCTTAAAAAAGATTATACTACATGGTAAAAAGAGTGACTTGAAAAAACATTTTGATATGCTATAGAATTGAAGTTGATACTAATATAAATACTTGAATTATATGACTGTGGCATTTCATTGAAAAGACATATATTCATTCTTAGGGAGACTCAATTATACAATACATTCTCAGTATAAAAAATATAAATGTCTTAATTAATAATTTATATAATCGTCTCCTCTAACACGAAGTTAAGCCTAGTAAAATTCAAGCTCATATATATTACGATTGAATAAACAACTGGTAAAGATCATACAGGAAAACAAACCTACAAGAAAATATTATGTTATATTATTATATATAGAAGGTCATAAATTTTCATCACAAAACTAATTATGATCTATAAATAATTTAACATCGCTAATTTTATTAATTCCCAATGGATGTCCTGTTTTTAATGTATAGATCCAAAAGACCTCTTTTTTGCTTAGGGCCATATATCTATCTCCTCCCCTTGCATTAACTCTTACTTGGTCAATACCCTGAAAATGAAAATACTTCAAACCCTCATCATGTTTGGCAAAATGTTTTGCCACTGGCGTTTTAGGGACTTCTGCTCCTAAGAACAGAAGGTGTTCCCTTATCCTGTCCTTAGGAAACCTTGAAGTAAGACCCCTGTACTGAAAATTACAAAAACCACAGGTGATACGATATACAACATAGGTCGAGTTACAATTAAGTCTCGTCCTAATGTCGTATAACTTCCCTGTATTTGTAGATGTTAATTTGTCTCCTACTGTGGCATAATGACAGCTCTTGCACGGTCTACATCTACATTTATAAAATCCTGTTTTTTGAGAGAGACAGTTTGTCTTGGCTCCAACATCACTTGCTTTTGTTGCAAAATTTTTGGCTATTCTATCTCCAATTGTTTCCGCTCTACTAGATACAAATTTACAGTTACTGGATACACTTTTGAGATCATTATATTTTTCCAATATAGACAACCTCTTTTTAATAATTTCACAGATATTACTATATTGTCTACTGTAAGTAGTTATGAAACTAATATCCCCATGACTTGCCTTCTCTTTCTTTTTATCTGTAAGGAGATTGTTTCTATCAAACCCAGATACTTGTCCTGCAATATTCTGTAACAAAGAGGAATCATAACCTCTCTCTACCAAACGCGAGGTTAATTCATTTGCATGTTCCCAGTAAGATTTTAGATTGGTACAGTTACGTCTCAATCTGATGTACTGTCCCTTGGGTATGCCCCTATTCAGATGATGTGGATGGGAGGAATCCGCTCTTAAAATGGTGTTACCACTAATTTCCTTCCTATATACTTCTGGGATAATACTATCTTGATCATGAGATAATAATAAATCCAGATAAGGCATGTTAGTCTCAGAGGCAGTATGGGTGAAACTTAAATTGCCCACATTGTTATTCAGATATTTCATGAACAGTTCTAATTCAACAACTGGCCCCTCCCACACTACAAGAATATCATCTATAAATCTTGTGTAAAATTTAATATTTTTTGCAAAAGAATTCTCTTCGCTAAAGATAAATATTCTTTCAATAGTTACAAAAAATTTATTTTCACACCAATTGACCTTTTGTAATAATCTAAGAAGATGCTTAGTGTCTTTTAAGAACCCAGGTAGAGATTGCACCACCAACGGTTGCAATTGTGCATCCACCCATTGACCTAATCTTTCCCCCAGGGAACCAATAGCTGAAATAATTGGTCTCCCTGGGGGATTGATTAGCGATTTATGCACTTTTGGCAGAAATTTGAATACTGGCACTCTCGGGTGTTCCACAAATACATAATCACTTATTTTGTAAGTCAAAATTGACTTTTCAATGCCCAGATCTATAAGGTGTGTTAATTCATTTTGAAATTTATGTGTTGGATTAAATGTTAGATTTTTGTATGTCTCAGAATCGTTTAGCTGTCTATATGCCTCATTCAGATATTGTTCTTTACTCAGAACCACTATAGATCCTCCCTTATCAGATTTTAAGATCACTATGTCAGGGTTAGTCTCCAATTTCTTTAAAGCAAGATGTTCTTTGCTATTTAGATTGTTATACGGTGTTTTATTCTTTGAGATATCCTCTGACAGAGTGATTAAATCTTTTTCCACTATTGAATGAAATATTTCAATGATATAATTTCTCACATTAACAGGGTAAAAAGTACTTTTCTTAACCTCTTTCATCAGTTGCTGGATTGTAACAGAAGTACAAACCCCAAGATACCCAAGTCAAAAGACTCAGTGGAAAAGGAAGAACAACAAAAACTGAAGATAATAAACTTGTCTCCTATACAATTGAGTAAACAAGAAGAACTGGTTCTGTTCAAAGGACTAGGTTTTTCTCCTTCTAGGGACTATAACTTATTCAATACCATTTTGGATACTAACAAATTTGTTAGGACAATTGCATTGAGAAAACACTTTGCAAATCAGGATGCACCCTCAGAGATTGTTAATTCTACTGTATCTGAACATAGACCAGCCTCTACCTTGAATGAAAACTGTAATTTTGGTGATTTATGTGACATTGTTTCTTTGTGTGATTTACAGCTAGAGTCTAATTTGGCAAGTGGGGGTCATAGACAGCAACTGATGAAAGAGGTTAAGAAAAGTACTTTTTACCCTGTTAATGCGAGAAATGATATCATTGAAATATTTCATTCAATAGTGGAACAAGATTTAATCACTGTGTCAGAGGATATCTCAAAGAATAAAACACCGTATAACAATCTAAATAGCAAAGAACATCTTGCTTTAAAGAAATTGGAGACTAACCCTGACATAGTGATCTTAAAATCTGATAAGGGAGGATCTATAGTGGTTCTGAGTAAAGAACAATATCTGAATGAGGCATATAGACAGCTAAACGATTCTGAGACATACAAAAAACTTACATTTAATCCAACACATACATTTCAAAATGAATTAACACACCTTATAGATCTGGGCATTGAAAAGTCAATTTTGACTTACAAAATAAGTGATTATGTATTTGTGGAACACCCGAGAGTGCCAGTATTCAAATTTCTGCCAAAAGTGCATAAATCGCTGATCAATCCCCCAGGGAGACCAATTATTTCAGCTATTGGTTCCCTGGGGGAAAGATTAGGTCAATGGGTGGATGCACAATTGCAACCGTTGGTGGTGCAATCTCTACCTGGGTTCTTAAAAGACACTAAGCATCTTCTTAGATTATTACAAAAGGTCAATTGGTGTGAAAATAAAATTTTTGTAACTATTGACGTTGTTTCGCTCTACTCGTGCATCACCCATGATAGAGGTTTGATAGCTGTAAAGAACATGCTGGTAAGATTTTCTGATTATGGTGAAGAATTGATTGAGTATATACTAGAGGTTATTTCCTTTTTACTTGAGCATAATTATTTTATTTTTAACAGCAAGTTCTTTATACAACTTAGAGGAACTGCGATGGGGGCGAATTTCGCCCCATCATATGCAAACCTTTACCTGGGAGATTTTGAAAGAATATTTATCTTTAGCGAAGAGAATTCTTTTGCAAAAAATATTAAATTTTACACAAGATTTATAGATGATATTCTTGTAGTGTGGGAGGGGCCAGTTGTTGAATTAGAACTGTTCATGAAATATCTGAATAACAATGTGGGCAATTTAAGTTTCACCCATACTGCCTCTGAGACTAACATGCCTTATCTGGATTTATTATTATCTCATGATCAAGATAGTATTATCCCAGAAGTATATAGGAAGGAAATTAGTGGTAACACCATTTTAAGAGCGGATTCCTCCCATCCAAATCATCTGAAAAGGGGCATACCCAAGGGACAGTACATCAGATTGAGACGTAACTGTACCAATCTAAAATCTTACTGGGAACATGCAAATGAATTAACCTCGCGTTTGGTAGAGAGAGGTTATGATTCCTCTTTGTTACAGAATATTGCAGGACAAGTATCTGGGTTTGATAGAAACAATCTCCTTACAGATAAAAAGAAAGAGAAGGCAAGTCATGGGGATATTAGTTTCATAACTACTTACAGTAGACAATATAGTAATATCTGTGAAATTATTAAAAAGAGGTTGTCTATATTGGAAAAATATAATGATGTCAAAAGTGTATCCAGTAACTGTAAATTTGTATCTAGTAGAGCGGAAACAATTGGAGATAGAATAGCCAAACATTTTGCAACAAAAGCAAGTGATATTGGAGCCAAGACAAACTGGCTCTCTCAAAAAACAGGATTTTTTAAATGTAGATGTAGACCGTGCAAGAGCTGTCATTATGCCACAGTAGGAGACAAATTAACATCTACAAATACAGGGAAGTTATACGACATTAGGACGAGACTTAATTGTAACTCTACCTATGTTGTATATCGTATCACCTGTGGTTTTTGTAATTTTCAGTACGGGGGTCTTACTTCAAGGTTTCCTAAGGACAGGATAAGGGAACACCTTCTGTTCTTAGGAGCAGAAGTCCCTAAAACGCCAGTGGTAAAACATTTTGCCAAACATGATGAGGGTTTGAAGTATTTTCATTTTCAGGGTATTGACCAAGTAAGAGTTAATGCAAGGGGAGGAGATAGATATATGGCCCTAAGCAAAAAAGAGGTCTTTTGGATCTATACATTAAAAACAGGACATCCATTGGGAATTAATAAAATTAGCGATGTTAAATTATTTATAGATCATAATTAGTTTCGTGATGAAAATTTATGACCTTCTATATATAATAATATAACATAATATTTTCTTGTAGGTTTGTTTTCCTGTATGATCTCTACCAGATGTTTATTTAATTGTAATATATATGAGCTTGAATTATACTAGGCTTAACAATGTGTTAGAGGAGACGATTATATAAATTATTAATTAAGACATTTATATTTTTATACTGAGAATGTATTGTATAATTGAGTCTCCCTAAGAATGAATATATGTCTTTTCAATGAAATGCCACAGTCATATAATTCAAGTATTTATATTAGTACCAACTTCAATTCTATAGCATATCAAAATGTTTTTTCAAGTCACTCTTTTTACTATGTAGTATAATCTTTTTTAAGATAGGTAGTATAGATTGAATTGTTAATACGAATGTGATAGGTCAAGTGTAATACTGTGGCTTTTGAGATATGAATTGAGGAGTTTGTCTGTGCAATAGATAGCGAAAATCAAATACTGTTATTTTATTGGTCTAAACAGACAAAACCGTAGGCAATTTAACACCTGCAGTCTTACCTGTAGTTTAGCTCTGAGGAAGTGCTGCTAGGCAGGAAACGCGTCAGCAGCAGCTCTGTGTGCTGTACCCTTTTGCTCTTTTAAATTTTGTATAATAAAATGGACGTTTTACTTTAATACCTCTTCTCCTGTTTGGTGCTTTATGGACATCGCTATATTTGATTTTAAGGGGTAGCGGAGAGCCCCAGCGAGTCCTGCATTGCAGCCTATGCCGGACATTGGGATTCGGCATTTGCACTCAGGTGATACACCCCCCCCCCCTCTGGGAGCATTAGCGTCAAGCGCCATTTTGGACTGGTGAGTTTGTGATTACACTAGGATCATGCTGAGCGTGTAAGTCCTTACGATACCACCACAGAAGAGGATAAACTTGACAGAGGTGGGGTAAGCTGTATCTTGTGCTTTGTACTGAATTTAATCACTTTGTGGGGGATTTTATGACACTCTGATATGACGTCCGCAATGTGTGGGGCTCAGAGTGAGCTGTAAGTCGATAAATGTCTAAGCAATTGCTATATTAGTGTAAAGGTACACGTGAATATCTCTGTATGATAAATCTTCTTGGTATTATGGATTTTTTTTAACAATTAATCCAATTACACATTTTGATCTTCATGTCCATTTAAGAGAGGATAATTAAAGAATCTTGATGATATCCTTAAATTACATATTTGATTGTAATTGCATGCTCAATACAATTCATTACATCAACATATGGACTCGACAATTCATTAACAGCAACATTGTGAAATTAAGATATTTAAATATTAAAGGGACACTGACCACATATTATTTCTGTTGTCATTCAGATAGAGCATGCAATATTAATAAACTTTATTATTTACTCCTATAATCATATTTTCGTAATTATCTTGGTATCTTAATTTGAAAAGCAAGAATGTAATATTAGATGCAGGTCCATTTTTTGTGACCAACCTGGGTTGTTCTTGCTGATTGGTGGATACCTTCAACGAGCAATATTTAATGAATCAAACAATTGCTTAGCTGCATAAAAAATAAAAACAAAGACAAATATATAATAGGAGTAAATATAAAATTTTAAAAATGTGACTTTTCGTTTTAAATTAATGTTTTTCAAAATTGAGGTCAGTGTCCCTTTAATAATCAATAGATTCATTCATCCTTACATTGTTTTGATGAAACAATATTGATATCTAAATCACATATTCACTTTTGGACTTACTTTATAGATATAAGCATACTCTAACAGCACCATGATTCAATATTTAGATTAATAACCTCTGTTTTGCATTGTGATCAATATGTGTTGTGTCCTAAACAAGATTAATGTACATTGCACAAATGGATCAATGTGACACATGGCTTGGGTTCGATTTGTCACCAGTTTTTATTCCAAATGTTGTTTGTATGTATTCTTTTAAAAACATTGATCAATGGGTATATTTAGATATGCAATAATAGAATCATATGAGATTAATTTTCTGTCTAATATAGTCAGAAATTAAACATATGTTAAAGACATCTTTTTATTCAGAATCACCTTGATTCACTCATGCATTTATTCTTCAGATTAGTGCTCTATTCTTTACATTTCTAAGTATATTATTCTGAAAAATCGATAATGAGGTGATTTAGTGATGTCCAAACTGTGTTCACTTATAGATATCTATCTCATTCATAGATATAGTTGTTGTGGGGAGCCCAGGGGGATCCAGCACCGACAATGAGATGCCTTCAAAGCATTCTGGTAAGTCCATTGACTCATTCATATGTCATTGAAGGTGTATTTGTAATCTATATTATGATCATGATTCTGATGAAGCATTACATTTGACTAAAACATATAATTTAGTCCTATGATTATATATCAATTTTATTTTAATATTGAAAGATTAAGATCTCAAAGCGTCTTAGTCTACACCTTTGTTCTTCAGAAGATGGATAACATATGTTTGTTTTTATTATAAATTTGGACAACAATCATGAAGTGATACACACATGAAAACTCACAAATGTTCCATGTACTCTTCTTTTGTGAATTTATATGAAATCCAAACACTAAAATGAAATTCTTACTCATTGAGAATAACAAATCTAGGGGTCGATCCGATAAAAATCGTCACCCGCAAAAGCCGGCGACGCCAATATTTGCGCTGGTTTGGTATCCTATATACGGTGTAACCTAGAAGTTACGCCCGTATATTTCTGCCGTCGCCCGTAGTTTTTTGGGCTATAGGCAGGTATACCAAACCAGCGCAGTTTGGTATCCAATATGCAGCGTAAGGACTTACGTGGCGAAAATGGAGAAATCTTACTCCATTTTCACCTCGCCACAAAAAGCAGCCGTAAGAAGCCTTACGCTAACTATTGGAGCCCCATAACTCCCTAAACTAACTAGAAAATAAACCTAACACCTAACGCATGCGCAATGTCTATCTACCTGTCACCCGCAATCTGCTAAATAAAACCTAACACCTAACGCATGCGCAATGTCTACCTGTCAACCGCGATCCCCCCCCCCCGAAATCCCTAATAAAGTTATTAACCCCCTAAACCGCCGCTCCCGGACCCCGCCGCCATCTACATAAACTAACCCCCTACTGTGAGCCCCTAAAACCGCCACCATCTACCTTATCTATTGCCTAATGTGAACCCCTAAAACCGCCGCCATCTACCTTATCTATCCCCTAATGTGAACCCCTTACACCGCTGTCATCTACCTTATCTATCCCCTAATCTGACCCCTTACACCGCCGCCACCTATATAAAAATGATTAACCCCTAATCTAATCCCCCTATACCGCCGCCAGCTATATTAATATTATTAACCCCTAATGTAAGCCCCTTACACAGCCGCCATCTCTATTAAAATGATTAACCCCTAATTTAATCTACCTACCCCGCCGCCAGCTATGTTATCTATATTAACCCTAAGTATATTATAGTTAATATAGGTATTACATTATATATATTAACTATATTAACCCTAATTATATTAGGGTTAATATAGTTAATATAGTTACTATAGTATTTATATTAACTATATTAACTCTATCTAACCCTAACACCCCTAACTAAATTTTTTATTAAATTAATCTAATTCATTTTATAAACTAAAATATTCCTATTTAAATCTAAATACTTACCTATAAAATAAACCCTAAGATAGCTACAATATAATTAATAATTACATTGTAGCTATGTTAGGGTTAATATTTATTTTACAGGTAAATTGTTAATTATTTTAACTAGGTATAATAGCTATTAAATAGTTATTAACTAATTAATATCTACCTAGTTAAAATAATTACCTAATTACCTGTAAAATAAATCCTAACCTAAGTTACAAATACACCTACACTATCAATAAATTAACTAAATTACAAATATCTATCTAAAAATACAATTAAATTAACTAAACTAAATTACAAAAAAAACCCCCACTAAATTACAAAAAATAAAAAAAAGATTACAAGATTTTTAAGCTAATTACACCTATTCTAAGCCCCCTAATAAAATAATAAAGCCCCCCAAAATAAAAAAAATTCCCTGCCCTATTCTAAATTAAATAAAGTTCAAAGCTCTTTACCTTACCATCCCTTTAAAGGGCCTTTTGTGGGGCATGCCCCAAAGAATTCAGCTCTTTTGCATTTAAATACATATACAATACCCCCCCCCCCCCATTACAACCCACCACCCACATACCCGTATTCTAAACCCACCCAAACCCCCCTTAAAAAAGCCTAACACTACCCCCCTGAAGATCTCCCTACCTTGTCTTCACCACACCGGGCCGAACTCCTCATCCGATCCGGGCGATGTCTTTCTCCAAGCGGCAAAGAAGAATTCTTCCTCCGGCGATGTCTTCCTCCAAGCGGCAAAGAAGAATTCTTCCTCCCGGCGATGTCTTCCTCCAAGCGGCAGCAAAGTCTTCTTCCTTCCGGCAGCATCTTCCATGAAGCGGCATCTTCAATCTTCTTTCTTCGCTCCGCCGCCGCGGAGCATCCAGCCGACGACTGAACGACGAATGAGGTACCTTTAAATGACGTCATCCAAGATGGCGTCCGCCGAATTCCGATTGGCTGATAGGATTCTATCAGCCAATCGGAATTAAGTTAGAAAAATCTGATTGGCTGATTGAATCAGCCAATCAGATTCAAGTTCAATCCGATTGGCTGAACCAATAAATTAGGGGTTAATAATTTTAATAGAGATGGCGGCGGTGTAAGGGGCTTACATTAGGGGTTAATAATTTTAATAGAGATGGCGGCGGTGTATGGGGCTTACATTAGGGGTTAATAATTTTAATAGAGATGGCGGCGGTGTTAGGGGCTCACTTTAGGGGGTTATAGATTTAATATAGCTGGCGGCGGGGTACGGGAGCGGCGGTTTAGGGGTTAATAACTTTATTAGGTTGCGGCTGGGTACGGGAGCGGCGGTTTAGGGGTTAATAACTTTTTTTATTGTTAGGCTAGTGAGGGGGGATAGCGGATAGAGGGTTAGACGTGTCGGGCTATGTTTAGGAGGTGTGTTAGACAGTGCGGGTGATTTTGACTTTAGTCAGGTTTTGTAAGCGCCGGCAGTTTCTAACGTGGCGCAAGTCACTGGCGACTCCAAAAATCTGTACTTACGCAGATTTCTGGACATCGCTGGTTTGTGAGACTTGCGCCACTTTAGCAAGTGACGGCGCCGCATATTGGATGGCTCGAGTTGCGAGCTGAAACTGCGGGCGACGCGGGTTCCCTCGCTTGCGCCGCAAACTGCGATCTATATCGGATCGCGCCCCTAATGTCATTTGTATGCTCCATCAAAATTATGTAAATCATAACTTTGGCTCAGTATATCTTTAATGCAACATTGATGTGTGTCTTGGAGCAACAGTAACATATGTTATAATATCTGATATTAACGTGTACACAACATGTTATGTTTTACAGATATTGATGTAACATGTGGGACGGAGGAGGAAGAGGCGGCCATGGAGTCTGATGGTATGTGAAAGCTATCTAACATGTATCCAACATGTATTATTGTTTGTAAACATTCTCTGGAAGAAAATCAAAGTCTACAGCTTTGGCACTTGAAAAAGGATTATTCCTTTTCTTTTAGAATACACTACTGCCCCCCTTTCCATATCATGCAGCATGAACATATGCTTGTATTATAATTTCATTTATGTGTGATTTGTAATTAATGACATCATGATGTCACATGCATATTCCATGACAAACCACAAAAATCATCTTCTTATTGTACAGACAGTCATTGCTATTCATCTGAGTGCCTATATGCATACCATATCCTTAAGTCATCATTGTTTAGAAATTCCAAACCACTTCTAAGTATATATAAAACATAATCATGTTGAAATGCCTTGATTTGATTTTATGATGTATGAGATATTAATATATATTTTATTATATATTTCAGATGGAACCTCCACTTCTGGGCATCATGCCCTTGCCCAGGCCCCTTCCCTTGTAGAAGCCCCTGCCCAGGCCCCTCCCCTTGTAGAAGCCCCTGCCCAGGCCCCTGCCCAGACCCCTGCCCAGGCCCCTGCCCAGACCCCTGCCCAGACCCCTGCCCAGGCCCCTCCCCAAACAGAAGACACTCCCAGCCCTTCCCATTCCTCCTGTCCTGTCCTTCCAAAACAATGCCCCTTTGTCCTCCCTCGCCACTCTCCCCGTATTTTGGCCCGTACAGCTCCCCCACCTGCCCAGTCCCCAACTCACCAGGCCCCTGAATCCCCAGCCGTACAGGCTCCCTGAGAGCGGCACCCCAGCCCTCACCAGCCCAATCCCTTCCCTCCCCCCTATCCCAGCCTTCATTGTCCTAGGTGTCAGATCGTCCTTCCCAGGCACAGCTGTAAGTATCATTATAAATCAACATTATAACAAATTTAAAGGGACACTGAACCCAAAATATTTTTTGTGTGATTCAAATAGAGCATGCAATGTTAATCAACTTTATAATTTACTCTTATCAATTTTTCGTCGTTCTCTTGCTATCTTTATTTATTTTTTTAAAGGCATCAAATTTTTTAAAATATTGTGAACTCTGGAAAGAACTTTTTTTTATTGGGGGATTAATTTATCCACCAATCAGCAGGGACAACCAAGGTTGATCACCAAAAATGGTCCTGAATATAAAATTACATTCTTGCATTTAAAATAAAGATACCAAGAGAATGAATTAGATTTGATAATAGGAGTAAATTATAAATTTGATTCAAATTTCATGCTCTATCTGAATCACAAAAGAAAATATTTGGGTTCAGTGTCCCTTTAATATCATATCACTCCATATACCAATCACCACTACTTGGATAGAACAATAGAAATATTAATTTTTCTTACCTTATCTCTTCTCTAACCCACTGGGAGTGTAATTTCTTCTGCTTGCTGTGTTTACACAGCTTGGCCTCAAGGCCAAAAGCTTTAAGGATAGGTGTGGATACCACAGGATAAATAAACTATTTAAATTTATAATGTAAGGACAATGGAAATATTTTTAAAAATTTAAATACACTCAAGCTGGAAAAGTGGATCATTGTAAACCAATTAAAGGGGAGAACATGTTTGAGTAAACTGTCCCTTTAATGGTTTATGTCTGAAGAACATATTTCATGTGAAATAATCAATATCGAATATTTAATTTTAAGAATGATTTCTCTTTCTTATTACATTGTATATTTTATCCATTTATATTATGTTGTGTAATTATCATTAATATTTTTCTATTTCTTTCTTTTAGGTTGTGACTCAACATGGCTCATGCTAGAAAGTCTAGCACGCATAGAGCAGGCCGTGTTGAGGAACTCGCTGTTCCTGGGAAGGATGCATGACAACATGAATGCCCAGCTCCAGGTTCAGCGTTCAACTCTCCTACATATAAGACGTATGAAGTTAATGTTTGAATCTGGAGCTGAGCATTCACAGGATGATGAAGGTGATGCCCAGTAAGTGGAGGATCTGGAGATGCTCCAAGGTCGCACATAAGATTCTTCCGTCCACATGTTACTGTTTTGGTTTTATATTGTTGCCATTTGGCCTTTTGTTTCTGTTGGTTTTTGTTGTGCCTGTTGCACTCTTTTACCTTGTCAAATGGGGCTGTGTTGGCCTTTGTTGGCCCTTGTCAACTCCCTCCAAGGACTGTGATGCACTCTTTTACCTTGTTAAATGGCTCCAATGGGGCTGTGATGCACTCTTTTACCTTGTCAAATGGCTCCAATGGGGCTGTGTTGGCCCTTGTCAACTCCCTCCAAGGACTGTGATGCACTCTTTTACCTTGTCAAATGGCTGCAATGGGGCTGTGTTGGCCCTTGTCAACTCCCTCCAAGGACTGTGATGCACTCTGTTACCTTGTCAAATGGCTCCAATGGGGCTGTGTTGGCCCTTGTCAACTCCCTCCAAGGACGGTGATGCACTCTGTTACCTTGTCAAATGGCTCCAATGGGGCTGTGTTGGCCTTTGTTGGCCCTTGTCAACTCCCTCCAAGGACTGTGATGCACTCTTTTACCTTGTCAAATGGCTGCAATGGGACTGTGTTGGCCCTTGTCAACTCCCTCCAAGGACTGTGATGCACTCTTTTACCTTGTCAAATGGCTGCAATGGGGCTGTGTTGGCCCTTGTCAACTCCCAGAGGGTTAGAGAGAGAGAGAGAGAGAGAGAGAGAGAGAGACACAATCACACACAGAGGGTTAGAGAGAGAAAAAGATAGAGAGACACAATCACACACAGAGGGTTAGAGAGAGAGGAAGAGAGAGAGACACAATCACACACAGATGGTTAGAGAGAGAGAGAGACACACAATCATACACATAGGGTTAGAGAGAGAGAGAAAGAGAGAGAGACACAATCACACACAGAGGGTTATAGAGAGAGAGAAAGAGAGAGAGACACACAATCACACACAGAGGGTTAGAGAGAGAAAGAGAGAGAGACACAATCACACACAGAGGGTTAGAGAGAGAGAAAGAGAGAGAGACACAATCACACACAGAGGGTTAGAGAGAGAGAGAGAGACACACAATCACATACAGAGGGTTAGAGAGAGAGAGAACGAGAGAGAGACACAATCACACACAGAGGGTTAGAGAGAGAGAAAGAGAGAGAGACACAATCACACACAGAGGGTTAGAGAGAGAGAGAGAGAGAGAGAGAGAGAGAGAGACACAATCACACACAGAGGGTTAGAGAGAGAGAGAAAGAGAGAGAGACACAATCACACACAGAGGGCTAGAGAGAGAGACACACAATCACACACAGAGGGTTAGAGAAAGAGAGAGAGAGACACAATCACACACAGAGGGTTAGAGAGAGAGAGAAAGAGAGAGAGAGACACAATCACACACAGAGGGTTTTGAGAAAAAGAGAGAGACACAACACACAGAGGGTTAGAGAAAGAGAGAGAGACACAATCACACACAGAGGGTTAGAGAGAGAGAGAAAGAGAGAGAGAGAGACACAATCACACATAGAGGGTTAGAGAGAGAGAGAAAGAGAGACACAATCACACACAGAGGGTTACAGAGAAAGAGAGAGACACAATCACACACAGAGGGTTAGAGAGAGAGAAAGAGAGAGAGACACAATCACACACAGAGGGTTAGAGAGAGAGAGAAAGAGAGACACAATCACACATAGAGGGTTAGAGAGAGAGAGAAAGAGAGAGACACACAATCACATACAGAGGGTTAGAGAGAGAGAGAAAGAGAGAGAGAGACACAATCACACACAGAGGGTTAGAGAGAGAGAGAAAGAGAGACACAATCACACATAGAGGGTTAGAGAGAGAGAGAAAGAGAGAGACACACAATCACATACAGAGGGTTAGAGAGACACAATCACACACAGAGGGTTAGAGAGAGAGAAAGAGAGACACAATCACATACAGAGGGTTAGAGAGAGAGAAATAGAGAGAGACACACAATCATACACAGAGGGTTAGAGAGAGAGAGAGAAAGAGAGAGAGACACAATCACACACAGAGGGTTAGAGAGAGAGAGAGAGAGAGAAAGAAAGAAAGAGAGACACAATCATACACAGGGGGTTAGAAAGAGAGAGAGACACAATCACACACAGAGGGTTAGAGAGAGAGAGAGAGAGAGAGAGAGAGAGAAAGAGACAGAATCACACACAGAGGGTTAGAGAGAGAGAGAAAGAGAGAGACACAATCATACACAGACGGTTAGAGAGAGAGAAAGAGAGAGAGAGAGAGACACAATCACACACAGAGGGTTGGAGAGAGAAAGAGAGAGACACAATCACACACAGAGGGTTAGAGAGAGAGAGAGAGAGACAATCACACACAGAGGGTTAGAGATAGAGAACGAGAGAGACACACAATCACACACAGAGGGTTAGAGAGAGAGAGAGAAAGAGAGAGATAGACACAATCACACACAGAGGGTTAGAGAAAAAGAGAGATACACAATCACACACAGAGGGTTAGAGATAGAGAAAGAGAGACACACACAATCACACACAGAGGGTTAGATAGAGAGAGAAAGAGAGAGAGACACACAATCACACACAGAGGGTTAGAGAGAGAGAGACACACAATCACACACAGAGGGTTAGAGAAAAAGAGAGAGACACAATCACACACAGAGGGTTAGAGAAAGAGAGAGAGACACACAATCACACACAGAGGGTTAGAGAGAGAGAAAGAGAGAGAGAGACACAATCACACACAGAGGGTTAGAGAGAGAGAAAGAGAGAGACACACAATCACACACAGAGGGTTAGAGAGAGAAAGAGAGAGAGAGAGACACGCAATCACACACAGAGGGTTAGAGAAAAAGAGAGAGACACAATCGCACACAGAGGGTTAGAGAAAGAGAGAGAGAGAGACACAATCACACACAGATGGTTAGAGAGAGAGAGAAAGAGAGAGAGAGACACAATCACACACAGAGGGTTAGAGAGAGAGAAAGAGAGAGAGACACAATCACATATAGAGGGTTAGAGAGAGAGAGAAAGAGAGACACAATCACACACAGAGGGTTACAGAGAAAGAGAGAGAGAGACACAATCACACACAGAGGGTTAGAGAGAGACAAAGAGAGACACAATCACACATAGAGGGTTAAAGAGAGAGAGAGAGAAAGAGAGAGACACACAATCACATACAGAGGGTTAGAGAGAGACACAATCACACACAGAGGGTTAGAGAGAGAAAGAGAGACACAATCACATACAGAGGGTTAGAGAGAGAGAAATAGAGAGACACACAATCACACACAGAGGGTTTTGAGAAAAAGAGAGAGACACAATCACACACAGAGGGTTAGAGAAAGAGAGGGAGACACAATCACACACAGAGGGTTAGAGAGAGAGAGAAAGAGAGAGAGAGAGACACAATCACACATAGAGGGTTAGAGAGAGAGAGAAAGAGAGACACAATCACACACAGAGGGTTACAGAGAAAGAGAGAGACACAATCACACACAGAGGGTTAGAGAGAGAGAAAGAGAGAGAGACACAATCACACATAGAGGGTTGGAGAGAGAGAGAAAGAGAGACACAATCACACACAGAGGGTTACAGAGAGAGAGAAAGAGAGAGAGAGACACAATCACACACAGAGGGTTAGAGAGAGAGAGAAAGAGAGACACAATCACACATAGAGGGTTAGAGAGAGAGAGAGAAAGCGAGAGACACACAATCACATACAGAGGGTTAGAGAGAGACACAATCACACACAGAGGGTTAGAGAGAGAGAAAGAGAGACACAATCACATACAGAGGGTTAGAGAGAGAGAAATAGAGAGACACACAATCATACACAGAGGGTTAGAGAGAGAGAGAGAAAGAGAGAGAGACACAATCACACACAGAGGGTTAGAGAGAGAGAGAGAGAGAGAGAGAGAGAGAGAGAGAGAGAGAGAGAGAGAGAGAAAGAAAGAGAGATACAATCATACACAGGGGGTTAGAAAGAGAGAGAGACACAATCACACACAGAGGGTTAGAGAGAGAGAGAAAGAGAGAGAGAGACACAATCACACACAGAGGGTTAGAGAGAGACAAAGAGAGACACAATCACACATAGAGGGTTAAAGAGAGAGAGAGAGAAAGAGAGAGACACACAATCACATACAGAGGGTTAGAGAGAGACACAATCACACACAGAGGGTTAGAGAGAGAAAGAGAGACACAATCACATACAGAGGGTTAGAGAGAGAGAAATAGAGAGACACACAATCATACACAGAGGGTTAGAGAAAGAGAGAGAGACACAATCACACACAGAGGGTTAGAGAGAGAGAAAGAGAGAGAGACACAATCATACACAGGGGGTTAGCAAGAGAGAGAGAGAGAGAGAGAGAGAGAGAGAAAGAGACACAATCACACACAGAGGGTTAGAGAGAAAGAGAGAGACACAATCACACACAGAGGGTTAGAGAGAGAAAGAGAGCGAGAGAGAGACACAATCACACACAGAGGGTTGGAGAGAGAAAGAGAGAGACACAATCACACACAAAGGGTTAGAGAGAGAGAGAGAGAGAGAGAGAGAGAGAGAGAGAGAGAGAGACAATCACACACAGAGGGTTAGAGAGAGAGGAAGAGAGAGAGACACAATGACACACAGAGGGTTAGAGAGAGAGAGAGAAAGAGAGAGACACACACAATCACACACAGAGGGTTAGAGAGAGAGACACACACAATCATACACAGAGGGTTAGAGAGAGAGGAAGAGAGAGAGACACAATCACACACAGAGGGTTAGAAAGAGAGAGACACACAATCATACACAGAGGGTTAGAGAGAGAGAGAGACACAATCACACACAGAGGGTTAGAGAGAGAGAAAGAGAGAGAGAGACACAATCACACACAGAGGGTTAGAGAGAAAGAAAGAGAGAGAGAGACACAATCACACACAGAGGGTTAGAGAGAGAGAAAGAGAGAGACACACAATCACACACAGAGGGTTAGAGAGAGAAAGAGAGAGAGAGAGAGACACAATCACACACAGAGGGTTAGAGAAAGAGAGAGAGAGACACAATCACACACAGAGGGTTAGAGAGAGAGAGAGACACAATCACACACAGAGGGTTAGAGAGAGAGAAAGAGAGAGAGACGCAATCACATATAGAGGGTTAGAGAGAGAGAGAAAGAGAGACACAATCACACACAGAGGGTTAGAGAGAGAGAAAGAGAGAGAGACGCAATCACATATAGAGGGTTAGAGAGAGAGAGAAAGAGAGACACAATCACACACAGAGGGTTACAGAGAAAGAGAGAGAGAGACACAATCACACACAGAGGGTTAGAGAGAGACAAAGAGAGACACAATCACACATAGAGGGTTAAAGAGAGAGAGAGAAAGAGAGAGACACACAATCACATACAGAGGGTTAGAGAGAGACACAATCACACACAGAGGGTTAGAGAGAGAAAGAGAGACACAATCACATACAGAGGGTTAGAGAGAGAGAAATAGAGAGACACACAATCATACACAGAGGGTTAGAGAAAGAGAGAGAGACACAATCACACACAGAGGGTTAGAGAGAGAGAAAGAGAGAGATACACAATCATACACAGGGGGTTAGAAAGAGAGAGAGAGAGAGAGAGAGAGAGAGAGAGAGGAGAGAGAGAGAGAGAGAGAGAGAGAGAGAGACACAATCACACACAGAGGGTTAGAGAGAAAGAGAGAGACACAATCACACACAGAGGGTTAGAGAGAGAAAGAGAGAAAGAGAGAGAGACACAATCACACACAGAGGGTTGGAGAGAGAAAGAGAGAGACACAATCACACACAGAGGGTTAGAGAGAGAGAGAGAGAGAGAGAGACAATCACACACAGAGGGTTAGAGAGAGAGGAAGAGAGAGAGACACAATCACACACAGAGGGTTAGAGAGAGAGAGAGAAAGAGAGAGACACACACAATCACACACAGAGGGTTAGAGAGAGAGACACACACAATCATACACAGAGGGTTAGAGAGAGAGGAAGAGAGAGAGACACAATCACACACAGAGGGTTAGAAAGAGAGAGAAAGAGAGAGACACACAATCATACACAGAGGGTTAGAGAGAGAGAGAGAGAGAGAGAGAGAGAGAGAGAGAGAGACACAATCACACACAGAGGGTTAGAGAGAGAGAAAGAGAGAGAGAGACACAATCACACACAGAGGGTTAGAGAGAGAGAGAAAGAGAGAGAAACATAATCACACACAGAGGGTTAGAGAGAGAGAAAGAGAGAGAGAGACACAATCACACACAGAGGGTTAGAGAGAGAGAGAAAGAGAGAGAAACATAATCACACACAGAGGGTTAGAGAGAGAGAAAGAGAGAGAGACACAATCACACACAGAGGGTTAGAGAGAGAGAGAGAGAGAGAGACAATCACACACAGAGGGTTAGAGAGAGAAAGAGAGAGAGACACAATCACACACAGAGGGCTAGAGAGAGACACACACAATCACACACAGAGGGTTAGAGAAAGAGAGAGAGAGACACAATCACACACAGAGGGTTAGAGAGAGAGAAAGAGAGAGAGACACAATCACACACAGAGGGTTAGAGAAAAAGAGAGAGACACAATCACACACAGAGGGTTAGAGAAAAAGAGAGAGACACAATCACACACAGAGGGTTAGAGAAAGAGAGAGAGAGAGACACAATCACACACAGAGGGTTAGAGAGAGAGAGAAAGATAGATAGAGAGAGACACAATCACACACAGAGGGTTAGAGAGAGAGAGAGAGAGATAGATAGAGAAAGAGAGAGACACAATCACACATAGAGGGTTAGAGAGAGAGAGAGAGAGAAAGAGAGACACAATCACACACAGAGGGTTACAGAGAAAGAGAGAGACACAATCACACACAGAGGGTTAGAGAGAGAGAAAGAGAGACACAATCACACACAGAGGGTTACAGAGAGAGAGAGAGAGAGAGAGACACACACAATCACACACAGAGGGTTAGAGAGAGAGAAAGAGAGACACAATCACACATAGAGGGTTAGAGAGAGAGAGAAAGAGAGAGAGAGACATAATCACACACAGAGGGTTAGAGAGAGAAAGAGAGAGAGAGACACACAATCATACACAGAGGGTTAGAGAGAGAGAGAGAGAGAGAAAGAGAGAGAGACAATCACACACAGAGGGTTAGAGAGAGAGACACAATCATACACAGAGGGTTAGAGAGAGAGAGAGAAAGAGAGAGAAACACAATCACACACAGAGGGTTAGAGAGAGAGACACAATCACACACAGAGGGTTAGAGAGAGAGACACACAATCACACACAGAGGGTTAGAGAGAGACACACAATCACACACAGAGGGTTTGAGAAAGAGAGAGAGACACAATCACACACAGAGGGTTAGAGAAAGAGAGAGAGACACAATCACACACAGAGGGTTAGAGAGAGAGAGAAAGAGAGAGACACAATCATACACAGAAGATTAGAGAGAGAGAGAGAGAAAGAGAGAGACACAATCACACACAGAGGGTTAGAGAGAGAGAAAGAGAGAGACACACAATCATACACAGAGGGTTAGAGAGAGAGAGAAAGAGAGAGAGACACAATCACACATAGAGGGTTAGAGAGAGAGACACAACCACACACAGAGGGTTAGAGAGAAAGAGAGAGAGACACAATCACACACAGAGGGTTAGAGAGACACATAAGGGAGGGGGAGGAAGAGAGACAGAGAGAGAAAGAGACCATGGGGGAGAACAACACATAAGGAGAGAGATGGATAGATAGAGAGAGAGAGAGAGACACACACACACAAGGGGGGAGAGAGGGACCACTGCCTTTTTAAGTAATAAAACAGCAGAGCTACAGAGAGTTCATAAAGTGAGACTATACATTAGTGTGAAGTACAGAGGCAAGCTGCTAAGTTAGTGGGTGTAAATTTTGAGTAAACAAAATACAAAAACGATCCTTTGCTGTAAAAGAGAACAAAAACACTAAACCACATTCATTAAATTATCATTTTCACTAACAGAATCCCTTTCAGTAAAATCTTACTTGATGTGGCTGAAACACTGCTCTCTCTGCCTCTCTTCCTGCTCTGTATAATGATTCAGGAAGTGACAGTGGCACATTCCACTGCACTTAGAGGGGAAGAACAGAACTCTCTTTTTTACTTTAGCAAAGCTAGCAGGTTCACAGGACAGCAACAAAATATATGAAAGTTGTTTTTTTCCGTTTTTGTTTTGTTTTTTATGATTTAACATCCAGCCCCAACCCTAAATTCCACTTACTAATGCCTCTCACTGGATTGGTTCAGCCCAAATAGGACTGCCTTAAATAAGCAGTTAATGGGCCATGCAATGACCTTAACCACTTTCATCCAGTAGGTGGCGCAGCATGTTGTGTAATGGTGGGCAGACCTGCTTGTGCCTCTCCATTGCACAACATGTAGCTGTGAAAAAAAAAATGCTGGGGGGAAAAAAATTACAATTTTTTTTTTTTTTAAAAGCCAATAAAAAAAATATATTTTTGCCCATATGAGAGGTGAAGCACTGCCTCACCTGCCTCTAGTGACTGCACATCACTGCATTGTAGCTATTTTAGGATTTATATTTATTTTACAAGCAACTTTGTATTTATTTTAACTAGGTACAATAGCTATTAAATAGTTAATAACTATTTAATAGCTACCTAGTTAAAATAATTAGAAAATTACCTGTAAAATAAATCCTAACCTAAGTTACAATTAAACCTAACACTACACTATCATTAAATAAATTAAATAAATTAACTACAAGTACCTACAATTAAATACAATTAAATAAACTAAACTAAAGTACAAAAAAACCCAAACACTAAATTACAAAAAATAAAAAAATATTACAAGAATTTTAAACTAATTACACCTAATCTAAGCCCCCTAATAAAATAAAAAAAAACTAAAATAATAAAAGTCCCTACCCTATTCTACATTACAAAGTAATCAGCTCTTTTACCAGCCCTTAAAAGGGCTTTTTGCGGGGCATGCCCCAAAGTAATCAGCTCTTTTGCCTGTAAAAAAAATACAACCCCCCCAACATTAAAACCCACCACCCACATACCCCTACTCTAACCCACCCAAACCCCCCTTAAATAAACCTAACACTACCCCCCTGAAGATCTCCCTACCTTGAGTCGTCTTCACCCAGCCGGACCGATCGGAACAGCCAATAGAATGCGAGGTCAATCTGATTGGCTGATTGGATCAGCCAATCAGATTGAACTTCAACCTGATTGGCTGATTGAATCAGCCAATCAGATTTTTCCTACCTTAATTCCGATTGGCTGATAGAATCCTATCAGCCAATCGAAATTCAAGGGACGCCATCTTGGATGACGTCACTTAAAGGTACCATCATTTAGTTGTCAGATCAAGAAAGAAGAGGATGCTCCGCGTCGGATGTCTTTAGGATGCTGCCGCTCCACTCCGGATGGATAAAGATAGAAGATGCCGCCTGGATGAAGACTTCTGATGGATGGAAGACCTCTTCTTGCCCCGCTTGGATGAAGACTTCTGCCGGTCTGGATGTCCTCTTCTGCCCCATCGGATGAAGACTTCGGCCCGGCTGGGTGAAGACGACTCAAGGTAGGGAGATCTTCAGGGGGGTAGTGTTAGGTTTATTTAAGGGGGGTTTGGGTTGGTTAGAGTAGGGGTATGTGGGTGGTGGGTTTTAATGTTGGGGGTGTTAGGGTTAGACAGGTTTAGGGGTTAATAACTTTATTATAGTAGCGGCGACATTGGGGGCGGGAGATTAGGGGTTAATAATTGTAGGTAGGTGGCGGCGATGTTAGGGAGGGCAGATTAAATCACTAATCTATAGGTGATAATTTATAGGGGAACCAATAAGTAAAAGATAACATTAAGAGAGTAGAATATCAAACGTTGAAGTGATAAACCATCTTTTGAAATTCCATACAATATGAGGTGTTCTACAACATCTAAATCCATATTCATATTACTTAAGTTCATCTCTTACAATGTTAAAAACTCTACAATCTAAACTGGATACCAATGTATTTTATCAAACACATCCAATGAGATAAGGTTAAAAACGCAAACTACAATTTTGGTAGTAATGATTCATCCCGCTGAATTTCATGTAAATACAAGTCATTTAATAATATCTGTATATGCATTCTAGCTAATAAAATTAATCTCTTACATTGGAAAATACTAAGGTCCAATGTCAAGATTTAAATATATATTTCATTAAACATATTTAATGGGTTAATGTTAAAAATGTTAAAAACGCAAATCAATGAATCACCTTATGGAATTTCATATAACAAAAGTTGCTTAATATTTATGTCAATGAAGTTCATTCCTCACAACGTGAGCACACCAAGATATAAACTTTGATACTAATACATTCCATCTAACATTTCGAATGAGTTAATGATGTAAATACAATTAAGATTTTGCAAAGATATTTTACTGCCAAAGAAGATATCTACCAATAGTCCATAAAGTTGTATTGAATATATTCTATAAGATAATAAGGAATAAAAGGCAAATCTTAGCAGATGTATATATTTTTATTGCTACACAGATATCTGCTAAGAGCCCACAGCAATCTGTTGAACAAGTAGCGTAACATTAAAAATCGGATCTAAGTTGAGTTCACGAGAGAAAAACCAATCAAAGGATAATTTGAATCTATACTCATGAAAGAAACAATATGATTGAGGTTTTGTCTCCCTTCATCTAATTGGCCAAAAACCGGCAAAAGGGTGGAGCAAAGGAGACGTTAAATATTCGAAACAAAGGCGCGCCCGCACCCTTTGACAAAGCCAGGTTACTTTTGAAACATGTTAGGGGATCGTGTCTATATGTAATTTTAGTTCGTCTGCTCTTTAAATCATTAATCTTAGGTGAAAATGTCTCACCACTAGTGATGTCGCGAACTGTTCGCCGGAGAACAGTTCCCGGCGAACATAGCTTGTTCGCGTTCACCGCTGTGGGCGAACATATGCGATGTTCGATCCGCCCCCTATTTGTCATCATTGAGAAAACTTTGACCCTGTATCTCACAGCCTTCTGACACATTTGAGCCAATCAGCAGCAGACACTCCCTCACAGACCCTCCCAGCTCCTTGGCAGCAGCCATTTTAGATTCATTACGATCTTGCTTTCTTAGTGAGAGGAGCTTTAGTGTTACTGCTGCTGACATTATAGGGAAATAGATAGCTAGGCTAGTGTATTTAGTGTCCACTACAGTCCTGAAGGACTCATCTAATCTCTGCTGTAAGGACAGCACCCCAAAAAGCCCTTTTTAGGCCTAGAACTTCAGTGTTTTTTTAATTTTTTTTATTTGTAATTTTATTTGCATTTTCCAGGCTTAAAGCCTGTGTGTGAGGCTCACAGCATATACTGTGATTAGTGCCACCACTGATATCTGCTTAACATTTGTGTAAATTTAAACAACAAAACTTTTAAATCATTTTGCTAGTGTAATCTACTTTCATTTTCTATCAGGCCTGTGTGTCAGGCTTACACAGCATATACTGTGCTTAATTGCTGTGCCAGCAGCCACCACTCATATCTGCTTAACATTATTTTAAATTTAAAAAACAAAACTTTTAAATCATTTTGCTAGTGTAATCTAATTTCATTTTCTATCAGGCCTGTGTGTCAGGCTTACACAGCATACACTGTGGTTAATTGCTGTGCCAGCAGCCACCACTCATATCTGCTTAACATTATTTTAAATTTAAAAAACAAAACTTTTAAATCATTTTGCTAGTGTAATCTAATTTCATTTTCTATCAGGCCTGTGTGTCAGGCTTACACAGCATACACTGTGGTTAATTGCTGTGCCAGCAGCCACCACTCATATCTGCTTTACATTATTTTAAATTTTAAAAAAAAACAACTTTTAAATCATTTTGCTAGTGTAATCTAATTTCATTTTCTATCAGGCCTGTGTCTCAGGCTCACACAGCATATACTGTGGTTAATTGCTCTGTGCCAGCAGCCACCACTCATATCTGCTTAACATTAGTGTAAATTTAAACAACCAAACTTTTAAATCATTTTGCTAGTGTAATCTAATTTCATTTTCTATCAGGCCTGTGTGTCAGGCTTACACAGCATATACTGTGGTTAATTGCTGTGCCAGCAGCCACCACTCATATCTGCTTAACATTATTGTAAATTAAAAAACAACAACTTTTAAATCATTTTGTTAGTGTAATCTAATTTCATTTTCTATCAGGCCTGTGTCTCAGGCTCACACAGCATATACTGTGGTTAATTTCTCTGTGCCAGCCAGGCAGCCACCACTCATATCTGCTTAACATTAGTGTAAATTTAAACAACAAAACTTTTAAATCATTTTGCTAGTGTCATCTAATTTCATTTTCTATCAGGCCTGTGTGTCAGGCTTATGTGGTTAATTGCTGTGCCAGCAGCCACCACTCATATCTGCTAAACAGTATTGTAAATTAAAAAAACAACAACTTTTAAATAATTTTGCTAGTGTAATCTAATTTCATTTTCTATCAGGCCTGTGTCTCAGGCTCACACAGCATATACTGTGGTTAATTGCTCTGTGCCAGCAGCCACCACTCATATCTGCTTAACATTAGTGTAAATTTAAACAACAAAACTTTTAAATCATTTTGCTAGTGTAATCTAATTTCATTTTCTATCAGGCCTGTGTGTCAAGCTTACACAGCATATACTGTGGTTAATTGCTGTGCCAGCAGCCACCACTCATATCTGCTTAAAATTATTTTAAATTTAAAAAAACAAAACTTTTAAATCATTTTGCTAGTGTAATCTAATTTCATTTTCTATCAGGCCTGTGTGTCAGGCTTACACAGCATACACTGTGGTTAATTGCTGTGCCAGCAGCCACCACTCATATCTGCTTAACATTATTTTAAATTTAAAAAACAAAACTTTTAAATCATTTTGCTAGTGTAATCTAATTTCATTTTCTATCAGGCCTGTGTGTCAGGCTTACACAGCATACACTGTGGTTAATTGCTGTGCCAGCAGCCACCACTCATATCTGCTTTACATTATTTTAAATTTGAAAAAAAAAAAAAAAACTTTTAAATCATTTTGCTAGTGTAATCTAATTTCATTTTCTATCAGGCCTGTGTCTCAGGCTCACACAGCATATACTGTGGTTAATTGCTCTGTGCCAGCATCCACCACTCATATCTGCTTAACATTAGTGTAAATTTAAACAACAAAACTTTTAAATCATTTTGCTAGTGTAATCTAATTTCATTTTCTATCAGGCCTGTGTGTCAGGCTTACACAGCATATACTGTGGTTAATTGCTGTGCCAGCAGCCACCACTCATATCTGCTTAACATTATTGTAAATTAAAAAAAAAAACCCTTTTAAATCATTTTGCTAGTGTAATCTAATTTCATTTTCTATCAGGCCTGTGTCTCAGGCTCACACAGCATATACTGTGGTTAATTGCTCTGTGCCAGCCAAGTAGCCACCTCATATCTGCTTTACATTAGTGTAAATTTAAACAACAAAACTTTTAAATCATTTTGCTAGTGTAATCTAATTTCATTTTCTATCAGGCCTGTGTGTCAGGCTTCTGTGGTTAATTGCTGTGCCAGCGGCCACCACTCATATCTGCTTAACATTATTGTAAATTTAAAATAAAAAACTTTTAAATCATTTTGCTAGTGTAATCTAATTTCATTTTCTATCAGGCCTGTGTCTCAGGCTCACACAGCATATACTGTGGTTAATTGCTCTGTGCCAGCAGCCACCACTCATATCTGCTTAACATTAGTGTAAATTTAAACAACAAAACTTTTAAATCATTTTGCTAGTGTCATCTAATTTCATTTTCTATCAGGCCTGTGTGTCAGGCTTACACAGCATAAACTGTGGTTAATTGCTGTGCCAGCAGCCACCACTCATATCTGCTTAACATTATTGTAAATTTAAAAAAAAAAAATCATTTTAAATCATTTAGCTAGTGTAATCTAATTCTAATCTAATCTAATTTCATTTTCTATCAGGCCTGTGTCAGCATATACTTTGGTTAATTGCTGTGCCAGCCACCACTCATAAACATTATTGTAAATTAAAAAAAAAATTTAAAATCATTTTGCTAGTGTAATCTAATTTCATTTTCCATCAGGCCTGTGTGTCAGGCTCACATCATATAGTGTGATTAATAGCTCTTTTTTCCACCACTTATATCTGGTGTAACATTAGTGTAAATTTTTTAAAACATTTTTTTTACATCAGTCCTCTTCTAGTGTTATTTAATATTAGTTGCCAGGCCAGCCTGGCTGCCATTATTGCCAGCCTGTGTGTCAGGCTGCCAGCATATACTGTGCCTACTTCCATCCTCAGTGCCAGTCCACCACTCCCATCTGGTGTAACATTAGTTTACATTTTGCCAGCCTGTGTGTCAGGCTGCCAGCACATACTGTGCCTACTTCTATCCTGAGTGCTATCACTCCTATCTGTTGTAACATTATTTTTACTTTTTTTTTAAAAAACTTTTACATCAGTCTGCTATTGTTATTTAATTGCAGTTGCCTGTCTGCCAGCGTGTGTGCCAGGCCCACTTTCCAACTAGTGCCACGAATCATATTTGTTATAACAGTAGTGTAAATATTTAAAATAAAAACTTTTTTGACTGTGAATCATCAGTCTGCTAGTGCAATTGAATTGCAGTTGCCTGCCTGCCAGCGTGTGTGCCAGGCCCACTTGCCAACTAGTGCCACCAATCATATTTGTTATAACAGTATTGTAAATATTTAAAATAAAAACTTTATTGACTGAGAAACATCAGTCATCTAGTGTAATCTAATTGCAGTTGCCTTCCTCCCAGCGTGTGTGCCAGGCCCACTTGCCAACTAGTGCCACCAATCATATTTGTTATAACAGTAGTGTAAATATTTAAAAAAAATATTTTTTGACTGTGAAAGATCAGTCTGCTAGTGTAATCTAATTGAAGTTGCCTGCCTGCCTGCCAGCGTGTGTGCCAGGCCCACTTGCTGCCAACTATTGCCACCAATCATATTTGTTATAACAGTTTTGAAAATATTTAAAATCAAAACTTTTTTGACTTTGAATCATCAGTCTGCTAGTGCAATTGAATTGCAGTTGCCTGCCTGCCAGCATGTGTGCCAAGCCAACTTGCCAACTAGTGCCACCAATCATTTTTGTTCTAACAGTATTGTAAATATTTAAAATAAAACATGTTTAGAATGTGAATCATCAGTCTGCTAGTGCAATTGAATTGCATTTTCCTGCCTGCCAGCATGTGTGCCAGGCCCACTAGCCAACTAGTGCCACCAATCATATTTGTTGTAACAGTATTGTAAATATTTAAAATAAAAACTTTTTTGACTGTGAATCATCAGTCTGCTAGTGCCATTGAATTGCAGTTGCCTGCCTGCCAGCGTGTGTGCCAGGCCCACTTGCTGCCAACTATTGCCACCAATCATATTTGTTATAACAGTATTGTAAATATTTAAAATAAAAACTTTTTTTACTGTGAAACATCAGTCATCTAGTGTAATCTAATTGCAGTTGCCTTCCTCCCAGCGTGTGTGCCAGGCCCACTTGCCAAGCCAACTAGTGCCACCAATCATATTTGTTCTAACAGGTTTGAAAATATTTAAAATAAAAACTTTTTTGACTGTGAATCATCAGTCTGCTAGTGCAATTGAATTGCAGTTGCCTGCCTGCCAGCGTGTGTGCCAGGCCCACTTGCCGTTTCCAACTAGTGCCACCAATCATATTTGTTCTAACAGTATTGTAAATATTTTTTTAAAAAAACTTTTTGGACTGTGAAGCATCAGTCAGCTAGTGTAATCTAATTGCAGTTGCCTTCCTCCCAGCATGTGTGCCAGCCAGGCCCACTTGGCAACTAGTGCCACCAATCATATTTGTTGTCACAGTACTTTTAATATTTAAAAAATAAACATTTTTGACTTTGAAACATCAGTCTGTTTTTTTGTGTCAGGCTCACAGTGTATACTGTGCCCACTTGCCCAGTGCCACCACTCATAATTTGTTTAATAGTATTGTAAGTGTACATTTTAAAAAAAAAATGACAGGCAGAGGCAGGCCACCCCACAGGTGCCGTCGTGGTCGTGGTGCTGTGATTCCTTTAGACCCTACAAATATGCACATTGTTCAGAGGCCAGGTGCAAGGGACGTGAAAAGTTCTGAGGAGGACCTAGTTGAATGGCTAACACAGGACACCCAATCTTCTACAGCTTCCACTCCTAGTCCTCCTAACCTTGACGCACCATCCACCTCCAGCTGTGCTTTGGGCACCTCTCAAGTGACCAGTGCCACTCGGCCGCCTGTCGCCACCACCAACACTAGCACCACAGCCACTTCACTTGATCTGTCAGAGGAGTTATTGACACATCAGTTGGAAGAAATGAGTGATGCGCAACCATCATTGACAGAGGATGTAGATAACAGTGATATGTCTCAGTCAGGCAGCATTACAGACATGGAGGTACGGTGTGATGATGATGATGATGTTGTACCCGCTGCTGCTTCCTTTGTTGATGTGTCAGATACAAGTGAAGCGGTTGATGATGATGTGTCGGTGGATGTCACGTGGGTGCCTGCTAGAAGAGAAGAAGAACAGGGGGAAAGTTCAGATGGAGAGACAGAGAGGAGGAAGAGGAGACGAGTTGGAAGCAGGGGGAGGTCATTGCAAGGAGCTAGTGGCACAGTCAGACAGCATGCATTGGCCCCCGGGGTCAGCCAGACAGCACGCCGACGCCAATCAAAGCATGCTGTTGCCACCACCAGAATGCCGTCATCGCAGAGCTCAGCAGTGTGGCATTTTTTTTGTGTGTCTGCCTCTGACAACAGCGATGCCATTTGCAACCTGTGCCAAAAGAAACTGAGTCGTGGGAAGTCCAACACCCACCTAGGTACAACTGCTTTGCGAAGGCACATGGTCTCACATCACAAACGCAGATGGGAAGAACACATAAGTAGAAGCAGCACACAAACTCAAAGCTGCCCTCCTCCTCCTGGTCCAGCATCTTCAGCCACGTCAACCACTGCTGTCCTCCTTGCCCCCTCTCAACCATCCTCCACTCAGTCTCTCTTACGTAGCAGCTCCTGGTCATCTGCCCACAGTCAGGTGTCTGTCAAGGACATGTTTGAGCGTAAGAAGCCAATGTCACAAAGTCACCCCCTTGCCCGGCGTCTGACAGCTGGCTTGTCTGAACTCTTAGCCCACCAGCTTATACCATGCATGCTGGTGGAGTCTGAGGCTTTAAAAAATTTTGTATCTATTGGGACACCGCAGTGGAAGGTACCTGGCAGAAATTTCTTTTCACAAAAGGCAATCCCAAACCTGTACTCGATTGTGCGAAAGGAAGTAATGGCATGTCTGGCACACAGCGTTGGGGCAAGGGTCCATCTGACCACTGATAGCTGGTCTGCAAAGCATGGTCAGGGCAGGTATATCACCTACACTGTGCATTGGGTAAACCTGCTGACATCTGACAAGCATGGAATGCGTGGCTCTGCAGAGGAGTTGGTGACACCGCCACGACTTGCAGGCAGACCTGCTGCTACCTCCTCTACTCCTCCTACTCCATCCTCTTCCATAACCTCTTCCTCGGCTGAGTCCTCTTCTGCGTCTTGCTCCACATCAACGGCACCCACCCAGCTCCCCAGGTACTATTCAACATCCCGGATACGGCAGTGCCACGCCGTCTTGGGGTTGACTTGCCTGAAAGCCGAGAGTCAAACCGCACCAGCACTCCTGTCCGCCCTGAATGCACAGGTGGATCAGTGGCTGACACCGCACTAACTGGAGATTGGCAAGGTTGTTTCTGACAATGGAAGTAATTTGGTGGCGGCATTGAAATTGGGCAAGTTGACACATGTGCTGTGCATGGCACATGTGTGTAATCTGATTGTACAACGCTTTGTGCATAAGTACCCAGGCTTACAGGACATCCTGAAGCAGGCCAGGAAGGTGTGTGGCCATTTCAGGCATTCCTACACGGCCATGGCGCACTTGTCCGATATCCAGCGTCGAAACAACCTGCCAGTGAGGCGCTTGATTTGCGACAGCCCGACACGGTGGAATTCAACACTCCTAATGTTCGACCGCCTGCTCCAACAAGAAAAAGCTGTTAATGAGTATTTGTATGACCGGGGTGCTAGGACAGCCTCTGGGGAGCTGGGGATTTTTTTGCCAAATTACTGGACGCTCATGCGCAATGCCTGTAGGCTCATGCGTCCTTTTGAGGAGGTGACAAACCTTGTCAGTCGCACCGAAGGCACCATCAGCGACATCATACCATTTGTTTTCTTCCTGGAGCGTGCCCTGCGAAGAGTGCTGGATCAGGCTGTAGATGAGCGTGAAGAGGAAGAGGAAGAGTTGTGGTGTCCATCACCACCAGAAACAGCCTTATCAGCATCTCTTGCTGGACCTGCGGCAACGCAGGAAGAGGATTGTGAGGAAGAGGAGTCAGAGGAGGAATGTGGCTTTGAGGAGGAGGAGGAGGAAGACCAAGCACAACCGGCATCCCAGGGTGCTCGTTGTTGTCACCTATCTGGTACCCGTGGTGTTGTACGTGGCTGGGGGGAAGAAGATACCTTCAGTGACATCAGTGAGGACAAGGAACTGGACATGATTAGCTCGGCATCCAACCTTGTGCAAATGGGGTCTTTCATGCTGTCGTGCCTGTTGAGGGACCCTCGTATAAAAAAGCTGAAGAAGAACGACCTGTACTGGGGGTCCACGCTACTAGAGTAAGCATAAAGTGCCTGAAATGTTACCAAATTCCTGCAAGTCGGAAAGGATGGAGCATTTCAAAAATAAATTAAAAACTATGCTTTACACAGCGTATAAGGGTGATGTCACAGCACAACGGGAAACTAACAGGGGAAGAGATGAAAGTAATGCTCCTCCTCCCACAACCACGGCGGCAAGGACAGGACACTTTCCTGACGTGTTGTTGATGGAGGACATGCGGACCTTTTTAACTCCTATGCATCGCCAGAGCCTTTCGGGATCCAACCTCAGAGAAAGACTCAACCGACAGGTAGCAGACTACCAAGCATTAACTGTGGATCTCGACACTCTGAGGAGCGATGGACCCCTTGACTACTGGGTGTGCAGGCTTGACCTGTGGCCTGAGCTATCCCAATTTGCAATCGAACTTCTGGCCTGCCCCGCTTCAAGTGTCCTGTCAGAAAGGACCTTCAGTGCAGCAGGAGGTTTTGTCACTGAGAAGAGAAGTCGCCTAGGTCAAAGAAGTCTTGATTATCTCACCTTTATTAAAATGAATGAGGGATGGATCCCGAAGGGACTGACATTGGGTGATACATTTGAGTAAAAAAGGCCTGATGATGAGATGAGCTGCCTTGGGCTACAAATGGTACACACGCTGGTGTATTTTTTCTTAGAATGCAGGATGACTTGTGTGACTTATCCGCCAACAACTAGTGTTCAAGCCGCAAGGTTTAAGGGCACTTTCTAACTGTTTTACAAACATAAATTTTTCTGGCCGGTGCTACAGCAGCGGCTGCAACAATACCGAATTTTTCAGGCATTTGGACATGCCTAATTTTTCTGGCCTCTGGTGCAGCACTGTGGCTACAAAACCCAAACCAAAAAACTGCACATAACAGTGATGAAACTGTTAAGAATACTACTCAGTCATTAACACACCACTCATATCTGGTGGCACAGTAGATTGCACGCACAGTGCCCCAAATTTGAAGTAGGAGGACCGACCAAGCATCTTTTTCCATCTTACGTTTCCGAAAAATTATCTATGGTTTCCTAAAAAGGATGCCATACCTGTACTCGATTGTGCAAAAGGATGGCATATGTGGTGTTTCATGCTGTTGGGCCTGTTGAGGGTCGTGGGCCATCGTATAAAAAGGCTGAAGGAGAAGGACCTGTACTGGGTGTCCAAGCACGTTTTTTGTTCAATATTCCCGGTTCCTCTAAATTATCTCCGGGTTCCTCAAATCAATGCCATATCTGTAATCTATTGTGCAAAAGGATGGCATATGTGGTGTTTCATGCTGTTGTGCCTGTTGAGGGTCGTGGGCCATCGTATAAAAAGGCTGAAGGAGAACCACCTGTACTGGGTGTCCAAGCACGTTTTTTGTTCAATATTCCCGGTTCCTCTAAATTATCTCCGGGTTCCTCAAATCAATGCCATATCTGTAATCTATTGTGCAAAAGGATGGCATATGTGTTGTTTTATGCTGTTGTGCCTGTTGAGGGTCGTGGGCCATTGTATAAAAAGGCTGAAGGAGAACGACCTGTACTGGGTGTCCAAGCACGTTTTTTGTTCAATATTCCAGGTTCCTTAAAATTATCCCCGGGTTCATCAAATCAATGCCATATCTGTAATCTATTGTGCAAAAGGATGGCATATGTGGTGTTTCATGCTGTTGTGCCTGTTGAGGGTCGTGGGCCATCGTATAAAAAGGCTGAAGGAGAACGACCTGTACTGGGTGTCCAAGCACGTTTTTTGTTCAATATTCCCGGTTCCTCTAAATTATCTCCGGGTTCCTCAAACCAATGCTATATCTGTAATCTATTGTGCAAAAGGATGGCATATGTGGTGTTTCATGCTGTTGTGCCTGTTGAGGGTCGTGGGCCATCGTATAAAAAGGCTGAAGGAGAACGACCTGTACTGGGTGTCCAAGCACGTTTTTTGTTCAATATTCCCGGTTCCTCTAAATTATCTCTGGGTTCCTCAAATCAATGCCATATCTGTAATCTATTGTGCAAAAGGATGGCATATGTGGTGTTTCATGTTGTTGTGCCTGTTGAGGGTCATGTGCCATCGTATAAAAAGGCTGAAGGAGAACGACCTGTACTGGGTGTCCAAGCGCGTTTTTTGTTCAATATTCCCGGTTCCTCTAAATTATCTCCGGGTTCCTAAAATCAATGCAATATCTGTAATCTATTGTGCAAAAGGATGGCATATGTGGTGTTTCATGTTGTTGTGCCTGTTGAGGGTCGTGGGCCATCATATAAAAAGGCTGAAGGAGAACGACCTGTACTGGGTGTCCAAGCACGTTTTTTGTTCAATATTCCCGGTTCCTCTAAATTATCTCCGGGTTCCTCAAATCAATGCCATATCTGTAATCTATTGTGCAAAAGGATGGCATATGTGGTGTTTCATGCTGTTGTGCCTGTTGAGGGTCGTGGGCCATCATATAAAAAGGCTGAAGGAGAACGACCTGTACTGGATGTCCAAGCACGTTTTTTGTTCAATATTCCCGGTTCCTCTAAATTATCTCCGGGTTCCTCAAATCAATGCCATATCTGTAATCTGTTGTGCAAAAGGATGGCATATGTGGTGTTTTATGCTGTTGTGCCTGTTGAGGGTCGTGGGCCATCGTATAAAAAGTCTGAAGGAGAACGACCTGTACTGGGTGTCCAAGCACGTTTTTTGTTCAATATTCCAGGTTCCTTAAAATTATCTCCGGGTTCCTCAAATCAATGCAATATCTGTAATCTATTGTGCAAAAGGATGGCATATGTGGTGTTTCATGCTGTTGGGCCTGTTGAGGGTCGTGGGCCATTGTATAAAAAGGCTGAAGGAGAACGACCTGTACTGGGTGTCCAAGCACGTTTTTTGTTCAATATTCCCGGTTCCTCTAAATTATCTCCGGGTTCCTCAAATCAATGCCATATCTGTAATCTATTGTGCAAAAGGATGGCATATGTGGTGTTTCATGCTGTTGTGCCTTTTGAGGGTCGTGGGCCATTGTATAAAAAGGCTGAAGGAGAACGACCTGTACTGGGTGTCCAAGCACGTTTTTTGTTCAATATTCCAGGTTCCTTAAAATTATCTCCGGGTTCCTCAAATCAATGCCATATCTGTAATCTATTGTGCAAAAGGATGGCATATGTGGTGTTTCCTGCTGTTGTTTCTGTTGAGGGTCCGGGACCCTCTTATAAAAAGGCTGAAGGAGAACGAAGTGTACTGGTTGTCCAAGCATCTTTTTCCATCTCCCGGTTCCTAAAAATTATCTCCGGGATCCTAAAATCGATGCCATCCCTGTACTCTATTGTGCAAAAGGATGGCATATGTGGTGTTTCATGCTGTTGTTTCTGTTGAGGGTCCTGGACCCTCTTATAAAAAGGCTGAAGGAGAACGACCTGTACTGGGTGTCCAAGCATGGTTTTTTGTTCAATTTCCCGGTTCCTAAAAATTATCTCGGGTTTCTAAAATGGATGCCATACCTGTACATTATTGTTCAAAAGGATGGCATATGTGGTGTTTACTGCTGTTGTTTCTGTTGAGGGTCCTGGACCCTCGTCTAAAAAGGCTGAAGGAGAACGACCTGTACTGGGTGTACTGTCCAAGCATCTTTTTCCATCTCCCGGTTCCTAAAAATTATCTCCGGGTTTCTAAAATCAATGCCATACCTGTACTGGATTATTCAAAAGGATGGCATATGTGGTGTTTCCTGCTGTTGTTTCTGTTGAGGGTCCGGGACCCTCGTATAAAAAGGCTGAAGGAGAACGAAGTGTACTGGTTGTCCAAGCATCTTTTTCCATCTCCCGGTTCCTAAAAATTATCTCCGGGTTCCTAAAATCGATGCCATACCTGTACTCTATTGTTCAAAAGGATGGCATATGTGGTGTTTCCTGCTGTTGTTTCTGTTGAGGGTCCGGGACCCTCTTATAAAAAGGCTGAAGGAGAACGTAGTGTACTGGTTGTCCAAGCATCTTTTTCCATCTCCCAGTTCCTAAAAATTATCACCGGGTTCCTAAAATCGATGCCATACCTGTACTCTATTGTTCAAAAGGATGGCATATGTGGTGTTTCATGCTGTTGTTTCTGTTGAGGGTCCGGGACCCTCTTATAAAAAGGCTGAAGGAGAACGAAGTGTACTGGGTGTCCAATCATGTTTTTTTTTCAATTTCCCGGTTCCTAAAAATGATCTCCGGGTTTCTAAAATCGATGCCATACCTGTACTGGTTTATTCAAAAGGATGGCATATGTGGTGTTTCCTGCTGTTGTTTCTGTTGAGGGTCTGGGACCCTCGTATCAAAAGGCTGAAGGAGAACGAAGTGTACTGGGTGTCCAATCATTTTTTTTGTTCAATTTCCCGGTTCCTAAAAATTATCTCCGGGTTTCTAAAATCAATGCCATACCTGTACTCTATTGTTCAAAAGGATGGCATATGTGTTGTTTCCTGCTGTTGTTTCTGTTGAGGGTCCTGGACCCTCACCTAAAAAGGCTGAAGGAGAACGACCTGTACTGGGCGTACTGTCCAAGCATCTTTTTCAATCTCCCAGTTCCTAAAAATTATCTACGGGTTTCTAAAATCAATGCCATACCTGTACTGGATTATTCAAAAGGATGGCATATGTGGTGTTTCCTGCTGTTGTTTCTGTTGAGGGTCCGGGACCCTCGTATACAAAGGCTGAAGGAGAACGAAGTGTACTGGGTGTCCAATCATGTTTTTTTTTCTATTTCCTGGTTCCTAAAAATTATCTCCGGGTTCCTAAAATCGATGCCATACCTGTACTCTATCGTGCAAAAGGATGGCATAGGTGGTGTTTCCTGCTGTTGTGTCTGTTGAGGGTCCTGGACCCTCGTCTACAAAGGCGGAAGGAGAACGACCTGTACTGGATGTCAAAGCATCTTTTTCCATCTCCCGGTTCCTAAAAATTATCTCTGGGTTCCTAAAATGGATGCCATACCTGTACTCTATTGTGCAAAAGGATGGCATATGTGGTGTTTCCTGCTGTTGTTTCTGTTGAGGGTCCGGGACCCTTGTATAAAAAGGCTGAAGGAGAACGACCTGTACTGGGTGTCCAATCATTTTTTTTGTTCAATTTCCCGGTTCCTAAAAATTATCTCCGGGTTTCTAAAATCAATGCCATACCTGTACTCTATCGTGCAAAAGGATGGCATAGGTGGTGTTTCCTGCTGTTGTGTCTGTTGAGGGTCCTGGACCCTCGTCTACAAAGGCGGAAGGAGAACGACCTGTACTGGATGTCAAAGCATCTTTTTCCATCTCCCGGTTCCTAAAAATTATCTCTGGGTTCCTAAAATGGATGCCATACCTGTACTCTATTGTTCAAAAGGATGGCATATGTGCTGTTTCCTGCAGTTGTTTCTCTTGAGGGTCCTGGACCCTCACCTAAAAAAGCTGAAGGAGAACAACCTGTACTGGGTGTACTGTCCAAGCATCTTTTTCCATCTCCCGGTTCCTAAAAATTATCTCCGGGTTTCTAAAATCGATGCCATACCTGTACTGGATTATTCAAAAGGATGGCATATGTGGTGTTTCCTGCTGTTGTTTCTGTTGAGGGTCCGGGACCCTCGTATAAAAAGGCTGAAGGAGAACGAAGTGTACTGGGTGTCCAATCATTTTTTTTGTTCAATTCCCGGTTCCTAAAAATTATCTCCGGGTTTCTAAAATGGATGCCATACCTGTACTCTATTGTGCAAAAGGATGGCATATGTGCTGTTTCCTGCTGTTGTTTCTGTTGAGGGTCCTGGACCCTCGTCTAAAAAGGCTGAAGTACTGGGTGTCCAAGCATCTTTTTCCATCTCCCGGTTCCTAAAAATTATGTCCGGGTTCCTAAAATCGATGCCATCCCTGTACTCTATTGTGCTAAAGGATGGCATATGTGGTGTTTCATGCTGTTGTTTCTGTTGAGGGTCGCGGACCCTCGTCTAAAAAGGCTGAAGGAGAACGGCCTGTACTGGGGGTCCAAGCATCTTTTTGCATCTCCCGGATGTAGCGTTACTCCACTAGGGGGTCTCCCTTCCTCTGTCCAAACCCAGGGGTGGCCACCATATATTGGGACCAGAGATATAGTTGCTGAGACCAGTGTCAAGCCAGTGGGTGTATCTCCCGCAGCTGGGCTGGTCTCAGTGGACTCCCAGTCAGGTAGCATCCTCTCTGCACTGCAGCTCTTTCTTGGCAGGTATCGTCCCCTCTGCCTGTCTGCTTCTAAGCAGGAATAAATCCCCCTGCCAGGCTGCTTCTTGGCAGGAATTGATCCCTCTGCCTCCAAATAGTGGGACCAGGGCTATCGTGGCTGAGACTGGGGTCAAGCCAGCGGCTGTATCTCCCCCAGCTGGGCTGGTCTCAGTGGGCTCCCAGGCAGGTAGCGTCCCCTCTGCCTGTCTGCTTCTAGGCAGGAATAGATCCCTCTGCCTCATTGCACACTTCCAGCAGGTATCATGCCCTCTGGTTTCTTATAGGCATGAATCGATCCCTCTGCCTTGCTGCTCCTTTCAGACAGGCCAGCTCTTTGCATACAGGCACACAGACTCTGTAACAGATCCCTCTTTTAGGGAGAGTTGCAGCCATAATGCAGGGTCAGAACCTCTGTCTGCAACTGGTATACTTGATTGTGCAAAAGGAAGTAACCTTACCATGGTTCCCTGACCGCACATCTTGTTGTTATATTTGGTGAGGGTAATCAGGCAGGCCGTATAGACCTCCCCCGATAGGGGGAGTTACAGGGATTAGAGTGCTAAGAATAGTACTAATATAAACACAACCTAGTTACCATGGGTCCCAGACCGCATGTTTTGTTGTTATACTTTTGTCAGGGTAATCATGAAGGCCATATAGACCTCCCCCGATAGGGGGAGTAAGAGGGATTAAACTGCTAAGAACAGTACTACTTAACACAACCTAGTTACCATGGGTCCCAGACCGCATGTCTTATTATTATATTTTGTCAGGGTAATCATGCAGGCCATATACACCTCCCCCGATAGGGGGCGTAACAGGGATTAAAGTACTAAGAATAGTACTACTTAACAGAACCTAGTTACCATGGGTCCCAGACCGCATATTTTGTTGTTATACTTTGTCAGGGTAATCATGCAGGCCATATAGACCTCCCCCAATAGGGGGAGTAAGAGGGATTAAACTGCTAAGAACAGTACTACTTAACACAACCTAGTTACCATGGGTCCCAGACCGCGTGTCTTTTTGTTATACTTTGTCAGGGTAATCATGCACGCCATATAGACCTCCTCCGATAGGGGGAGTAACAGGGATTAACGTGCTAAGAATAGTATTACTTAACACAACCTAGTTACCATGGGTCCCAGACCGCATGTTTTTTTGTTATACTTTGTCAGGGTAATCATGCAGGCCATATAGACCTCCCCCGATAGGGGGAGTAAGAGGGATTAAACTGCTAAGAACAGTACTACTTAATTATATATCTATCAAATCTATCTATTTATCTTCTATCGATTCTATCTAACTATCAATCTATGTATATTTATCTATCAAATCTATCTCGTGGCCGGACTGTTTTGAGACAGCCACTTGTGTTATTATATTTTGTCAGGGTAATCATGCAGGCCATATACACCTCCCCCGATAGGGGGCGTAACAGGGATTAGAGTGCTAAGAATAGTACTAATATAAACACAACCTAGTTACCATGGGTCCCAGACCGCATGTTTTGTTGTTATACTTTTGTCAGGGTAATCATGAAGGCCATATAGACCTCCCCCGATAGGGGGAGTAAGAGGGATTAAACTGCTAAGAACAGTACTACTTAACACAACCTAGTTACCATGGGTCCCAGACCGCATGTCTTATTATTATATTTTGTCAGGGTAATCATGCAGGCCATATACACCTCCCCCGATAGGGGGCGTAACAGGGATTAAAGTACTAAGAATAGTACTACAGTACTTAACAGAACCTAGTTACCATGGGTCCCAGACCGCATGTTTTGTTGTTATACTTTGTCAGGGTAATCATGCACGCCATATAGACCTCCCCCGATAGGGGGAGTAACAGGGATTAACGTGCTAAGAATAGTATTACTTAACACAACCTAGTTACCATGGGTCCCAGACCGCATGTTTTTTTGTTATACTTTGTCAGGGTAATCATGCAGGCCATATAGACCTCCCCCGATAGGGGGAGTAAGAGGGATTAAACTGCTAAGAACAGTACTACTTAACACAACCTAGTTACCATGGGTCACAGACCGCGTGTCTTGTTGTTATACTTTGTCAGGGTAATCATGCACGCCATATAGACCTCCCCCGATAGGGGGAGTAACAGGGATTAAAGTGCTAACAATAGTACTACTTAACACAACCTAGTTACCATGGGTCCCAGACCGCATGTTTTATTATTATACTTTTTCAGGGTAATTATATATCTATCAAATCTATTTATCTTCTATCGATTCTATCTAACTATCAATCTATGTATATTTATCTATCGAATCTATCTCGTGGCCGGACTGTTTTGAGACAGCCACTTGTGTTTAGGACAAATTTGAAGTAGGAGGACAGACCAATCATCTTCTTCCATCTCCCTGTTCCAAAAATGCAGGCCATATAGACAGGTAGTAGTAAACTGCTAAGAATAGTACTACTTAACACACCACGGGTCCCAGACCGCATGTCTTATTGTTATACTCTGTCAGGGAAATTATATATCTTTCAAATCTATCTATTTATCTATCGAATCTATCTAACTATCAATCGTATCTATCAAATGTATATTGCATCTATTAATCGATGTAATTCGTATCTATCAAATGTATATTGCATCTTTTGATCTATGTAATTCGTATCTATCAAATGTATATTGCATCTTTTGATCTATGTAATTTGTATCTATCAAATGTATATTGCATCTATTGATCTATGTAATTCATATCTATCAAATGTATATTGCATCTATTGATCTATGTAATTTGTATCTATCATATGTATATTGCATCTATTGAGCTATGTAATCTATGTATCTATCTATCAAATCTATCCATCTCATGGTTGTGCAAATGGACTGTTTGCGGTGCGTTACACAGAGAGTTTGGTCTGTCACTTTGAAGCGGGCGTAACCCTTACACTACCTGATCGATACAACATCATACCTGATGTTTTAAAGCACGTTATTCCAAACAATTTAGGAATGTTAGGTGATTTAGGCCCTTTATGGGTTAAAACCAGACTCTGCATCAACTATGTAATTTTCCATGGGAGTTTTGCCATGGATCCCCCTCCAGCATGCCACAGTCCAGGTGTTAGTACCCTTGAAATAACTTTTCCATCACTATTGTGGCCAGAAAGAGTCCTTGTGGGTTTTAAAGTTCGCCTGCCTATTGAAGTCAATGGCGGTTTGCGCGGTTCGCCGGTTCGCGAACAGTTGCGGAAGTTCGAGTCCGCCGTTTGCGAACCGAAATTTTTAAGTTTGCGACATCACTACTCACCACAAGCTTATACAGCTGAAATAATTACGGCTTTATTTGCCACTTCCACCTAGGTACACATTTATTACTATAGTTGTTTGAGGGAATGGGTAATGGCAAGTAATATTAGCTCGACCCAGATACCGATTGACATTGTAAATCAGTAACTCCATATTATTACCTGCATTTTGAAACGTTGATAACATCTATTTATAGCAACGGTATAGGCCGGTATCGATAGCAACCCTAACTTCTCTAAAGGTATAGCCCGGGAATTGATAGCAATTCCAATTCCTTAAAGGTATAGGCCGGTATTGATAGTAATCCTAACTTGCTTATGATTTAGGCCAGCATTGATAGCTACTCCAATTTTCTTAAAGGTATAGGCCGGTATCGATAGCCCGCATTTTGAAACGTTGATAACATCTATTTATAGCAAAGGTATAGGCCGGTATCGATAGCAACTCTAACTTCTCTAAAGGTATAGTCCGGTATTGATAGCAATTCCAATTCCTTAAAGGTATAGGCCGGTATAGATAGTAATTCTAACTTGCTTATGGTTTAGGCCATCATTGATAGCAACTCCAATTTTCCTAAAGGTATAGGCCGGTATAGATAGCCACTTCAACCTCCTTACGGTATAGGCCGGTATTGATAGAAACTCCAATTCCCTTAAAGGTATAGGCCGGTATGGGTAGCAACTTTAACTTCCTTACAATATAGACCTGTATTGATAGCAACCCCAACTTTCTTAAAGGTATAGGCCGGTATAGGACAACACCGCAGTTTGTTTAATCTAACTCCTATCATATGTGGCTCTAATAATTAGAATGTTTCAGGATACAAACCGGCAACAACCTTTTACTTAGCCAAGTATTGAGGGCAATTACAATAGGTATTAGAACCATTAAGATATAGATCGGCAACCATAAGCTGTCTTATATAAGTAAATAGTGGGTATAGGCCGGTAACGATATTTTACATAGGAATAACCTTCCAAGGTATAGGCCGGTAACTATTAACCATTAGGTATTACAACTATCTGAACATTAACGCAAGCTAAATTCATAATTCATTTGTAGGTAGAAGTACCGATCGATAGCCCCTTAGTGGCACTCTATTATATTCAAAAGTAAACTACCATTATTTATCTTTCAAGTAATTCATGAGTATTTAGTCCCTAAGGTACAGACCGGTATTTTTTAGCCTCTGGCTCCCATTAATAAAAACAGCAATTGTGAAATTGCATCATACAAATTAGTTCATAACTATATATTATATCCTTGCAGCATTAATATACAGTAGTTCACAGAAATTGTATTCCAAATATGAAATATGCTATTGCTTGATATTCCCACAAATTACCTAGAATAGGTCAATATCTAGTAGAAACAAGTAAAGTAAACTACGGAAACAAAATATTAATATTATCTGAATTTCTTCATTATATACTATATTTTGTTGCTAAGTTGGTTAAGTTTATAATTACGCTAAGACTAGTGATACTGTCAAATCTCCAAAATCTCCATGGGTATAACCACACCAAATATTCAATGAAAACGTTGTGATAAAAATGCAGTATTTCAATAACAAGTGAAATCAAACACGCAATTGTATCTAGATATTGAAGCGCAATCAGTGGCTACACCCCAGTGCATGTCAATCGCAAACACCCACCTTAGATAACAGTCTAGACAACACTGTAATTTAGTATTAGCAGTTACGGTAACCTAATAATACTGATATTTCCCAGGGATCTGATATTTCATATTGATTAAGTAAGTGCACAATACAGCACACTTAACTCACAAATTTTAAACCTCTAACCCTTGCCCTTGGGTACCGTAACTGTGAACAAGTGATATTGAGGACTACCTAACAATATCGATACTCTATATTAACCAGATATCAGATTTAGAGTGAGCTATTCTACAATAGTGCTTTCAAATCTCCAAATACAATCTTTGATCTCAGCTCACATATTACCGCAGTGGAAACGTGACATTTTGGGTGATGAAACAATGCAGATACTTACAAGTATGATTAGTTAATTAACTTAGATATCTCCAATTTACACAAACCATACCCTGTACATTTTTAGACATTATCAAGGCATCTATTAATATTAGCAATTTGTGAATAAGGCACATATTACTTAATAGGTGGGATATTTTAGAATAGTTTGTGACACATCCCAAATCTAATGTAACTAGATAACTATAAGTGAGAGTTAATAATAGCTCCAAATCTTATTATCTTTCTGACTAAGGTAACATTTACTTAATTCAATCAGTTATCTTACCAATGTTATTTAGATAAACTGCCTTACCTGAGGATAGTACATATATCCCAAAAACCAACATACCTGGTTATCAACTACAACTTTATTTCCATTGTATAATATTCCCAATCCAACTATTATAGACCTCAAGATATGTAATTAAATTTAAACTGCAGACGTATATTTTAATTATTTTGTCCTTGTCTATATGTATTATTTTAACATTTCTATTAAAGGTTACATTTTAATGATTTAAGCTCCACACTCCATCCAAAATTCTCAACCAGTCTATTCCTTCTAATTCTATAACAGGAAAGTGAGTGCTTAACAGGTGTACATCAACGTCAGTTTTATACTAATATTGTTCCAGGGCAGATTAAGGGTTAATAAAATGTATTATAATGTTTGCGAGGCGGGAGTGCGGCGGTTTAGGGGTTAATACAGTTATTATCTTGGCAGCGATGTCCGGTCGGCAGATTAGGGGTTAATACTTGTAGTTAGGTTGCGGCGACGTTGGGGGGGCAGATTAGGGGTTAATAAAATTTATTATAGTGTTTGCGAGGTGGGAGTGCGGCGGTTTAGGGGTTAATACATTTATTATAGTGGCGGCGATGTCCAGTCGGCAGATTAGGGGTTAATACTTGTAGTTAGGTTGCGGCGACGTTGGGGGGGGCAGATTAGGGGTTAATAAATATAATATAGGTGTCGGCGATGTTAGGGACAGCAGATTAGGGGTTCATAGCTATAATGTAGGTGGCGGCGGTGTCCGGTCGGCAGATTAGGGGTTAAATAATTTTATTATAGTGTTTGCGATGTGAGGGGGGCTCGGTTTAGGGGTTCATAGGTAGTTTATGGGTGTTAGTGTACTTTGTAGCACTGTAGTTAAGAGCTTTATATTCCGGCGTTAGCCCATAAAGCTCTTAACTACTGACTTTATTCGGTAGATTCGGATGGCCGTGTATTACACTAGTATTGTACAGTATATTAGGTTATATCACTCTGCTATGGGTTACACCTAATATACAGTACATAATACTAGTCCAATACACAGCATATCCCACCTAACACATACCGAAATTTCGAATTTCGGAACCGAATCGAACCGAATTCAGCCAAATTTATTCGAATCCGAATAAATCTGAAATGAATTCATTAAAATTTTGCCGAATTCGAATCGATCCGAACCGAAATTCGAAAAAATCCGAATCAATCCGAACCGAAACAAATTTTTCGATCATGCATATATCTAATAAACATAAACGATATTCATATATGTATAGATGTACATACAAAGAGATATTGAAAAATATATTTTTCAATATATATACATTTAAAAAATTATAAAACAGTAGAAAGAAATAATTTTATAAAGAAAAAAAAAATCAAAGACACATAGACATATGTACATAATGAGAGATATAAAGATATAATGATATCTAGACACATTACACTAAACAAAAATTAAAGATGAATATAAATATACAATTGGAAAATAATATATTTGAACATAGATACATTGATAGATAGATAGCAAGATTGATCAGTAGATAGATATGTAGATAGGTAAATATATCAAAATAATGAGATATAGACATACACAAACAATGACCCACAAACAATTAATGGAATCATTCTAAAATATCTAAATGAAAAGAAACACCTCAGTCTAACACAATTAATTTCCATAAGACTCTAAGTATAACATACTTAAGCACTCTCAATCAACCACTCATTGTAACACACTAACACTCAGCCATTAACATTAATAAAAATTTAATTTGTCTCGCACACTCACTATAACACAAAGACTGACCCTATGACACCCTCTAAAAAAAAAAAGTCACAATTGCATGAAATCAATTACTATTATAAAAAAATGCCCCTCTTCCACTCATTTTATTTAAAAAAAAAATACACACTATGAAAACCTTTTTTTTTTAAAAAAAGGAATAGACTGAAATTATGTATCCCAATTTTAAATGAATAGTGCACATCAGCACATCATAAAAAAGGTCACATACAGTAAATCAAGATAAAATGACCATCAACCAGTCAATATAAGAGACACTCACATACACATAAAATAACTAAAACACACACATATGTATATATTCATACTCTCAATAGAAAAAATAAGATAAGAAGACTAATGCAATCACTATAACACTCACAATGACCCTTAGCCTCTCTATAGACTTGCACTATAAAAGCCATAAACATCGTCAATCACTAATTATAACATACAAAGAATTAACACAACCCCCTGACTCTCACACACACAATGACAATTAAAATGAAAAAATGTTTATAAATTAAAAATTAACGCCTAGATTTAGAGTTCTGCGTTAGCCGTCCAAACCAGCGTTAGGGGGTCCTAACGCTGGTTTTGGCCGCCCGCTGGTATTTAGAGTCAGTCAGGAAAGGGTCTAATGCTCACTTTCCAGCCGCGACTTTCCCATACCGCAGATCCCCTTACGTCAATTGCGTATCCTATCTTTTCAATGGGATGTTTCTAACGCTGGTATTTAGAGTCTTGGCTGAAGTGAGCATTAGAACTCTAACGACAAAACTCCAGCCGCAGAAAAAAGTCAGGAGTTAAGAGCTTTATCGGATAACGCCGGTTCATAAAGCTCTTAACTACTGTGCTCTAAAGTACACTAACACCCATAAACTACCTATGTACCCCTAAACCGAGGTCCCCCCACATCGCCGCCACTATAATTACATTTTTTAACCCCTAATCTGCCTACCGCACACTGCGGCAACCTACATTATCCCTATGTACCCTTAATCTGCTGCCCCTAACATCGCCGAAACCTACATAATATTTATTACCCCCTAATCTGCCCCCCCAACGTCGCCGCTACCTACTCTTATTAACCCCTAATCTGCCGACCGGACCTCGCCGCCACTATAATAAATGTATTAACCCCTAAACCGCCTCACTCCCGCCTCAAAAACCCTATAATAAATAGTATTAACCCCTAATCTGCCCTCCCTAACATCACTGACACCTAACTTCAAGTATTAACCCCTAATCTGCCGACCGGACCTCACCGCTACTATAATAAATGTATTAACCCCTAAAGCTAAGTCTAACCCTAACCCTAACACCAAACACACAAATGAAGAGGTGGTACCACAATTATATAAAATAATGTACAGTGTCAGCAACCTGGTAATTAGAATTAGACACTAATATGAAAAAGAGAGAAAGAATTGCATCAGCATAAGATGCAATTCAAAGACCAGGATAAACAGCAAAACACTATATGATAACAAAAATACTATAAAAATATAAAATATATAAGTGCAGTTTATTAATTATAAATTTAAATAGAAAACATACTAAATCAAAATATACTTATGTAACTTTCAAATGAAGAAATATGCCACAGAAAAAATTATTACAGAGCATACCAAACCCCCACATAAATACACAAGGGACAGACAAACAATACACATGGGCCCCACTTATACCACAGAACTAAACCTAAGCCGGCAAATGAAAGTTCATGGCAAACAACTGAATCCAGATGTGAATGAAATGAAAGGATGACATGGCAGCAAGCCAAAACAGAAGATGAATGGCTGATGATGATAGCTGATGCTATAAATGTTCATAGATGAATGAATGAATGAGATGATGGGTAATGAAAATAATCATACATTCCAAGGCTTAGGTGAAGTTGTAGGGTAAAGTACACAAGCAGAGCAAATGCCAGATTATCAGAAGTATATGGGTGGAGAGGTGTGGCGGGCATTATTCAAATAACAGTTCAAGTGTATATTCCAGTTGGGGGCGAGTACGTGGTCAGATGGCCAATGCACACAAGCGGCAATAATATAGTACTCCAAGCCCCTAATATTGATCACTCATGCGATCCTTCCACTCATACTTACGACCGCACTTCACCAACAACCACCAAGTCTCTGACCGACAAAGATAGCAAATCAAACGTGCTGAGATTCGTTGCTTCTGCATACAAGTAGTAGGGGTATCCCACGGCAAACACACGCTGCTCACCGACGCGTCCTGTTGCGCGTTTCACTCCCAACGAGTGTCCATAGGGATCTAACTATTGTATATGCATTCTATTTCTTATTCACGAGTTTTTGATATTTACTTGAGGCTTATTTGTTAGGATATCTATTCACTCAGGCACCAACCCTAATTGAAAATACGTTCCTTTACCTTACTAATACCGTTTATGGAAGCATGGAGACACTCACTTTACAACATGGGAGGTAATCCCTCATACAGCAATAACTATCTCTATGCACCATGGTTTAGCTTTACAGTACACTCCCCCTGCGCAGTATAAATCTATATACTCAGAGTAAATCCCCCACTGCAATATTTCTAGCTATTTACACAGAGATCATCTGGCACTCAATTTCATTTAGATTACCTTAAAGACTCGCCCCTCCCTGTCCCCCCTAAAAAGGAGCGGCTCTGGTCCGCTGCTAACCTCCCTTCCCCACACCATGCTACTGACCACTCCTTTTTTTTTATTCATATATACATATTAATATACTCTAAGCTTTCATTCATTAAGATTACCTAAACCTTTGAACCCTTCAAGGTCCATATATCACAACCATAGGTATCAGTTATATATGGTTGATAGCATCTGGTTTACAAAAAAAAAGTGAGGTCCTCCATATATCTGCACGGATTAGCCTTCATCATGGTAACTCTTTAATTGCCACTGCCTAACATTAGTCACTGCATAAGAAGCTCTATATTCATTGTTTTAAACTTGTGTTGTGTAGCTGTATCATGTACTTAAGCCGTGCAGACTGATTAATGTTTGTCATATTTCCTGTTTTTCAACCTCAATAAAAAAATATATTTAAAAAAAAAAAAAAAGTTTACAGCTCTTTTACCTTACCAGCCCTTAAAAGGGCCTTTTGCGGGGCATGCCCCAAAGAAAACACCTCTTTTGCCTGTAAAAAAACATACAATACCCCCCCAACCAACATTACAACCCACCACCCACATACCCCTAATCTAACCCAAACCCCCCTTAAAAAACCTAACATTAAGCCCCTGAAGATCTCCCTACCTTATCTTCACCACGCCGGGTATCACCGATCCGTCCAGAAGAGGCTCTGAAGTCTTCATCATATCCGGCAAGAAGAGGTCCAGAAGAGGCTCCGAAGTCTTCATCCTATCCAGCAAGAAGAGGACATCCGGACCGGCAAACATCTTCATCCAAGTGGCATCTTCTATCTTCATCCATCCGACGAGGAGCGGCTCCATCTTCAAGACCTCCGGCTCGGAACATCCTCTTCTCCCGACGACTAGACAACAAATTAAGGTTCCTTTAAGGGATGTCATCCAAGATGGCGTCCCTCGAATTCCGATTGGCTGATAGGATTCTATCAGCCAATCGGAATTAAGGTAGGAAAAATCTAATTGGCTGATTGAATCAGCCAATCAGATTCAAGTTCAATCCGATTGGCTGATTGGATCAGCCAATAAGATTGAGCTCGCATTCTATTGGCTGATCGGAACAGCCAATAGAATGCGAGCTCAATCTGATTGGCTGATTGGATCAGCCAATCAGATTGAACTTTAATCTGATTGGCTGATTCCATCAGCCAATCAGTATTTTCCTACCTTAATTCCGATTGGCTGATAGAATCCTATCAGCCAATCGGAATTCGAGGGACACCATCTTGGATGACGTCCCTTAAAGGAACCTTCATTCTGTTTTAGGACGTCGGAAGAAGAGGATGGATCCGCACCGGAGGTTTTGAAGATGGAGACACTCGTCATCGGATGGAAGAATATAGAAGATGCCGCTTGGATGAAGATGTCTACCGGTCCGGATCTCCTCTTCTGCCCGGATAGGATGAAGACTTCTGCCCGAAGATGGACTTCTTCAGCCCCCGCTTGGGCTTGCATCAAGACATCGGAGCCTGGACGGATCGGTGATACCCGGCGTGGTGAAGATAAGGTAGGAAGATCTTCAGGGGCTTAGTGTTAGGTTTATTTAAGGGGGGTTTGGGTTAGATTAGGGGTATGTGGGTGGTGGGTTGTAATGTTGGGGGGGTATTGTTTTTTTTTTTTTCCAGGCAAAGGAGCTGAATTCTTTGGGGCATGCCCCGCAAAAGGCCCTTTTAAGGGCTGGTAAGGTAAAAGAGCTTTTCTATTTTAATTTTAGAATAGGTTAGGGCATATTTTTATTTTGGGGGCTTTGTTATTTTATTAGGGGGCTTAGAGTAGGTGTAATTAGTTTAAAATTGTTGTAATATTTTTCTAATGTTTGTAAATATTTTTTTATTTTTTGTAACTTAGTTCTTTTTTATTTTTCGTACTTTAGTTAGTTTATTTAATTGTATTTATTTGTAGGTATTGTATTTAATTAATTTATTGATAGTGTAGTGTTAGGTTTAATTGTAGATAATTGTAGGTATTTTATTTAATTAATTTATTGATAGTGTAGTGTTAGGTTTAATTGTAACTTAGGTTAGGATTTATTTTACAGGTAATTTTGTAATTATTTTAACTAGGTAGCTATTAAATAGTTATTAACTATTTAATAGCTATTGTACGTGGTTAAAATAAATACAAAGTTGCCTGTAAAATAAATATTAATCCTAAAATAGCTACAATATAATTATAATTTATATTGTAGCTATATTAGGGTTTATTTTACAGGTAAGTATTTAGCTTTAAATAGGAATAATTTATTTAATAAGAGTTAATTTATTTCGTTAGATTAAAATTATATTTAACTTAGGGGTTAGGGTTAGGGTTAGACTTAGCTTTAGGGGTTAATACATTTATTAGAGTAGCGGTGAGGTCCGGTCGGCAGATTAGGGGTTAATAAGTGTAGGTAGGTGGCGGCGATGTTGGGGGCGGCAGATTAGGGGTTAATAAATATAATATAGGGGTCGGCGGTGTTAGGGGCAGCAGATTTGGGGTACATAGGTATAATGTAGGTTGCGGCGGTGTACGGAGCGGCAGATTAGGGGTAAAAAAATATGCAGGTGTCAGCGATAGCGGGGGCAGCAGATTAGGGGTTAATAAGTGTAAGGTTAGGGGTGTTTAGACTCTGGGTTCATGTTAGGGTGTTAGGTGCAGACTTAGGAAGTGTTTCCCCATAGGAAACAATGGGGCTGCGTTAGGAGCTGAACGCTTTTTTTGCAGGTGTTAGGTTTTTTTCAGCTCAAACTGCCCCATTGTTTCCTATGGGGGAATCGTGCACGAGTACGTTTTTGAAGCTGGCCGCGTCCGTAAGCACCGCTGGTATTTAGAGTTGCAGTGGCGGTAAATTATGCTATACGCTCCCTTTTTGGAGCCTAACGCAGCCCTTCTGTGAACTCTAAATACCAGGGGTATTTAAAAGGTGCAGGGAAAAAAAAGCCAGCGTTAGCTACGCGGGTCGTTACCGACAAAACTCTAAATCTAGCCGATTATATGCTGATGGTGAGGTGATGCAGCTGTATCACATCTCTTCTTCTCTCAATCGAAAAGTGCCACAAGGCAGCGAGATATTCAAAAGGAATCCGCTGCGATGTTGAGAAATCCAGCAAAATATTCAAAAGGGTTGAAAGTACTGTTTAAAGGCAGGATCATCAAGAGGAATTGCATAGCGAAATGTTAGGTGTGAATTTTTACTTTTTTTAAGATTGCGATTGTGTATTGTCAATATTCATATTCACATTATATAGGGAACGCACATTTCGAGATTGCAATATTCATAGTTCACAATATTGCAATCACACTTGCACGATCATGTATTACTTATAATATTGCGATTGCACTTTAGCAAATGTGTTCTTTATTAAAATATATCTATATATATATAGAACAGGTTTGCTACAGTGGGATTGCAATATTATAAGTAAAACATGATTGTGCAAGTGCGATTGCAATATTGTGAAATATGAATATTGCGATCACGAAATGTACGTTATTAATATAATGTAAATATGAATATTGCGATCACGAAATGTGCGTTATTAATATAATGTAAATATGAATATTGCGATCACGAAATGTACGTTATTAATATAATGTAAATATGAATATTGCGATCACGAAATGTACGTTATTAATATAATGTAAATATGAATATTGCGATCACGAAATGTACGTTATTAATATAATGTAAATATGAATATTGCGATCACGAAATGTGCGTTATTAATATAACGTAAATATAAATATATTGAGAATGCACAATCACAATCTTAAAAAAAGTAAAAATTCACACCTAACATTTCGCTATACAATTCCCCAGCTCCTATAGTTTTAATAGGAAGTTATTGGGCTTTTTTTGTTTCTTTTTTATAAGAATGCAAGTTTATTGATACTTTGTTAGAAACATGACACGACGTAGAGAATGATAACATTTCTAAGCAAAACATAAAATTCCTGTCTATTTATGCAAGAGATCCACGGCATGAGAACCATGCTCCCATTGGAGCTTATGGAAGCTAGCTCTTTTGAGCGAAATGCTTCCTAGCAATGCGAACGTGAGCTTGCATTCGCATTGCGCTCAACTTGTAATACCAGGGCACATTTGCATGCGCTGGTAATACTCAGTGGAGCACTAATATCGCTTTTGCGAAAGCGATATCTAGCGCTCCACTTATGAACTGGCCCTTAGTGCATTTCTTTAAGTATAAGTGCATGACTACTGCAACTGAGTCAGCTGAATCCATCACAGCTGCAAAACATTTTACATTTTCTTAGAGTTCCTTATTTTTATTTAAAAATTACCAGGTTGCTGGTAATAAATAATAGGGGATTACTGTGTTAATTACATTGTAACCTTTTCATGCAATTGTGAATGTAATAAGGAACTACAACTGCAATGCTCTCATTCAATAAAGATTTTTAATAAACCTCAAACCTGAATATTTAAGAAAGTAAAAGTGAGATTTTGGCTTTCTTAGGAGAATATCTATGTGTGCACAATGATTGGGCAACTATTAGTGTGCACAATTATTATGCAACTAAATGAAAAACAAAAATGTTCCCATATCACTTGTTTATTTTCATCTGTTAAAGTGAGAATAATAAACAAACAACTCAAAATGTACAAATAAACATTCTGACATTTCAAAAAACAAACAAACAGTGACCAATATAGCCACCCTTATTTCAATAAAAGTCATAAGCCTTCCATCCATGAAGTCTGTCAGTTTCTTGAACTGTTGACAATCAACTTTTTGTGCAGCAGCAACCACAGCCTCCCAGACACTGTTCAGAGAGGGTTGCACTGTTTTCCTTCAAAATAAATCTCCCATTTAAGAAGGGCCCACAAGTTCTCAATAGGGTTTAGGTCAGTGAGGAAGGGGGCCATGTCAAAATTCTTTCATCCTTAAGGCCTTTACTGGCTAGCCACGCAGTGGAGTACTTTGATGCATGTGATGGAGCATTGTCCTGCATAAATATCATGGTCTTCTTGAATGATGCAGACGTTTTCCTCTACCACTGCTTGAAGAAAGTGTCTTCTAAAAACGGGCAGTAGGTTTGGGAGTTGATTTTGAGTCCATCTTCAACCCGAAAAGGTTCAACTAGCTCATCTTTAATAATACAAGCCTATACCAGTACCCCACCTCCACCTTGCTGGTGTCTGAGTGGAAGTGTAGCTCTGTGCCCGTTACTGATCTAGCTACATGCACATCCATCTGGCCCATCAAGATTCCCTCTCATCTCATCAGTCCATAAACCTTTGAAAAATCTGTCTTCAGATATTTCTTGGCCTAGTATTGACGCTTCAACTTATGTGTCTTGTTCAGTGGTGGTCGGGTCTCAGCATTCCTTACCTTGGCCATGTCTCTGGGAACTGAACACCTTGTACTTCTGGGCACTCCAGGTAGGTTGCAGTTCTTGAATATGACAGCACTGAAGGATAATGGGTTTCTGGAAGCTTCACTTTTGATTCTTCTCAAATCTTTGGCAGTTAATTTGCGTCTTTTTTTCTCAACACATTTTTTGCGACCCTGTTGGCTATTTGCAACAAAACTTTTGATGGCTCTGTGATCAGGCCCCGATATCTTAGCCATTTCAAGAGTGCTGCATACCTCCGAAATACTTTTTTACAAGTTTTGACTTTTTTTAGTCAGTTAAATCTCTTTTTTTGGCCCATTTTGCCTGTGGAAAAGAAGCTTGCTAATAATTATGCACACCTTGATATAGGGTGTTAATCTCCCATGGCCATACCCTCCCTAATTACACAAATACACACCACTTGATATGCTTGGATCCAATAAGCATTCAAGTTTATACAGCTTGGAGTTGGCCATTATGCATAAAATGATGATTTGGTCAAAATTCTCACTTGCCTAATAATTGGGCACACAGTGTATCTGCTAATAACATCTTACACCAGCTGAATGATTTAGAGTTACTGATTTTACTCTTTCTGTGCAAGGCTGAATTGGCCTAGCAGAACACCGGGAGATTTCCCAGTGGGCCGCAGCAGCTGGGACTGGCCAGCTAGGATTTAAGCTAGGGTAGTGCTGATGGTGAGGTGATGCAGCTGTATCACATCTCTTCTTTTTTCAATCGAAAAGTGCCACAAAAATGCACAATCGCAATCTTAAAAAAAGTAAAAATTCACGCCTAACATTACACTATACAATTCCCCAGCTTCTATAGTAATATCCTTGAGAAAATGGGGTGTGTGCAATCTACAGACTCAACTGAAATAGGACTGGTCTTCATTTTTTTTCCAGAGCTGCTTAAAATTGTCAGTCTATGGCAAATTTAACACCACCAAAGGAAACTTTGCCATAATATGCACTAAAATATATAACCTCTTTCCCAAAAGTAATATAATAATGGAACTGGCATTGTAGTATTTGTATAAGCCTGGTCTCTTTATTTACCTTACAGATATATCTTAGAATCAACTTCTGATCTAGAATTATAGAAAAGTGGATTCTGATAAATAACAGTAGATTATGGCCCCCAATTATCAAGGCCCACGAGGAAACAATTCCCAGACAGGAAAACTGACTGCACGTGCTCAGGGCCTCCGATGCAGCATCTGCTGCCAGAATATAATATTGTAAGAGAAAATGCTTGTACAGTCCTTCGTCTGCTCTTGTGCAGCCAATTGCATAAGAGCAGAGCCTGTCAGTTATCCCAGAAACATTAGTCTGGTATGTCTGATGCCACAAACTCTGAGGTTAAGATCAGGTTAAGATACCTCCCAAGATTTCTGACTGGGTATCAGGGACTCAAGAGGTTGTTGGGGGCCTGTCACTATTTTGTGAGTGGAACCGTGTTGGGAGGGGTGGGATCATGGGCGGTTCATAAATGACCAATTGGTAAATATCAGCTGCTGAAGCTGCAGTGAGTAACATTTTGTATTTATCAACAAAAACAGCTTTTACTTGTCCTGTTTAAGAATAACTGACCAATAAAATCCCCCATACTGTAAAACATAACAATCCGATCATTCTCCTTATTCTGCTGCCTTGTGGACATTCTTGACTCTACGTTATTCAGCATATCCAATCATTCGCTAAATCCTAGCACACCCACCTTCATAAAATCACCAAATCACAAATTCACTGTCTAATCATACCCTGCATTGACTGTTGCAATCTCGTACTGCATAACATTCTACTCTCCTGATTCTTACTTGTCCAATCCGTTTTAGTGTCTTACGACCAGTTCATCCACTGCCCCAATATTCTGTATTAGCTTAATCTGCATTTCCAGTCCATTCACTGGGTTCCTATTTGTAGTGAATCTATCTATCTAGCTATATATCTATGTGTTAATAAATATGCAATAAGTTCACAATAAAAATAGTATATAATAAATTTTAAACAGTAAATAAAATAAAGTATTGTGTATAATTTATAATGCTCAAATAACACACATACACACACACACACATATATATATATATATATATATATATATATATATATATATATATATATATATATATATATATATATATATATATATATATATATACAGGGAGTGCAGAATTATTAGGCAAGTTGTATTTTTGAGGATTAATTTTATTATTGAACAACAACCATGTTCTCAATGAACCCAAAAAACTCATTAATATCAAAGTTGAATATTTTTGGAAGTAGTTTTTAGTTTGTTTTTAGTTTTAGCTATTTTAGGGGGATATCTGTGTGTGCAGGTGACTATTACTGTGCATAATTATTAGGCAACTTAACAAAAAAAAAATATATACCCATTTAAATTATTTATTTTTACCAGTGAAGCCAATATAACATCTCAACATTCACAAATATACATTTCTGACATTCAAAAACAAAACAAAAACAAATCAGTGACCAATATAGCCACCTTTCTTTGCAAGGACACTCAAAAGCCTGCCATCCATGGATTCTGTCAGTGTTTCGATCTGTTCACCATCAACATTGCGTGCAGCATCAACCACAGCCTCCCAGACACTGTTCAGAGAGGTGTACTGTTTTCCCTCCTTGTAAATCTCACATTTGATGATGGACCACAGGTTCTCAATGGGGTTCAGATCAGGTGAACAAGGAGGCCATGTCATTAGATTTTTTTCTTTTATACCCTTTCTTTCCAGCCACGCTGTGGAGTACTTGGACGCGTGTGATGGAGCATTGTCCTGCATGAAAATCATGTTTTTCTTGAAGGATGCAGATTTCTTCCTGTACCACTGCTTGAAGAAGGTGTCTTCCAGAAACTGGCAGTAGGACTGGGAGTTGAGCTTGACTCCATCCTCAACCCGAAAAGGCCCCACAAGCTCATCTTTGATGATACCAGCCCAAACCAGTACTCCACCTCCACCTTGCTGGCGTCTGAGTCGGACTGGAGCTTTCTGCCCTTTACCAATCCAGCCACGGGCCCATCTATCTGGCCCATCAAGACTCACTCTCATTTCATCAGTCCATAAAACCTTAGAAAAATCAGTCTTGAGATATTTCTTGGCCCAGTCTTGACGTTTCAGCTTGTGTGTCTTGTTCAGTGGTGGTCGTCTTTCAGCCTTTCTTACCTTGGCCATGTCTCTGAGTATTGCACACCTTGTGCTTTTGGGCACTCCAGTGATGTTGCAGCTCTGAAATATGGCCAAACTGGTGGCAAGTGGCATCTTGGCAGCTGCACGCTTGACTTTTCTCAGTTCATGGGCAGTTATTTTGCGCCTTGGTTTTTCCACACGCTTCTTGCGACCCTGTTGACTATTTTGAATGAAACGCTTGATTGTTCGATGATCACGCTTCAGAAGCTTTGCAATTTTAAGAGTGCTGCATCCCTCTGAAAGATATCTCACTATTTTTGACTTTTCTGAGCCTGTCAAGTCCTTCTTTTGACCCATTTTGCCAAAGGAAAGGAAGTTGCCTAATAATTATGCACACCTGATATAGGGTGTTGATGTCATTAGACCACACCCCTTCTCATTACAGAGATGCACATCACCTAATATGCTTAATTGGTAGTAGGCTTTCGAGCCTATACAGCTTGGAGTAAGACAACATGCATAAAGAGGATGATGTGGTCAAAATACTCATTTGCCTAATAATTCTGCACTCCCTGTATATATATATATATATATATATATATCAAAAGAAAAAGAAACACACATATAAGAGAACATGTTCTATCTTGTGCTAAATGTTGAAGAGCAATCATAATCTCTGATTACTGATGTCGCGAACAGTTCGCAGGAGAACAGTTCCCCGGTGATCTTAGCTTGTTCGTGTTCGCCGCGGCGGGCGAACATATGCGATGTTCGATCCGCCCCTATTCGTCATAATTGAGGAAACTTTGACCCTGTATCTCACAGTCTGCAGACACATTTGAGCCAATCAGCAGCAGACCCTCCCTCCCAGACCCTCCCAGCTCCTGGGCAGCAGCCATTTTAGATTCATTACGATCATGCATTCTTAGTGAGAGGAGGGTTAGTGCTGCTGCTGGTGATTTTATAGGGAAATTGATAGCTAGGCTAGTGTATTCAGTGTCCACTACAGTCCTGAAGGATTCATCTAATCTCTGCTGTAAGGACAGCACCCCAAAAAGCCCTTTTAGGGCTAGAACTTCAGCCCAAAAAGCCCTTTTTAGGGCTAGAACTTCACGGCTAGATTTGGAGTTTTGTCGGTAACGACCCGAAAAACTAACGCCCGCGTTTTACTGGCCGCACCATAAAAATAACTCTGGTATCGAGAGTCCACATAAAGGCTGCGTTAGGCTCCAAAAAAGGAGCGTAGAGCATTTTTAACGCAGCTTCAACTCTCGATACCAGAGTTGCTTACGGACGCGGCCAGCCTCAAAAACGTGCTCGTGCACGATTCTCCCATAGGAAACAATGGGGCTGTTTGAGCTGAAAAAAAACCTAACACCTGCAAAAAAGCTGCATTCAGCTCCTAACGCAGCCCCATTGTTTGCTATGGGGAAACACTTCCTACGTCTGCACCTAACACCCTAACATGTACCCCGAGTCTAAACACCCCTAACCTTACACTTATTAACCTCTAATCTGCCACCCCCGCTATCGCTGACCCCTGCATATTATTATTAACCCCTAATCTGCCGCTCCGTAAACCGCCGCTACTTACATTATCCCTATGTACCCCTAATCTGCTGCCCTAACATCGCCGACCCCTATATTATATTTATTAACCCCTAATCTGCCCCCCACAACGTCGCCTCCACCTGCCTACACTTATTAACCCCTAATCTGCCGAGCGGACCTGAGCGCTACTATAATAAAGTTATTAACCCCTAATCCGCCTCACTAACCCTATAATAAATAGTATTAACCCCTAATCTGCCCTCCCTAACATCGCCGACACCTAACTTCAATTATTAACCCCTAATCTGCCGACCGGAGCTCACCGCTATTCTAATAAATGTATTAACCCCTAAAGCTAAGTCTAACCCTAACACTAACACCCCCCTAAGTTAAATATAATTTAAATCTAACGAAATTAATTAACTCTTATTAAATAAATTATTCCTATTTAAAGATAAATACTTACCTGTAAAATAAATCCTAATATAGCTACAATATAAATTATAATGATATTATAGCTATTTTAGGATTTATATTTATTTTACAGGTAACTTTGTATTTATTTTAACCAGGTACAATAGCTATTAAATAGTTAAGAACTATTTAATAGCTAAACTAGTTAAAATAATTACAAATTTACCTGTAAAAGAAATCCTAACCTAAGTTACAAATAAACCTAACGCTATACTATCAATAAATTAATTAAATAAACTACCTACAATTACCTACAATTAACCTAACACTACCAATAAATTAATTAAATACAATTGCTACATATAAATACAATTAAATAAACTAGCTAAAGTACAAAAAATAAAAAAGAACTAAGTTACAAAAAAAAAAAATATTTACAAACATAATAAAAATATTACAACAATTTTAAACTAATTACACCTACTCTAAGCCCCCTAATAAAATAACAAAGCCCCCCAAAATAAAAAAATGCCCTACCCTATTCTAAATTACTACAGTTCAAAGCTCTTTTACCTTACCAGCCCTGAACAGGGCCCTTTGCGGGGCATGCCCCAAGAAATACAGCTCTTTTGCCTGTAAAAAAAAACATACAATACCCAAGCCCCCCAACATTACAACCCACCACCCACATACTCCTAATCTAACCCAAACCCCCCTTAAATAAACCTAACACTAAGCCCCTGAAGATCATCCTACCTTGTCTTCACCATACCAGGTTCACCGATCGGTCCAGAAGAGCTCCTCCGATGTCCTGATCCAAGCCCAAGCGGGGGGCTGAAGAGGTCCATGATCCGGCTGAAGTCTTCATCCAAGCGGGGCAGAAGAGTTCTTCCATCCGATTGAAGTCTTCATCCAAGCGGCATCCATCCGGAGCGAAGCGGCAGCATCCTGAAGACCTCCACCGCGGAACATCCATCCTGGCCGACGACTGAACGACGAATGACAGTTCCTTTAAATGACGTCATCCAAGATGGCGTCCCTCGAATTCCGATTGGCTGATAGGATTCTATCAGCCAATCGGAATTAAGGTAGGAATATTCTGATTGGCTGATGGAATCAGCCAATCAGAATCAAGTTCAATCCGATTGGCTGATCCAATCAGCCAATCAGATTGAGCTTGCATTCTATTGGATGTTCCGATCAGCCAATAGAATGCAAGCTCAATCTGAATGGCTGATTGGATAAGCCAATCGGATTGAACTTGATTCTGATTGGCTGATTCCATCAGCCAATCAGAATATTCCTACCTTAATTCCGATTGGCTGATAGAATCCTATCAGCCAATCGGAATTCGAGGGACGCCATCTTGGATGACGTCATTTAAAGGAACCGTCATTCGTCGTTCAGTCGTCGGCCAGGATGGATGTTCCGCGGTGGAGGTCTTCAGGATGCTGCCGCTTCGCTCCGGATGGATGCCGCTTGGATGAAGACTTCAATTGGATGGAAGAACTCTTCTGCCCCGCTTGGATGAAGACTTCAGCCGGATCATGGACCTCTTCAGCCCCCCCCGCTTGGGCTTGGATCAGGACATCGGAGGAGCTCTTCTGGACCGATCGGTGAACCTGGTATGGTGAAGACAAGGTAGGATGATCTTCAGGGGCTTAGTGTTAGGTTTATTTAAGGGGGGTTTGGGTTAGATTAGGGGTATGTGGGTGGTGGGTTGTAATGTTGGGGGGCTTGGGTATTGTATGTTTTTTTTTACAGGCAAAAGAGCTGTATTTCTTGGGGCATGCCCCGCAAAGGGCCCTGTTCAGGGCTGGTAAGGTAAAAGAGCTTTGAACTGTAGTAATTTAGAATAGGGTAGGACATTTTTTTATTTTGGGGGGCTTTGTTATTTTATTAGGGGGCTTAGAGTAGGTGTAATTAGTTTAAAATTGTTGTAATATTTTTATTATGTTTGTAAATATTTTTTTATTTTTTGTAACTTAGTTCTTTTTTATTTTTTGTACTTTAGCTAGTTTATTTAATTGTATTTATTTGTAGCAATTGTATTTAATTAATTTATTGGTAGTGTTAGGTTAATTGTAGGTAATTGTAGGTAGTTTATTTAATTAATTTATTGATAGTATAGCGTTAGGTTTATTTGTAACTTAGGTTAGGATTTCTTTTACAGGTAAATTTGTAATTATTTTATCTAGTTTAGCTATTAAATAGTTCTTAACTATTTAATAGCTATTGTACCTGGTTAAAATAAATACAAAGTTACCTGTAAAATAAATATAAATCCTAAAATAGCTATAATATAAATATAATTTATATTGTAGCTATATTAGGATTTATTTTACAGGTAAGTATTTATCTTTAAATAGGAATAATTTATTTAATAAGAGTTAATTAATTTCGTTAGATGTAAATTATATTTAACTTAGGGGGGTGTTAGTGTTAGGGTTAGACTTAGCTTTAGGGGTTAATACATTTATTAGAATAGCGGTGAGCTCCGGTCGGCAGATTAGGGGTTAATACTATTTATTATAGGGTTAGTGAGGCGGATTAGGGGTTAATAACTTTATTATAGTAGCACTTAGGTCCGCTCGGCAGATTAGGGGTTAATAAGTGTAGGCAGGTGGAGGCGACGTTGTGGGGGGCAGATTAGGGGTTAATAAATATAATATAGGGGTCGGCGGTGTTAGGGGCAGCAGATTAGGGGTACATAGGGATAATGTAGCTGTTGGCGGCGTGCGGACGGCAGATTAGGGGTTAATAAGTGTAGGTAGCTGGCGGCGACGTTGTGGGGGGCAGATTAGGGGTTAATAAATATAATATAGGGGTCGGCGGTGTTAGGGGCAGCAGATTAGGGGTACATAAGGATAACGTAGGTGGCGGTCGGCAGATTAGGGGTTAAAAAAATTTAATCGAGTGGCGGCGATGTGGGGGGACCTCGGTTTAGGGGTACATAGGTAGTTTATGGGTGTTAGTGTACTTTAGAGTACAGTAGTTAAGAGCTTTATGAACCGGCGTTAGCCCAGAAAGCTCTTAACTACTGACTTTTTTCCTGCGGCTGGAGTTTTGTCGTTAGATGTCTAACGCTCACTTCAGACACGACTCTAAATACCGGAGTTAGAAAAATCCCATTGAAAAGATAGGATACGCAATTGACGTAAGGGGATCTGCGGTATGGAAAAGTCACGGCTGAAAAGTGAGCGTTAGACCCTATTTTGAGTGACTCTAAATACCGGCGGTAGCCTAAAACCAGCGTTAGGAGCCTCTAACGCTGGTTTTCACGGCTACCGCCAAACTCCAAATCTAGGTCTCAGTCTTTTTTTTTTGTAATCTAATTGCATTTGCCTGCCAGTCAGCCTGTGTGTGAGGCTCACAGCATATACTGTGATTAATTGCTCTGTGCCACCACTCATATCTGGTGTAACATTAGTGTAAATTTAAAAAAAAAAACTTTTACATCAGTTTGCTAGTGTAATCTAATTTCATTTTCCATCAGGCCTGTGTGTCAGGCTCACAGCATATACTGTGATTAATTGCTCTGTACCACCACTGATATCTGGTGCAACATTAGTGTAAATTTAAAAAAAAAAACTTTTACATCAGTTTGCTAGTGTAATCTAATTTCATTTTCCTTCAGGCCTGTGTGTCAGGCTCACAGCATATACTGTGATTAATTGCTCTGTGCCACCACTCATATCTGGTGTAACATTCGTGTAAATTTAAAAAAAAAACTTTTACATCAGTTTGCTATTGTAATCTAATTTCATTTTCTATTAGGCCTGTGTGTCAGGCCCACATCATATACTGTGATTAATTGCTCTGTGCCACCACTGATATCTGGTGTAACATTAGTGTAAATTTAAAAAAAAAAAACTTTTACATCAGTTTGCTAGTGTAATCAAATTTCATTTTCCATCAGGCCTGTGTGTCAGGCCCACAGCATATACTGTGATTAATTGCTCTGTGCCACCACTCATATCTGGTGTAACATTAGTGTAAATTAAAAAAAAAAAACTTTTACATCAGTTTGCTATTGTAATCTAATTTCATTTTCCATTAGGCCTGTGTGTCAGGCCCACAGCATATACTGTGATTAATTGCTCTGTGCCACCACTGATATCTGGTGTAACATTATTGTAAATTTTTAAAAAAAACTTTTACATCAGTTTGCTAGTGTAATCTAATTTCATTTTCCATCAGTCCTGTGTGCAAGGCCCACAGCATATACTGTGATTAATTGCTCTGTGCCACCACTCATATCTGGTGTAACATTAGTGTAAATGTAAAAAAAAAAACCTTTACATCAGTTTGCTAGTGTAATCTAATTTCATTTTCCATCAGGCCTGTGTGTCAGGCTCACAGCATATACTGTGCCTAATTGCTCTGTTTTCCACCACTCATATCTGGTGTAACATTAGTGTAATTTTTTTTATAAAAAACTTTTACATCAGTCTGCTAGTGTAATCTAATTGCAGTTGCCAGGCCAGCCTGCCACTGCCAGCCTCAGTGCCACAACTCATATCTGGTGTAACATTAGTGTAAAATTTTTTAATTTTTTTTTTACATCAGTCTGCTAGTGTTATTTAATTGTAGATGCCAGGCCAGTCTGCCACTAGTGCCAGCCTGTGTGTCAGGCTACCAGCATATACTGTGCCTACTTCCATCCTCAGTGCCACCACTCCTATCTGTTGTAACATTAGTGTAATTTTTTTAAAAAAATTTTTTTTACATCAGTCTGCTAGTGTTATTTAATTTTATTTGCCAGGCCAGCCTTCCACTAGTGCCAGCCTGTGTGTCAGGCTCCCAGCATATACTGTGCCTACTTCCATCCTCAGTGCCACCACTCCTATCTGTTGTAACATTAGTGTAAATTTTGTAAAAAAAAACTTTTACATCAGTCTGCTATTGTGTTATTTAATTGCAGTTGCCTGCCTGCCTGCCAGCGTGTGTGCCAGGCCCACTTTCCAACTAGTGCCACCAATCATATTTGTTATAACAGTAGTGTAAATATTTAAAAAAAAACTTTTTTTACTGTGAAACATCAGTCTGTTAGTGTAATCTAATTGAAGTTGCCTGCCTGCCAGGGTGTGTGCCAGGCCCACTTGCCAAGTTAGTGGCACCACTCATATTTGTTGTAACAGTAGTGTAAATATTTAAAATAAAAACTTTTTTGACTGTGAAACCTCAGTCTGCTAGTGCAATCGAATTACAGTTGCCTGCCTGCCAGCCAGCGTGTGTGCCAGGCCCACTTGCCAACTAGTGCTACCAATCATATTTGTTATAACAGTAGTGTAAATATTTTAAAAAAAAACTTTTTTGACTGTGAAACATCAGTCTGCTAGTGTAATCTAATTGAAATTGCCTGCCTGCCAGCGTGTGTGCCAGGCCCACTTGCCAAGTTAGTGACAACACTCATAGTTGTAACAGTAGTGTAAATATTTAAAAAAAACTTTTTTGACTGTGAAACATCAGTCTGCTAGTGCAATCGAATTGAAGTTGCCTGCCTGCCAGCCAGCGTGTGTGCCAGGCCCACTTGCCAACTAGTGCCACCAATCATATTTGTTATAACAGTATTGTCAATATTTTTAAAAAAACTTTTTTGACTGTGAAACATCAGTCTGCTAGTGTAATCTAATTGAAGTTTCCTGCCTGCCAGTGTGTGTGCCAGGCCCACTTGCCAAGTTAGTGGCACCACTCATATTTGTTGTAACAGTAGTGTAAATATTTAAAATAAAAACTTTTTTGACTGTGAAACATCAGTCTGCTAGTGCAATCGAATTGCAGTTGCTTGCCTGCCAGCCAGCGTGTGTGCCAGGCCCACTTGGCAACTAGTGCCACCAATCATATTTGTTATAACAGTATTGTCAATATTTAAAAAAAAAAACTTTTTTGACTGTGAAACATCAGTCAGCTAGTGTAATCTAATTGCAGTTGCCTGCCTGCCAGCTTGTGTGCCAGGCACACTTGCCAACTAGTGCCACCAATCATATTTGTTATAACAGTAGTGTAAATATTTAAAAAAAAATTTTTTTGACTGTGAAACATCAGTCTGCTAGTGTAATCTAATTGAAGTTGCCTGCCTCCCAGCGTGAGTGCCAGGCCCACTTGCCAAGTTAATGGCACCACTCATATTTGTTGTAACAGTAGTGTAAATATTTAAAATAAAAACATTTTTGACTGTGAAACATCAGTCTGCTAGTGCAATCGAATTGCAGTTGCCTGCCTGCCAGCCAGCGTGTGTGCCAGGCCCACTTACCAACTAGTGCCACCAATCATATTTGTTATAACAGTATTGTCAATATTTAAAAAAAAACTTTTTTGGCTATGAAACATCAGTCAGCTAGTGTAATCTAATTGCAGTTGCCTGCCTGCCAGCGTGTGTGCCAGGCACACTTGCCAACTAGTGCCACCAATCATATTTGTTATAACAGTAGTGTAAATATTTAAAAAAAAAGAAATTTTGACTGTGAAACATCAGTCTGCTAGTGTAATCTAATTGAAGTTGCCTGCCTGCCAGCATGTGTGCCAGGCCCACTTGCCAAGTTAGTGGCACCACTCATATTTGTTGTAACAGTAGTGTAAATATTTAAAAAAAAACTTTTTTGACTGTGAAACATCAGTCTGCTAGTGTAATCGAATTGCAGTTGCCTGCCTGCCAGCGTGTGTGCCAGGCCCACTTGGCAACTAGTGCCACCAATCATATTTGTTATAACAGTATTGTAAATATTTAAAAAAAAAATGTTTTTGACTGTGAAACATCATTCAGCTAGTGTAATCTAATTGCAGTTGCCTGCCTGCCAGCGTGTGTGCCAAGCCCACTTGCCAACTAGTGCCAACAATCATATTTTTTATAACAGTAGTGTAAATATTTTAAAAAAAACTTTTTGGACTGTGAAACATCAGTCTGCTAGTATAATCTAATTGAAGTTGCTTGCCTGCCAGCGTGTGTGCCAGGCCCACTTGCCAAATAGTGCCACCAATCATATTTGTTGTAACAGTAGTGTAAATATTTTAAAAAAAAACTTTTTGGACTGTGAAACATCAGTCTGCTATTGTAATCTTATTGCATTTGCCTGCCTGCCAGCGTGTGTGCCAGGCCCACTTGCCAAGTTAGTGACACCACTCATATTTGTTGTAACAGTAGTGTAAATATTTAAAAAAAAAACTTTTTTGACTGTGAAACATCAGTCTGCTATTGTAATCTAATTGAAGTTGCCTGCCTGTCAGTGTGTGTGCCAGGCCCACTTGCCAAGTTCTGTTAGAAAGAAGAAGAGAAGAGGCACCAAATAGTGTGTACCGTTATGCTACAAGAGGCCAAAACCCCATATATAAATCTTACTTACAAGATTTTCAGCACTTGAGAAGTGCCACATAAGCCTTCTGAACAATTATCAGCCGTCCAGCTAGCTGTGTTAGCAAATATAACCTCCAGTTCCGGGCTGTATGTAAAATAAAGAAACACAGAAGCGCCACAATTGTGTGTATCAGTGAGAACAATAACTTGTGCGCAAAGTATGAAATATACTCACAAGATATAAAGCACTTGATAAGTGCCACAAAGACCTCCTGGACACTTTGCAGCTGTCCAGATCACTGTGTCCTCAAGCAAGCCTCTGTGCATTCAAAACCAAATGATCAAGATGTCACCGAAAAAGCCGCAGGACTCGCTCACCAAAAACATCAAATAATTGTGGTAGATAAAAGCTGGAAAGCCATGTTACTATATATATAAAAAATGTTTATTAAAAACAAATATTTTCACAACGCGTTTCCCGGGTTACTAAGACCGTTTCATCAGGTGTAAATTGTAATACAAAGTAACACAGCTTATAAAGCCCATGTCGGCGTCTAACTCGACAAAGAGCGCATGCGTAAACAACTTCAACCCTGTATAGCCAATCAGCAACGATCGACAAACCGGCTTAATGCTAATAGGTTACTAACCAAGAGGCTTGGCTGACCCAGCCTTACTTTTCGTCCAATGGGCCGAGTTACTGGTAATATTGTATACCAGAATAACTATGTATCTTCGAAATGATGATAGCCCCCAAATATAAACATTGTTATATATTGATAGATCAATAAACCATTGGCAAATTTTCATTTAAATATAATTTGTTACCTGCAGGATAGTATACCGAAAATACTAGTTATAGCGATTCTGTCGATATTGCTATTAATTGGATAACAGTTCGTTGTTCAAACATTTACATAAATAAATCCCAAAACAACATGTCCAAAAACAAATAAAATACAGATTAAGATTACTATACAAATACTATAAAATACTAAAAAATACATGTGATATTCCAAAATTAATACACATTGAATTAGGTATTGTAGAAAAACAACCCGCCTATTGTTATCAAATAACATACTATATGATCCTGCTAATCTGAATCATAATGGCTATTGTAATGATGTAATGTTTGATCCCTATTAGTGACTAGATGACATGTATGATTGTATTAATGACAAACCTATTTTTAAGAGAGACATATCAAGGTTGCCATAATGGTAGCTCTATATAAATTCCTCCCAAATAAAGAGATCAGTTAAAGGCAGCCATGTCTATACTCTCATTAAGGCCATGTGGGACAAGGGTCTTGAGCTTCCAGATCCAAAACGTCTCTCTCTGTCTTAGATGAACCAGCCTATTTCTGCCCCATTTAGGAGCAATGTACTCAAGAGGAAAAATACTAAAAATATCAGTTTGTCCATCGTGACAGTGGATACTATGTCGTGGGACACTATGATTCATAATCCCTTTCTTTATATTTCTATTATGCTCTCCCCATCTATTCTTTAGGGGTCGTGAGGACCTCCCTACATATTGAACCCCACATTGACATTCAAGAAGATAAACCACATAACAGGAATCACAGGTAAATCTAGACTTAATCTCAAATTCTTCCTTCGTGGAAAAAGAATGGAATTTCAACTTACTTCCTGAAGTGTGACTACATAAGCCACAATTGGGTCGATTACATCTAAATTACCTTCATATTTTGCCCTTGGATATATTTATTCATTACCACAATATGAAGGTGAATAGGGAAAATTGGCCTATAGGTAAAAGTTTTTTTTTAGATGTAATCGCCCGCCTGCCGCCACCACCAACACTAGCACCACAGCCGCTTCACTTGATCTGTCAGTGGAGTTATTGACACATCAGTTGGAAGAAATGAGTGATGCGCACCCATCATTGACAGAGGATGTAGATAACAGTGATATGTCTCAGTCAGGCAGCATTACAGACATGGAGGTACGGTGTGATGATGGTGGTGATGTTATACCCGCTGCTGCTTACTTTGTTGATTTGTCGGATACAAGTGAAGCGGTTGATGATGATGCGTCCATGGATGTCACGTGGGTGCCCACTAGAAGAAAAGAAGAAGAGGGGGAAAGTTCAGATGGGGAGACAGAGAGGAGGAGGAGGAGACGAGTTGGAAGCAGGGGGAGGTCGTCGCAAGGAGCTAGTGGCACAGTCAGACAGCATGCATCGGCACCCGGGGTCAGCCAGACAGCACGCCAATTATCGCATGCTGTTGCCACCACCAGAATGCTGTCATCGCAGAGCTCAGCAGTGTGGCATTTTTTTTGTGTGTCTGCCTCTGACAACAGCGATGCCATTTGCAACCTGTGCCAAAAGAAACTGAGTCGTGGGATGTCCAACACCCACCTAGGTACAACTGCTTTGCAAAGGCACATGGTCTCACATCACAAACACCGATGGGATGAACACATGAGTAGAAGCAGCACACAAACTCAAAGCCACCATCCTCCTCCTGGTCCAGCATCTTCAGCCACGTCAACCACTGCTGTCCTCCTTGCCCCCTCTCAACCATCCGCCACTCAGTCTCTCTTACGTAGCAGTTCCTGGTCATCTGTCCACAGTCAGGTGTCTGTTAAGGACATGTTTGAGTGTAAGAAGCCAATTTCCCAAAGTCACCCCCTTGCCCGGCGTCTGACAGCTGGCTTGTCTGAACTCTTAGCCCGCCAGCTTTTACCATACAAGCTGGTGGAGTCTGAGGCGTTCAAAAAATTTGTATCTATTGGGACACCCCAGTGGAAGGTACCCGGCCAAAATTTCTTTTCACAAAAGGCAATCCCCAACCTGTACTCGATTGTGCGAAAGGAAGTAATAGCATGTCTGGTACACAGCGTTGGGGCAAGGGTCCATCTGACCACTGATAGCTGGTCTGCAAAGCATGGTCAGGGCAGATATATCACCTACACTGCGCATTGGGTAAACCTGCTAATGGCTGACAAGCATGGAATGCGTGGCTCTGCAGAAGAGTTGGTGACACCGCCACGACTTGCAGGCAGGCCTGCTGCTACCTCCTCTACTCCTCCTACTCATCCTCTTCCATAACCTCTTCCTCGGCTGAGTCCTCTTCTGCTGCTGCGTCTTGCTCCACATCAACGGCACCCCCCCAGCTCCCCAGGTACTATTCAACATCCCAGATACGGCAGTGTCATGCCGTCTTGGGGTTGACTTGCCTGAAAGCCGAGAGTCACACCGCACCAGCACTCCTGTCCGCCCTGAACTCACAGGTGGATCAGTGGCTGACTCCGCAGCAACTGGAGATTGGCAAAGTTGTTTCTGACAATGGAAGTAATTTGGTGACGGCATTGAAATTGGGCAAGTTGACACATGTGCCGTGCATGGCACATGTGTGTAATCTGATCGTACAACGCTTTGTGCATAAGGACGTCCTGAAGCAGGCCAGGAAGGTGTGTGGCCATTTCAGGCGTTCCTACATGGCCATGGCGCACTTGTCAGATATCTAGCGGCGAAACAACCTGCCAGTGAGGCGCTTGATTTGCGATAGCCCGACACGTCGGAATTCAACACTCCTAATGTTTGACTGCCTGCTACAACAAAAAAAAGCTGTTAACGAGTATTTGTATTACCGGGGTGCTAGGACAGCCTCTGGGGAGCTGGGGATTTTTTTGCCACGTTACTGGACGCTCATGCGCAATGCCTGTAGGCTTATGCGTCCTTTTGAGGAGGTGACAAACCTAGTCAGTCGCACCGAAGGCACCATCAGCGACACCATACCTTTTGTTTTCTTTCTGGAGCGTGCCCTGCGAAGAGTGCTGGATCAGGCCGTAGATGAGCGTGAAGAGGACGAGTTGTGGTCTCCATCACCACCAGAAACAGCCTTATCAGCATCGCTTGCTGGACCAGCGGCAATGCTGGAAGAGGATTGTGAGTAAGAGGAGTCAGAGGAGGAATGTGGCTTTGAGGAAGAGGAGGAAGACCAACCACAACAGGCATCCCAGGGTGCTTGTTGTCACCTATCTGGTACTCGTGGTGTTGTACGTGGCTGGGGGGAAGAAGATACCTTCAGTGAGATAACTGAGGACGAGGAACGGGACATGAGTAGCTCGGCATCCAACCTTGTGCAAATGGGGTCTTTCATGCTGTCGTGCCTGTTGAGGGACCCTCGTATAAAAAAGCTGAAGGAGAACGACCTGTACTGGGTGTCCGCGCTACTAGACCCCCGGTATAAGCATAAAGTGCCTGAAATGTTACCGAATTACCACAAGTCGGAAAGGATGCAGCAGTTCCAAAATAAATTAAAAAGTATGCTTTTAAGTCCTATGCATCGCCACAGCCCTTCGGGATCCAGCCTCAGAGAAAGACTCAACTGTACTCGATTGTGCAAAAGTAAGTCATGGCAGATGGGGTCTTTCATGCTGTCGTGCCTGTTTGGGGTTGGGGACCCTCGTATAAAAAGGCTGAAGGAGAACGACCTGTACTGGGTGTCCAAGCATCTTTTTCCATCTCCCGGTTCCTAAAAATTATCTCTGGGTTCCTAAAATCGATGCCATACCTGTACTCGATTGTGCAAAATTAAGTCATGGCAGATGGGGTCTTTCATGCTGTTGTGCCTGATTGGGTTCTGGGACCCTCGTATAAAAAGGCTGAAGCAGAACAACCTGTACTGGGTGTCCAAACATCTTTTTCCATCTCCCGGATGTAGCGGTACTCCACTAGGGGGTCTCCCTTCCTCTGTCCAAACACAGGGGTGGCCACCAGATACTGGGACCAGAGATATAGTTGCTGAGACCGGGGTCAAGCCAGCGGGTGTATCTCCCCAACTGGGCTGGTCTCAGTTGACTCCCAGTAAGGTAGCGTCCTCTCTGCCCTGCAGCTCTTTCTTGGCAGGTATCATCCCCTCTGCCTGTCTGCTTCTAGGCAGGAATAAATCCCCCTGCCAGGCTGCTTCTTGGCAGGAATAGATCCCTCTGCCTCCAAATAGTGGGACCAGGGCTATCGTGGCTGAGACCGGGGTCAAGCCAGCGGCTGTATCTCCCCCAGCTGGGCTGGTCTCAGTGGACTCCCAGTCAGGTAGCGTCCTCTCTGCCCTGCAGCTCTTTCTTGGCAGGTATCGTCCCCTCTGCCTGTCTGCTTCTAGGCAGGAATAAATCCCCCTGCCAGGCTGCTTCTTGGCAGGAATAGATCCCTCTGCCTCCAAATAGTGGGACCAGGGCTATCGTGGCTGAGACCGGGGTCAAGCCAGCAGCTGTATCTCCCCCATCTGGGCTGGTCTCAGTGGGCTCCCAGGCAGGTAGTGTCCCCTCTGCCTGTCTGCTTCTAGGCAGGAATAGATCCCTCTGCCTCACTGCACACTTCCAGCAGGTAGCATGCCCTCTGGTTTCTTATAGGCAGGAATCGATCCCTCTGCCTTGCTGCTCCTTTCAGGCAGGCCAGCTCTTTGCATACCACCCCACAGACTCTGTAACAGATCTCTCTTGCAGGGAGAGGTGCAGACAGAATGCAGGGTCAGAACCTCTGCAACTGGTATACCTGAAAGAATCAGACAGCACAAAAAGGCAATCCCGGACCCCAACCTGTACTCGATTGTGCAAAAGGAAGTAACCTTACCATGGGTCGCAGGCCGCATGTCTTTGTAATTCTCTGCCTGGGAAATTATATATCTTTCAAATTATCTATTTATCTATCAAATCTATCTAACTATCAATCGTATCTATCAAATGTATATTGCATCTATTGATCTATGCAATTCGTATCTATCAAATGTATATTGCATCTATTGATCTATGGAATTCGTATCTATCAAATGTATATTGCATCTATTGATCTATGTAATTCGTAACTATCAAATGTATATTGCATCTATTGATCTATGTAATTTGTATCTATCAAATGTATATTGCATCTTTTGATCTATGTAAATCGTATCTATCAAATGTATATTGTATCTATTGATCTTAATCTATGTAATTCGTATCTATCAAATGTATATTGCATCTATTGATCTATGTAATTCGTATCTATCAAATGTATATTGCATCTATTAATCGATGTAATTCGTATCTATCAAATGTATATTGCATCTTTAGATCTATGTAATTCGTACCTATCAAATGTATATTGCATCTATTGATCTATGTAATCTATGGATCAATCTATCAAATCTATCGATCTCGTGGCCGGACTGTTTTGTGACAGCCACTTGTGTTTCGGCCAAATTTGAAGTAGGAGGACAGACCAAGCATCTTCTTCCATCTCCCTGTTCCGAAAATCAAGGGCATATAGACCTCCCCCGATAGGGGGAGTAACAGGTATTAAACTGCTAAGAATAGTACTACTTAGTACTTAACACACCACGGGTCCCAGACCGCATGTCTTATTGTTATACTCTGTCAGGGAAATTATATAACTATCAATCGTATCGATCAAATATATATTGCATCTATTGATCTCTGTAATTCATATCTATCAAATGTATATTGCATCTTTTGATCTATGTTATTCGTATCTATCAAATGTATATTGCATCTATTGATTTATGTAATCTATGGATCTATCCATCAAATCTATCGATCTCGTGGCCGGACTATTTTGTGACAGCCACTTGTGTTTCGGCCAAATTTGAAGTAGGAGGACAGACCAAGCATCTTCTTCCATCTCCCTGTTCCGAAAATCAAGTCCATATAGACCTCCCCCGATAGGGGGAGTAACAGGTATTAAACTGCTAAGAATAGTACTACTTAGTACTTAACACACCACGGGTCCCAGACCGCATGTCTTATTGTTATACTCTGTCAGGGAAATTTTATAACTATCAATCGTATCAATCAAATATATATTGCATCTATTGATCTCTGTAATTCGGATCTATCAAATGTATATTGCATCTTTTGATCTAAGTTATTTGTATCTATCAAATGTATATTGCATCTTTTGATCCATGTAATTCGTATCTATCAAATGTATATTGTATCTTTTGATCTATGTAAGTCATATCTATCAAATGTATATTGCATCTTTTGATCTATGTAATTCGTATCTATCAAATGTATATTGCATCTTTTGATCTATGTAATTTGTATCTATCAAATGTATATTGCATCTTTTGATCTATGTTATTCGTATCTATCAAATGTATATTGCATCTTTTGATCTGCCTTGCTGCTCCTTTCAGGCAGGCCAGCTCTTTGCATACAGGCCCACAGACTCTGTAACAGATCTCTCTTGCAGGGAGAGGTGCAGACAGAATGCAGGGTCAGAACCTCTGCAACTGGTATACTCGATTGTGCAAAAGGAAGTAACCTTACCATGGGTCTCAGACCGCATGTCTTTGTAATTCTCTGTCTGGGAAATTATATATCTTTCAAATTAGCTATTTATCTATCAAATCTATCTAACTATCAATTGTATCTATCAAATGTATATTGCATCTATTGATCTATGCAATTCGTATCTATCAAATGTATATTGCATCTATTGATCTATGGAATTCGTATCTATCAAATGTATATTGCATCTATTGATCTATGTAATTCATATCTATCAAATGTATATTGCATCTTTTGATCTATGTAATTCATATCTATCAAATGTATATTGCATCTATTGATGTAATTCGTAACTATCAAATGTATATTGCATCTATTGATCTATGTAATTTGTATCTATCAAATGTATATTGCATCTTTTGATCTATGTAAATCGTATATATCAAATGTATATTGTATCTATTGATCTTAATCTATGTAATTAGTATCTATCAAATGTATATTGCATCTATTGATCTATGTAATTCGTATCTATCAAATGTATATTGCATCTATTAATCGATGTAATTCGTATCTATCAAATGTATATTGCATCTTTAGATCTATGTAATTCGTACCTATCAAATGTATATTGCATCTATTGATCTATGTAATCTATGGATCAATCTATCAAATCTATCGATCTCGTGGCCGGACTGTTTTATGACAGCCACTTGTGTTTCGGCCAAATTTGAAGTAGGAGGACAGACCAAGCATCTTCTTCCATCTCCCTGTTCCGAAAATCAAGGCCATATAGACCTCCCGCGATAGGGGGAGTAACAGGTATTAAACTGCTAAGAATAGTACTACTTAGTACTTAACACACCACGGGTCCCAGACCGCATGTCTTATTGTTATACTCTGTCAGGGAAATTATATAACTATCAATCGTATCGATCAAATATATATTGCATCTATTGATCTCTGTAATTTGTATCTATCAAATGTATATTGCATCTTTTGATCTATGTTATTCGTATCTATCAAATGTATATTGCATCTATTGATTTATGTAATCTATGGATCTATCTATCAAATCTATCGATCTCGTGGCCGGACTATTTTGTGACAGCCACTTGTGTTTCGGCCAAATTTGAAGTAGGAGGACAGACCAAGCATCTTCTTCCATCTCCCTGTTCCGAAAATCAAGTCCATATAGACCTCCCCCGATAGGGGGAGTAACAGGTATTAAACTGCTAAGAATAGTACTACTTAGTACTTAACACACCACGGGTCCCAGACCGCATGTCTTATTGTTATACTCTGTCAGGGAAATTATATAACTATCAATCGTATCAATCAAATATATATTGTATCTATTGATCTCTGTAATTCGTATCTATCAAATGTATATTGCATCTTTTGATCTAAGTTATTTGTATCTATCAAATGTATATTGCATCTTTTGATCCATGTAATTCGTATCTATCAAATGTATATTGCATCTTTTGATCTATGTAATTCATATCTATCAAATGTATATTGCATCTTTTGATCTACGTAATTCGTATCTATCAAATGTATATTGCATCTTTTGATCTATGTAATTTGTATCTATCAAATGTATATTGCATCTTTTGATCTATGTTATTCGTATCTATCAAATGTATATTGCATCTTTTGATCTGCCTTGCTGCTCCTTTCAGGCAGGCCAGCTCTTTGCATACAGGCCCACAGACTCTGTAACAGATCTCTCTTGCAGGGAGAGGTGCAGACAGAATGCAGGGTCAGAACCTCTGCAACTGGTATACTCGATTGTGCAAAAGGAAGTAACCTTACCATGGGTCTCAGACCGCATGTCTTTGTAATTCTCTGTCTGGGAAATTATATATCTTTCAAATTAGCTATTTATCTATCAAATCTATCTATCAATTGTATCTATCAAATGTATATTGCATCTATTGATCTATGCAATTCGTATCTATCAAATGTATATTGCATCTATTGATCTATGGAATTCGTATCTATCAAATGTATATTGCATCTTTTGATCTATGTAATTCATATCTATCAAATGTATATTGCATCTATTGATGTAATTCGTATCTATCAAATGTATATTGCATCTTTTGATCCATGTATTTCGTATCTATCAAATGTATATTGCATCTTTTGATCTATGTAATTCGTATCTATCAAATGTATATTGCATCTATTGATGTAATTCGTATCTATCAAATGTATATTGCATCTTTTGATCCATGTAATTCGTATCTATCAAATGTATATTGCATCTTTTGATCTATGTAATTCGTATCTATCAAATATAAATTGCATCTTTTGATCTATGTAATTCGTATCTATCAAATGTATATTGCATCTTTTGATCTATGTAATTGGTATCTATCAAATGTATATTGCATCTATTGATCTATGTATTCTATGTATCTATCTATCAAATCTATCGATCTCGTGGTTGTGCAAAAGGTCTGTTTGCACTACCTGATCGATTCAACATCATACCTGATGTTTTAAAGCACGTTATTCCAAACAATTTAGGAATGTTAGGTGATTTATGCCCTTTATGGCTTAAAACGAGACTCTGCATCAACTATGTAATTTTCCATGGGAGTTTTGCCATGGATCCCCCTCCGGCATGCCACAGTCCAGGTGTTATTCCTCTTGAAACTACTTTTCCATCACTATTGTGGCCAGAAAGAGTCGCTGTGGGTTTTAAAATTCGCCTGCCCATTGAAGTCAATGGCGGTTCGCCCGGTTCGCCGGTTTGCGAACATTTGCGGAAGCTCGCGTTCACCAACGCAAAATTTTAGGTTTGCAACATCACTATCTCTGATATCTGTAGCAGGCCTCCAGGTGTGTCTGTGTTCGACTCCCCGTAAATGTGAAGACAGAAGAAAAAAAATACAAAATATAGAGCAAGACAGTATGTATTAAACACACTATAGATCCTTTGTCAGTTTAAAACTCACTCTAGTCTGCTCTATTGAATATACAAGCCTGTACTTAAAGTGATGGTAAATTATGCCACTATTAAAGCATCTTAATGGATACATAATAATATCCCAAAGCAAAATATTATTTTTCGGTGTACTTACATTTTTTAAAATCTTATATTTTATAAACTGTCAATCACAATACTTCCCTAAGCCTGCTGTTTTCTTCATTGTAGTGGTGTGTAGAGCGGTCTCACCCACTATTCATGGATTACCAGAGTATGAAATAAACCGTACATTTGCATAACATTTACATGACTGTTTTCTGTCATTCAAAGATAAGATGGAGTTACAAGTAAACTAAACGTACACTTATGTAGGTCTTTTTTACACAAAAGACATGAAACATCAATGGCTAGATTACGAGTTTTGCGTTATGAGGGGTGCGGTACTAACTTGCACGTTATTGTCACCGCTCACTTCCCTACAGCGCTAGTATTACAGGTTTTCATAAACCCGGCGTTATCAGGCAAGAACTGAGCGTAGAGCAAAATTGAGCTCCATACCGCACTCCAATACCAGCGCTGCTAAAAGCTGCGGTGAGCTGGTTTTACGTGCTCATGCACAATTTCCCCATAGACATCAATGGGGAGAGCTGGCTGAAAAAGTCTAACACCTGCAAAAAAGCAGTGTAAAGCTCCGTAACGCAACCCCATTGATTACTATGGGGAAACTAAATTTATGTTTACACCTAACACCCTAACATGAACCCTGAGTCTAAACACCCATAATCTTACACTTATTAACCCCTAATTTGCCACCCCTGACATCGCCGACACCTACATTATATTTATTAACCCCTAATCTGCCGCCCCTAACATCGCCACCACCTACCTACATTTATTAACCCCTAATCTGCCGCCCCCAACATCGCCACCACTATACTAAAGTTATAAACCCCTAAACCTAAGTCTAACCCTAACCCTAACACCCCCTAACTTAAATATAATTTAATAAATCTAAATAAAACATACTATCATTACCTAAACAATTACTATTTAAAACTAAATACTTACCTGTAAAATAAACCCTAAGCTATCTACAATATAACTAATAGTTACATTGTATCTAGCTTAGGGTTTATTTTTATTTTACAGGCAAGTTTGTATTTATTTTAACTAGGTAGAATAGTTATTAAAAAGTTATTAACTATTTACTAACTACCTAGCTAAAATAAATACAAATTTACCTGTAAAATAAAACCTAACCTGTCTTACACTAACACCTAACCTTACACTACAATTAAATAAATTACCTAAATTAAATACAATTACCTAAATTACAAACCCCCCCACTAAATTACACAAAATAAATAAAGAAATTATTAGATATTTAAACTAATTACACCTAATCTAATAGCCCTATCAAAATAAAAAAGCCCCCCCCCAAAATAAAAAAACACTAGCCTACAAATAAACTACCATTAGCCCTAAAAAGGGCCTTTTGCGGGGCATTGCCCCAAAGAAATCAGCTCTTTTACTTGTAAAAAAAATACAAACACCCCCCAACAGTAAAACCCACCACCCACACAACCAACCCCCCAAATAAAACCCTAACTAAAAAAACCTAAGCTCCCCATTGCCTTGAAAAGGGCATTTGGATGGGCATTGCCCTTAAAAGGGCATTTAGCTCTTTTTCTATTGCCCAAACCTAAAATTAAAACCCACCTAATAAACCCTTAAAAAAAACTAACACTAACCCCCGAAGATCCACTTAAAGTTTTCGAAGCCCGGAGAAGTCCTCAACGAAGCCGGGAGAAGTCTTCATCCAAGCTGGCAGAAGTGGTCCTCCAGACGGGCAGAAGTCTTCATCCAGACGGCATCTTCTATCTTCATCCATCCGGCATGGAGCGGGTCCATCTTCCAGACATCCGGCGCGGAGCATCCTCTTCAATCAAAGTCTTCTTCCTGAATGAAGGTTCCTTTAAGTGACGTCATCCAAGATGATAGAATTCTATCAGCCAATCAGAATTAAAGGTGAAAAAATCCTATTGGCTGTTCCAATCAGCCAATAGAATGTGAGCTCAATTGCATCAGCCAATAGGTTAATATGTTTATTATAGTGGCGGCGATGTCGGGAGCGGCAGATTAGGGTTTAATAATTGTATTTTAGTGTTTGCAATGCAGGAGGGCCTCGGTTTAGGGGTTAATAGGTAGTTTATGGGTGTTAGTGTACTTTTTAACACTTTAGTTATAAGTTGAATGGTACAGCTTTGTAGCATAAAACTCATAACTACTGACTTTAGATTGCGTTACGAATCTTGCGGGATAGGCTGTACCGCTCACTTTTTGGCCTCCCAGAAAAAGCTTGTAATATCGGCGCTATGGAAGTCCCATTGAAAAAAGACTTTACGCAAATTGAGTAAGTTAATTTGCGTTAAGGCCAAAAAAGTGTGCGGTGCCCCTAAACCTGCAAGGCTCGTAATACCAGCGGTAGTGAAATAGCAGCGTAATGAGCCTTAACGCTGCTTTTTCACTCATACCGCAAAACTCGTAATCTAGCCGTATATTAATTATTTTAATTTGGTTTCACTACAATAACAATTTCGGCTACATGTTACTCAAATACAATTTACAAAAAGAGTTACAATTATAATGCCAAAAATAATCCTTTATTACAAAGGATTTTTTTTTTAAATAATTCATAATTCAATGGTAAATTGGAATTATTAAAAAATGATGTTGCTGTTCTCTAATTACAAATAAAACAAATACTTCTAATGACAAATAATAAAAAGTGATCTTTGAAAAATAATTTTAAAAAATATTTATATTCTAATATTTAGAGAGAGAGAGTTATTAAAACAATATATATATATAGAATATGCAGCAAAAATAAGCACTCTCTGGACTTCGGACATCAGTGACAAACCAAATGTTTATTGTGACGTTTGGTGAATGATGGATAGTATTCAGTATTCATGGTGGACAGAAAATATATTTTCCAGTTCGTAGATTCACATGACATATAGGCTTATTTTTGTTAGCTTACTAATTGGGCCCCACACTGACTATATACGGAGACGTTCTTGGTTTCAGGATTTTGGCTTAATTTATTTCAGTTTAGTAGTGGTTACGTTATAGCACTGCTTCATGTTGGTAATTGATATTTATGTTTTTTACTTTGTTTTGATTTTTTATTTCACACAGGTAGTTACATAGATTTAGTTGTTACACATTGGTTTGTTTATAGGGGTTGCTATGGTTGCGTGCCTGGGGATTCTTTGCCCCATTGGTTGCTGGCTTTGAGAGAGGCATGATCACCACAAGTGGACCGTATTGTGGCACGTTTTTGAGATAATGTTTTAATGAATTGGATAGTTGTGAGGCCGTGGGGGTCCGATTTGCGGTTTGTGCACATGGATCTTGATGTATTTATAGATAAGAAGGCTACGGCTGCAATATAGGCATAGGATACTGCCGCTGTGAGTTAAAGAAGGAGGGCGTGATTGATTCACACTGACTGACTAATCCTGGAAGTGGGAGGAATAAGTCAGAACCTATGAGGATGTTTGTTATGATAGCCATGTGAGTAGAATGCAGCATGAGCAGTTGAAACATAATAATTACGATCAGAGTTTTCCGTACAATCTTTGAGTCAGTTTATCATCAACCCAGGGGGAATATACATTTGTTTTTATTATAGTTGCGAGAGAGAGAAAAAGAGAGAGATACAGTGAGAGTGACAAAGAGAGAGAGATATTTATCTATAAAGATATATGTGTCCGTATGGTTTTGTAAATACATACTGTATATGTAGCTAAATAAAATATTAAAAAAAATTCATAAGACAAACATTTATTAAAATATTACTATGGTAGTGTGAACTTTTCTAATAATAATTGACATGTAGAACTTATAAAATAAGGAACCGTTTGATACGATAGTAAGCGTTATTAGCGCTCCACTTTGTAATACCAGCACACGCTAATGTGCGCTGGTATTACAAGTTAAGCGCAATTCACGTTCACATTGCTAGTAAGCATTGTGCTCAAGAGAGCGCGCTTCCATAGGCTACAATGGGAGCCTCATTCTGATGCCGTCAGAGACAGCACAGAACCTAAGCGCAGCGAAGGGGGGTAAGTCGCACAGCAATTGCAGCATTTTTAAATATATATGTATATGAATATATACTTATATTTGTATGTGTTAATATGTCTATATACACATATTAACACACACATATATATATATATATATATATATATATATATATATATATATATATATATATATATATATATATATATTTATATATCAGCATATACATATATATTTAATGGAAACACACAATTCCTAGAGATCCCAATGTAAAGGCACTTTCCAGTGCCATTTTTTTTTCTAACACCCCACACCCGCCAACTTTAAAGCCCCACAATTGCCTGGTGCAATTGTTTTTTTTATATAAAAAAGCTAAATTTTTTTAAATAAAAAACTATAATGCCCTCTATTTTGAGGACAATTGGGGCACTTTTAGAAAACTAACCAGAGATCTAATCTCTGGTTAATTTTCTGAGCACTAATTGATAACGCGAGTTTGAGGTAGCAATAACCAGCCACTTGTAATTGGTTATTTATCTTGCACCCGTAAAACAGGCAAATTTGCACGTTTGAGGCTGCGTGATAATTTAGCACTCCATTTGTAATCTAGCATTCAGTGTTTCTATTTAAAAAGCTTATTGGTACGCTTCCAAGTAGATAGTGAATCGGACAATAAGCTCCGATTCACTGTTTACATTTACATCATTAGGAAAACCCTTTTTCAGTTAATGCGCATGTGTTAGCTTCCACGATGCAGAAAAATTTGTCTAGATTTCATTGGCAGAGCAGCGATTATAATTCTCTCAATACCGTGCATACATTTTTCACTGTGACATCCTACAACACATTGGAAACAGTGATCCGTAGAGGCCGACACATTTGATTGGATGCTACATGCAGAGGTTTATTAGAAGCCCAAGATAAAATGGAATGTAAAAAGCAAATTTTATGAGACTAACATATAAAATTAAAATGTTACTAGCATTATTTTATCACACAAATTCTATAAATACAAAGACATATGTTCAAGTTTACCATCAAGTTAAACATTAAAGAAATATATTTGTTTTGCTTTGTTTATAGCAGGAATAAAAATACAGTCACGTTTCCTGACTCACGCTTTTAGCCAGTTATGTAATGCCCAGCAGGAAATACCTTCAGTACATGTTGGCTATAAATGCTCCACTTTGCTTCATGGAGAATGCATTGTTTGTAAATTACGCCATACGCGCTAATGGAGAAAAAAAGTACTGAGCACCTGAGCACCGAACCTCCGGTATGTTTTGGTAACAAATATATTATATTCAACTCTCTGTCTAATCATTATATTCATAGAATTTAAATTAATACACACTCGCACATAAAACAGACATACACACACATATATAGCCACACATACACACACATATATAGCCACACATACACACACATATATAGACATACATACACACACATATAGCCACACATACACACACATATATAGACATACATACACACACATATAGCCACACATACACACACATATATAGACATACATACATACACATATAGACATACATACACACACATATATAGACATACATATATACATACACATATAGACATACACACACATATATAGCCACACATGCACACACATATATAGCCACACATACACACACATATATAGACATACATACACACACATATAGCCACACATACACACACATATATAGACATACATATATACATACACATATAGACATACACACACATAAAGCCACACATACACACACATATATAGACATACATACACACACATATATAGACATACATACACACACATATATAGACATACATACACACATATTTATATAGACATACATACATACACATATAGACATACACACATATAGACATACATACATACATACACATATAGACATACACACACATATATAGACATACATACATACACATATAGACATACACACACATATAGACATACATACACACACACTTATACACACATACACAAACACACACATACATATCTGTGATGTGTATTGGTGTGATATGAGTATATTTTTATGCAGTGTGTGCAGTGTTTCTGAAGAGTGTGTAGTGTTTTTGTAGTATGTGTGTTTTTAAAGTTGTGTATAGAGTCTGTGGAGTGGGTTTGTAGTGTGTGTATAGTGTGTTGTGGGTAGTGTGTCTGTGTGGTCTGTTTTTGTAGTAAGGTGTTTGTATTGTTTGTGTGTGTGTGTGTATGTACAGTATATATGTATATATATGTGTGTGTGTGTGTATATATACATACATACTAGAGAAAACTCATGCAGGTGCTTTATTCTAAACTAATAAAAAAACTAAAACAAGGGTAAGTTAAGGATAAAGAAAGATAGCAGTTTAAAATACCTTTAAATGGTGTAGACTTGGGAGAATTAAAAGATCCATGGTTAGATATAGAGAGAGACCAGCTCTTACTTACAGTAGACAGGAAGAAATATGACTTATGGTGAAATATTTGGACAAATGGCTAAAATTATCACTAACGTTTTTAACAATAAACAAAAGATTGGTATTAGTTTGCACTATGCACTGAGTTTATTTTTTATACAAAAGGCAGTGATTTAATTTTCTCTGTGTGTTTTGTTTTACATATTCATCTTAGCAATATTGGTAGAGGTTTTCTGGAGAAGGTGTGTCTGTTTGTAGATGATGCTACAAAAATACAATGTGAATCAAATGAGCGGTTCTGATAAAACGCAGAAAGATTGGACAATTAAATGTGATCTAAAATTTAACATCACAAAGTCAAAATGATGTATTTAGGCAGGGGTGGTACTACCATTGGTGCAGCAGGTGCAGTGGCACCAGAGTCCAACAGCTGAAGGTGGCCCATCAAAGCCAGTCTATACCTAGGCATGTGCAGAATGTGTGTACAATCCTAATGCTGGGGAGCCTTTTATTAGTGAAGATTGACGGTCCATCTATCTATCCTCAAAATCATTATATGCAGCAGAATGTATTTTATTACATTTGCTTTTTAATTGAGTAATATTTAAGGGGCCCAAAAAATCTCGCACCAGGGCCCCCTGTTGAGTAGGTCTGTTACTGTATTTAGAATTCTAAAATCCAAAGGTTAATTATAGACTTGAGATCACTTTATGAAAGTAACATAAAAGGAATAGAAATTCTGAGTTATTATTTCAAATAATTTAAAATTTGAAATTCAATACAGCAAGGCAGTAGTAGAATACTTGGTAGCATAGAAAGAAGTATTAACAACCTTAAAATTAAGGTAAGTATGCTATTTTTTACTAGTGAGACCTCATATTAAAAAATGTGTACAGTTCTTGACACCATATTGCCAGAAGTAAACTAGTAACTGTTCAAGGGAGGGATTCTCAAATATTACATTGTTTAAAAAATAAAACTTGCAAGTAAAGAATTCATGATGTGTTTTTCTTAGAGGAGAAAAAGGGAGAGAGGTGAAGTTTATAGCTTTTCAAAAAAGAGTAACATCAGGACTCATACCTCCCAACATTCCCTGCGAGCTTTCCAGGACTGGGGGATCTACACTGTGTGAGAGATGTGGTGTGGAACCGTAGGTGTTCTGTGTGTGGGACATTTGCAGAAGAAACAGATGCGTTGTACCATGAGTTGTTAGAATGTGTCATGGGTGGGTTTGAGCAGACCATTAGCCGAGTCTTTGCAGTCCCTGGTTTCACATTATACATATATAAATATATACAGGGACATTTGCATTGAAGGGGAAAGCTGGGGAGAGACATTGGGGAATAGCTTCAAAATTGGAAAAATCCTGCAATATGCAAGATAATTGGGAGATTTGGAGCTAGGGATAACGATCTCAAGTTTGAGGGTAGTAGGTTCAGGAGCAAGTTAGGTAACAATTCTTTATTATAACGGTGGTCGATACATGGAATAAACTGCATTTGGAGGTGTAAGGGCAAATACTTTAAGGGCATTCGATAGTGTGTGGAATATGCAGAAGACTGTATTAATACGTTTTTAAACTTATACTTCAAAAAGACATATGGGGGCCTATTTATCAAAGCGTCAATCTCGGCGCATTCGCTGGAGTCAATACGCTCGCCAGACATCACCAGACATCACTGACGTGAATCTACATACAAAAGCCTTATTTATTAGAAAGTCTGTCAAAAACATGCGTGTTAAGTATGACTGTTGATAAATAAGAGTCATCGATGTTGCAGATATTTTGTTTTTTCCAACTTTATTTATACCATTTCATTACTGTCCATGAACAAGCATATTTATCTAAAGATAATCTTTAATTTTTCATCTGTTAATGTCCAAGAAATAGCTAGATTTATACCTGAACAAATAATACTATCTCATAGAAAGTTATTTTTCTATTTATTTGTTATACAAAAAATCTGATATATGATATCTTTACATAAATGAATGCGTATTTGTACTTCTATAAATCATGATATCCATCTTATGTTTTTTTTTCTTTTAAATGATTATTAATGCTAGAATTTGTACATATCTCTTTACACATACTTGTGTGTGTGTGTATATATATATATATATATATATATATATATATATATATATATATATATGTGTGTGTGTGTGTGCGTGTTATGTCAGAAATCTTTTGCAAACATATTTATATGTCCCTAAATTCCTTATTTTGTTCTAAATAATGTTGTCTTTCATATCTCTGTGTTTATTTATACCACTATATGTATATAGTGTAAATATATAATTATTCTGAACAAGAATAATTGCGAATATAACATTGAATCAGGGTAGCATATGTATTTATTTGCAATCAATGGATATTTTAAGAGCTGGGCTAGTTTTCTCTCTGCACCTGTGTAACCCCTCCTGATTTCAGTCTAGTTTTAAACACCACCCCTACACAGGTGTTAAAAAATGGGCTGGCATATAAGATGAGATTTCTTAATGAAAATTAAATTCAAGAGAATACATACTTTCAAAGTATAATACACAATGTAACAAATGGCACAAGTTCTGATGAGTGATCAGTGACTCAAGTATAGAACAATTTGATTAGTTAGTTATAGTAGAAAATGTATATTTCAATCAGATTGGCTGATTTAATTAATCATGTGATTATGCATTTACCAATAAGAAGTTGTGGAAAACTTTACTAGTTTGTGGGTTTTTTAGGAGTTTGAGTATTGCATCAAATTTGGTGCAAAAAGTGTTCTGTCAAATTTGGTACGAAAAGTGTTGCGTCAAATTTGGTGCAAAGTGGAGAGTGGCACTTGTATTACATGCATTAAACATGGTGCAAATAGATTTATCCAAAAAGGAAGTTATATTATGTAATGTATTTATTTAATTTGTATCCCTATATCTACTAGTGCACCAAATTTGAAGCAATAAAATTGTCCCCTTGCTTTGTAATGAGAGACAAAAGTGTAACATAATCCATAAGTAGTGATGTCGCGAACTGAAAATTTTCTGTTCGTGAAAGGCGAACGTGAACGTCCGCAACTGTTTGCAAAGGGGTGAACCGGGCGAACCGCCATTAACTTCAATAGGCAGGCGAATTTTAAAACCCACAGGGTCTCTTTCTGGCCACAATAGTGATGGAAAAGTTGTATCAAGGGGACTAACACCTGGACTGTGGCATGCCAGAGAGGGATCCATGGCAAAACTACCACGTAAAATTACATAGTTGATGCAGAGTCTGGTTTTAATCCATAAAGGGCATAAATCACCTAACATTCCTAAATTGTTTGGAATAACGTGCTTTAAAACATCAGGTATGATGTTGTATCGATTAGGTAGTGTAAGGGTTACGCTCGCTTCACAGTGACAGACCAAACTCCCCGTTTAACGCACCGCAAACAACCGCAAACAGTCCATTTGCACAACCACGAGATAGATAAATTTGATAGATACATAGATACATAGATTAGATAGATAGATCAATAGATGCAATATACATTTGATAGATTTGATAGATAAATAGATAGATTTGAAGATATATAATTTCCCAGACAGAGAATTACAAGACGTGCGGACTGGGACCCATGGTAAGGTTCCCAGAGGCAGTTGCGGCACCAGGGGACGTGTATATGGCATGGATTTTAGGAACCGGGAGATGGAAAAAGATGCTTGGTCGGTCCTCCTACTTCAAATTTGGGGCACTGCGCGTGCAATCTACTGTGCCACCAGATATGAGTGGTGTGTTAAGTAGTACTATTCTGATCAGTTTAATACCTGTTACTCCCCCTATCGAGGGACGTGTATATGACATGGATTTTAGGAACTGGGAGATGGAAAAAGATGCTTGGTCGGTCCTCCTACTTCAAATTTGGGGCACTGCGCGTGCAATCGTGGCCGGACTTTTAGCCGACGGACATTTGGCTGACGGACATTTGGCCGACGGACATTTGGCCGAAACACAAGTGGCTGTCACAAAACAGTCCGGCCATGAGATAGATAGATTTGATAGATAGATAGATACATAGATTAGATAGATAGATCAATAGATGCAATATACATTTGATAGATACGATAGATAGATTTGATAGATAAATAGATAGATTTGATAGATATATAATTTCCCAGACAGAGAATTACAAGACGTGCGGTCTGGGACCCATAGTAAGGTTCCCAGAGGCAGTTGCGGCGCCAGGGGACGTGTATATGGCATGTATTTTAGGAACCGGGAGATGGAAAAAGATACTTGGTCGGTCCTCCTACTTCAAATTTGGGGCACTGCGCGTGCAATCGTGGCAGGGCTTTTAGCCGACGGACATTTGGCCGACGGACATTTGGCCGACGGACATTTGGCCGAAACACAAGTGGCTGTCACAAAACAGTCCAGCCACGAGATAGATAGATTTGATAGATAGATAGATAGATACATAGATTAGATAGATAGATCAATAGATGCAATATACATTTGATAGATACGATAGATAGATTTGAAAGATAAATAGATAGATTTGATAGATATATAATTTCCCAGACAGAGAATTACAAGACGTGCAGTCTGGGACCCATGGTAAGGTTCCCAGAGGCAGTTGCGGCGCCAGGGGACGTGTATATGGCATGGATTTTAGGAACCGGGAGATGGAAAAAGATGCTTGGTCGGTCCTCCTACTTCAAATTTGGGGCACTGCGCGTGCAATCTACTGTGCCACCAGATATGAGTGGTGTGTTAAGTAGTACTATTCTGATCAGTTTAATACCTGTTACTCCCCCTATCGGGGGACGTGTATATGGCATGGATTTTAGGAACCGGAAGATGGAAAAAGATGCTTGGTCGGTCCTCCTACTTCAAATTTGGGGCACTGCGCGTGCAATCGTGGCCGGACTTTTAGCCGATGGACATTTGGGCGAAGGACATTTGGCCGAAACACAAGTGGCTGTCACAAAACAGTCCGGCCACGAGATAGATAGATTTGATAGATAGATACATAGATTAGATAGATAGATCAATAGATGTAATATACATTTGATAGATACAATAGATAGATAGATAGATAGATAGATAGATAGATAGATAGATAGATTTGATAGATAAATAGATGGATTTGATAGATAGATAATTTCCCAGACAGAGAATTACAAGACGTGCGGTCTGTGACCCATGGTAAGGTTCCCAGAGGCAGTTGGGGCGCCAGGGAACGTGTATATGGCATGAATTTTAGGAACGGGAGATGGAAAAAGATGCTTAGTCGGTCCTCCTACTTCAAATTTTGGGCACTGCGCGTGCAATCTACTGTGCCACCAGATATGAGTGGTGTGTTAAGTAGTACTATTCTGATCAGTTTAATACCTGTTACTCCCCCTATCGGGGGACGTGTATATGGCATGGATTTTAGGAACCGGGAGATGGAAAAAGATGCTTGGTCGATCCTCCTTCAAATTTGGGGCACTGCGCGTGCAATCGTGGCCGGACTTTTAGCCGACGGACATTTGTCCGACGGACATTTGTCCGACGGACATTTGGCCGAAACACAAGTGGCTGTCACAAAACAGTCCGGCCACGAGATAGATAGATTTGATAGATAGATAGATACATAGATTAAATAGATAGATCAATATCTGTTGAAATCTGACAGCGCTCAACCTTGTGTCTGTGGCTCTTAGTATTGTGGGTACCAGCGCCCCCAAAAAAGTAAATGTAGTGCTAAAGTTAATACACAGAGCGCCTCCTAAAAGGCTAAGACACTAGTAGTGACAAGAATATTTAAAATAAAATAAATTAAAGAATTCTGTAGGTGTATAATATATTTTTTATATGCTACTTGTAGCTAAATATACAAGCAAGATACAAAAGTGGATCCACTTAAAATTAACAATAAAATGTGTATAAATCTATATTAAAAACAATACAATTGTAGATAAAACCACAAACATAATACAATCTTAATCACAAAATAAAATACAATAAAACAGCAGTTAACTGATAAGCTGGTTAATGGTACAGATGATAGGAAAAAATACATAAAATCATCAAATGACTGAGTAGGTGTCCATAAATATGTAAGTCCCAAACTTTAAATTCCTTCCAGAGAATAAATGTCCAATATGAAGATTCTATTTAAAAAGTTATCCTTAAATATCCCTCGATAAACGGTGAAAGAGGTGAAATATGTGAAAAAAGGAAAATCGTTGTGATATTCAAATCAAAATTCAAAAAATAATTGTAAATATCCAAAAATCCTGAAAAGATGATGTGATGGAGTGGGCGTGAAAAAATAAAAAATATGTGTACACTAAAAAATGAAAAAAATATATATATATTCTAAAAAAGAAAAAGGATAAAATGTGAAAAATTAATCCAAATGAGTATTAAGATGTGTTAAAAAATAAATAACACACTTATAAAGTGACCCTTATGTGAGTACAAGTTGTGAAGAGAAGCTCCTAAAAAGTTATTCCTATGTGTAAACGATGAAAAAATACAAAAATGGATCCTATGTCTCAGGGATCAATTCCTTCAAAGATATACCTGTAATAAAACAAATATAACATAGTGCAAAACTGCTATTCAAACTTAGTCAGTAATTGAAAAGAAGCTTACCATATATGTCAACGCGTTTCGGCCCTAAGAACTGGGCCTTTATAAAGACTATAGATGGATTAGCATGGTAGCTCCTTTTATAGCTATTACTGGCCAATAAGTGCCAGTGTTGTTTTTGCGCCAAAAAATAACCTCTACTTCCTGTTCCTGATGACCTGGAAGTACTAATAAGTTTGTTCTATTTTTATTTTGGATTATATATGTTCCTAATTTCATGTTAAATTCATGTTATGTTTCAAATAAAGTACATATTCGTTTTTATTTGTTTAATTTATATTTAAAAGAAAGTATTTACCTAAAATCGGCAAACCGGAAGTGTGTGTTCATACATCAACATCCGGTTTCGCCACTCATTGTCCTATTAGTTTTTATTTTATATTTTTATTAGTTCCTTGCAATCTTTCTGATGTTTAAAAAATACCTTTAGTTTCCTTATGAAGTACATATTCCTGTTTTATTTTATTTGTTTCAAAGAAGAAAGTTTACCTGAAATCGGCAAACCGGAAGTGATGTATTCATATCAACATCCGGTTTTGCCACTTGTTGTCTTTTTTATTCCTATTATCCTACACATCTTTTTGATGTTTTATAAATACCTTTGGTTCCCCTATTGGAAAATGTATCCTAATTGGGGAAGACATCAATGTGATAAATATCATAGTGAATGTGACACTAATTTTGGAATAAAATAAAAAATTATAAATGGTTACCCTATATAAAATTAGTGTGACAAAATTAGTGATATTAGTGGCGTGGTTTTTGAAGCCACAGTGCAGCACCAGAGGCCAGAAAATTTTGGCATGTATTGTACACATGCCTGAAAAATTAGGTATTGTTGCAGCCGCTGCTGTAGCAGCGGCCAGAAAAATTGATGTTTGTTTCCCAGGCAGAAAGTGCCCTAAAACATTGCGGCTTGAACCGTAGTTGGTGGCGGATAAGTCATGCAAGTCATCCGGCATTCGAAGATAAAATACAGCAGCGTGAGGACCATTTTTAGCCCAAGGCAGCTCATCTCATCAGGCCTTTTTTAGTCGAATGTATCACCCAATGTCAGTCCCTTCGGGATCCATCCCTCATTCATCTTAATAAAGGTGAGGTAATCTAGACTTTTTTGACCTAGGCGACTTCTCTTCTCAGAGACAATACCTCCTGCTGCACTGAAGGTCCTTTCTGACAGGACACTTGAAGCGGGGCAGGCCAGAAGTTCTATCGCAAATTGGGATAGCTCAGGCCACAGGTCAAGCTTGCACACCCAGTAGTCAAGGGGTTCATCGCTCCTCAGAGTGTCGAGATCTGCAGTTAAGGCGAGGTAGTCTGCTACCTGTCGGTCGAGTCGTTCTCTGAGGGTGGACCCCAAAGGGCTGTGGCGATGCATAGGACTTAAAATCTCTGCATGTCCTCCATCAACAACACATCTGTAAAGCGTCCTGTCCTTGCCGGCGTGGTCGTGGGAGGAGGATTACTTTCACCTCTTCCCCTGTTAGATTCCCGTTGTGCTGTGACATCACCCTTATACGCTGTGTAAAGCATACTTTTTAATTTATTTTGGAACTGCTGCATCCTTTCCGACTTGCGGTAATTCGGTAACATTTCAGGCACTTTATGCTTATACCGGGGGTCTAGTAGCGTGGACACCCAGTACAGGTCGTTCTCCTTCAGCTTTTTTATACGAGGGTCCCTCAACAGGCACGACAGCATGAAAGACCCCATTTGCACAAGGTTGGATGCCGAGCTACTCATGTCCCGTTCCTCGTCCTCAGTGATCTCACTGAAGGTATCTTCTTCCCCCCAGCCACGTACAACACCACGGGTACCAGATAGGTGACAACGAGCTGGGATGCCTGTTGTGGTTGGTCTTACTCCTCCTCCTCCTCCTCCTCCTCAAAGCCACATTCCTCCTCTGACTCCTCTTCCTCACAATCCTCTTCCAGTGTTGCCACAGGTCCAGCAAGCGATGCTGATAAGGCTGTTTCTGGTGGTGATGGTGACCACAACTCTTCCTCTTCCTCTTCACGCTCATCTACGGCCTGATCCAGCACTCTTCGCAGGGCACGCTCCAGGAAGAAAACAAATGGTATGATGTCGCTGATGGTGCCTTCGGTGCGACTGACTAGGTTTGTCACCTCCTCAAAAGGACGCATGAGCCTACAGGCATTGCGCATGAGCGCCCAGTAACGTGGCAAAAAAATTCCCAGCTCCCCAGAGGCTGTCCTAGCGCCCCGGTCATACAAATACTCGTTAACGGCTTTTTCTTGTTGGAGCAGGCGGTCGAACATTAGGAGTGTTGAATTCCAACGTGTCAGTCTGTCGCAAATCAAGCGCCTCACTGGCATGTTGTTTCGCCGCTGGATATCAGAAAAGTGCGCCATGGCCGTGTAGGAACGCCTTAAATGGCCACACACCTTCCTGGCCTGCTTCAGGACATCCTGTAAGCCTGGGTACTTATGCACAAAGCGTTGTACGATCAGATTACACACATGTGCCATGCACGGCACATATGTCAACTTGCCCAATTTCAATGCCGCCACCAAATTACTTCCGTTATCAGAAACCACTTTGCCGATCTCCAGTTGGTGCGGAGTCAGCCACTGATCCACCTGTGCGATCAGGGCGGACAGGAGTGCTGGTCCGGTGTGACTCTCTGCTTTCAGGCAAGTCAACCCCAAGACGGCGTGACACTGCCGTATCCGGGATGTGGAATAGTACCTGGGGAGCTGGGGGGTGCCGTTGATGTGGAGCAAGACGCAGCAGCAGAAGAAGAGGACTCAGCTGAGGAGGTTATGGAAGAGGTTGGAGTAGGAGGAGTAGAGGAGGTGGTAGCAGGCCTGCCTGCAAGTCATGGCGGTGTCACCAACTCTGCAGAGCCACGCATTCCATGGTTGTCAGCCGTCAGCAGGTTTACCCAATGCGCAGTGTAGGTGATATACCTGCCCTGACCATGCTTTGCAGACCAGCTATCAGTGGTCAGATGGACCCTTGCCCCAACACTGTGTGCCAGACATGCCATTACTTCCTTTTGCACAATCGAGTACAGGTTGGGGATTGCCTTTTGTGAAAAGAAATTTCGGCCGGGTACCTTCCACTGCGGTGTCCCAATAGCTACAAATTTTTTGATCGCCTCAGACTCCACCAGCTTGTATGGTAAAAGCTGGCGGGCTAAGAGTTCAAACAAGCCAGCTGTCAGACGCCGGGCAAGGGGGTGACTTTGTGACATTGGCTTCTTACGCTCAAACATGTCCTTGACAGACACCTGACTATGGGCAGATGAGCAGGAAATGCTCCGGAAGAGAGACGGAGTGGCGGATGGTTGAGAGGGGGCAAGGAGGACAGCAGTGGTTGACGTCGCTGAAGATGCTGGACCAGGAGGAGGATGGCGGCTTTGAGTTTGTGTGCTGCTTGTACTCATGTGTTGATCCCATAGGCGTTTGTGATGTGCGATCATGTGCCTTCGCAAAGCAGTTGTACCTAGGTGGGTGTTGGACTTCCCACGACTCAGTTTCTTTTGGCACAGGTTGCAAATGGCATCACTGTTGTCAGAGGCAGACACACACAAAAAATGCCACACTGCTGAGCTCTGCGATGACGGCATTCTGGTGATGGCAACAGCATGCGTTGATTGGCGTGCTGTCTTGCTGACCCCGGGTGCCGATGCATGCTGTCTGACTGTGCCACTAGCTCCTTGCAATGAGCTCCCCCTGCTTCCAACTCGTCTCCTCCTCTTCCTCCTCTCTGTCTCCCCATCTGAACTTTCCCCCTGTTCTTCTTCTCTTCTAGCAGGCACCCACGTGACATCCACGGACGCATCGTCATCATCAACTGCTTCACTTGTATCTGACAAATCAACAAAGGAAGCAGCAGTGGGTACAACATCATCATCATCACACCGTACGTCCATGTCTGTAATGCTGCCTGACTGAGACATATCACTGTTATCTACATCCTCTGTCAATGATGGTTACGCATCACTCATTTCTTCCAAATGATGTGTAAATAACTCCTCTGCCAGATCAAGTGAAGCGGCTGTGGTGCTAGTGTTGGTGGTGGCAGCAGGCGGGCGAGTGGTAACTTGAGAGGTGCCCGTAGATAAGCTGGAGGAGGATGGTGCGTCAAGGTTCGGAGCAGAAGCTATAGAAGAGTGGGTGTCCTGTTTTAAAAACTCAACTATGATATGAGTGGTGCCACTGGGCAAGTGGGCACAGTATACACTGTGAGCCTGACACAAAAAAGCAGACTGATGTTTCACAGTCCAAAAAGTTTAATTTTTTTTAAATTTACACTTACACTACTATTAAACAAGATATGAGTGGTGGCACTGGGCAAGTGGGCACAGTATACGCTGTGAGCCTGGCACACACGCTGTAAGGCAGGCAACTGCAATTAGATTGCACTAACAGACTGATGTTTAACAGTCAAAAAAGTTTTTGTTTTTTAAATTTACACTACTGTTACAACAGATATGAGTGGTGGCACTGTGGGCAAGTGGGCCTGGCACACACGCTGGCAGGCAGGCAACTGCAATTAGATTACACTAGCAGACTGATGTTTAACAGTCAAAAAAGTTGTTTTTTTAAATTTACACTACTGTTTGTTACACCAGATATGAGTGGTGGCAACGGGCAAGTGGGCCTGGCACACACGCTGGCAGGCAGGCAACTGCAATTAGATTACACTAGCAGACTGATGTTTCACAGTCCAAAAAGTTTTTTTTTTTTTAATTTACACTACTGTTACAACAGATATGAGTGGTGGCACTGTGGGCAAGTGGGCTTGGCACACACGCTGGCAGGCAGGCAACTGCAATTAGATTACACTAGCAGACTGATGTTTCACAGTCAAAATTTTTCTTTTTTATTTAAATTTACACTACTGTTTGTTACACCAGATATGAGTGGTGGCAACGGGCAAGTGGGCCTGGCACACACGCTGGCAGGCAGGCAATTGCAATTAGATTACACTAGCAGACTGATGTTTCACAGTCAAAAAAGTTTTTTTTTTTAAATTTACACTACTGTTACAACAGATATGAGTGGTGACACTGTGGGCAAGTGGGCCTGGCACACACGCTGGCAGGCAGGCAACGGCAATTAGATTACACTAGCAGACTGATGTTTAACAGTCAAAAAAGTTTTTTTTTTTAAATTTACACTACTGTTACAACAGATATGAGTGGTGGCACTGTGGGCAAGTGGGTCTGGCACACACGCTGGCAGGCAGGCAACTGCAATTAGATTACACTAGCAGACTAATGTTTCACAGTCAAAAAAGTTTTTTTTTTTTAAATTTACACTAATGTTACACCAGATATGAGTGGTGGCAATGGGCAAGTGGGCACAGTATACGCTGTGAGCCTGGCACAGACGTTGGCAGGCAGGCAACTGCAATTAGATTACACAGGAAAAAAAAAAAAGCAGCCCTAAAAAGGGCTTTTTGGGGTGCTGTCCTTACAACAGATATCAGATGAGTCCTTCAGGACTGTAGTGGACACTGAATACACTAGCCTAGCTATCAATTTCCCTATTAAATCAGCAGCTACACTGTCCCTCCTCTCACTAAGAAAGCAGCTTCCAAATGAATCTAAAATGGCTGCTGTCCAGGAGCTGGGAGGGTCTGGGAGGGAGTGTCTGCTGCTGATTGGCTGGAATGTGTCTGCAGACTGTGAGATACAGGGTCAAAGTTTACTCAATGATGACGAATAGGGGGCGGATCGAACATTGCATATGTTACCCCGCCGTTGCGAATGCGAACAAGCTAAGTTCGCCGGGAACTATTCGCCGGCAAACTATTCGGGACATCACTATCCATAAGTAGGGTAACATCTCCCTAGTTTATTTTATTTAGTAATAAGGGCTAAATAAAATCAAATTAAAAGGACATGAAACCCATATTTTGTCTTATGATTTAGAAACAGTATACAATTTTAATAAAGTTTCTAATTTACTTTTATTATCTAATATGCTTCATTGTCTTGCAGCATTGAACATAACCTTTCCTTGTTTTCAGACTCCTATTGATTTCTATGGCATTCGCGGCCTCAAGGGTGGTGGTTTGAACAATAGGTACGCAGCGTCGGAATAGACGTGAGCGTACCTGTTGAATGTTTGATAAATTGGAAAGAGGGTCAAATAGAGTTGAATGTGATGGCGGATGATCAGTATTCCGCTTAGCACAAGCATCGATCTGCGTCGGATTGATATTGTGGGAGCGTATATTACGTCACATAGATCAATATTTGACGATCTTGATGCTTTGTTAAAGGGACACTGTACTCAAAAATTTTCTTTCGTGATTCACATAGAGCATGCATTTTTAAGCAACTTTCTAATTTACTTAAAATACTTTCTAATTTACTTAAAATACTTACTGTTTATTTGAAAAGCAAGAATGTAAGTTTAGATGCCGGCCCATTTTTGGTGAACAACCTGGGTTGTCCTTGCTGAAGCAAACATTTGCTGGCTCCTTAGCTGAGATGCCTTCTTTTTCAAATAAAGATAGCAAAAGAACGAATTAAAATTGATAATAGAAGTAAATTAGAAAGTTGCTTAAAATTACACGCTCTATCTGAATCACGAAAGAAAAAATTTGGGTTCAGTGTCCCTTTAACTACTGCGGATCAACTTTGCATCTAATTTGACGCGGAATTCCAGCGTACTATCAGTTGAAGCATTGATAAATCGGCCCCATGGGTTGACTTGATGGGTCTTTTATTTTTTAGCTGACATCACAAATTATGTTTTTATATTTAGCTTTATAAATATTGCAGAGGCCCTTTCAGGATGGCTTCAACAAGAAGTGGCACTGCACATTGCACATATGTGGCATTATTGGGCATGCCTAGTGTATGTGTGTATGCACACAGAACTTTACAGCTTGGTAATACAAATAAAACTGGCACCTAGTGTCTGTCCCAAAATAGATTAGTGTCTATTCTTTCTGGTGCCAGCTGTCATAAAAAGTGTTCACATATTTTGTATGAGTTCTAAGAGACTTTACAAGCTGTGTAAATAGCTAAATATTGAGGATTGTGGGTGTCGCTCATGGTTGCTGCAGTTTCTGGTCACTAGGCCTAAGGGGCAGGATTAAACATTATTGAATAATAATACAATAATAATACTGGTAATGTACATGTAAAAAGGAACAATCTGGAGCTCTTAACAGCATATTTGGCATCCACCCTTACACTTGATCATATCCTGCATTCATTACTGCAATGCAAATACAATCCCTCTAAATTGTCCATACACCAGTCCATCATGAATGTCTTAGTTAGTCTCCTGTGCATTACCAGAACTCTCCTCTGACGCACATCAACACCTCCTAGACATTAACATATTAATCTTTCTTTACCTCATTATGTCTCACATATAATAGATAAATAATTACCTTGCTTGCCCCTAAGCTCTGTTCAGGTTCTGTATTTTTCCTTGTTTTCAGTAGTGGTTTTAGGGGGTACTGGAAATAGATGCACCCATTAATTATTGTAGCACCCCCAAAAACCGAAGGTGTTTTGCACATAGTAAGTAGAGAGGTAAAGGCAGAAGAAGGGGAATTAGAAAATAATACATGTAGACATAGCTTATAGAAGATCATGTCACCCACTTGTACCTCATTCACCTTTCATATTTAGCTTTGTGATTACGTTTTTGCACTTTAAAATGCTCTGGTCTACAACTCCCTCTGCTTGTCCTACTCCCTGTAGTGATGATTAGCGATTGTGATTCTAACACATGGATCTTTAAAAAATCCCTAATCAGGAATCCATTCAGATATGTCTATTATGTATATTAATATCTACAAAAGGCACACCAGATAACATGTGACATAGCCACTTTCCCATTTAATTCTATTCGTGTTAGCATAACTACTGAGCTCCAGCTTGGTCAGATAAATAATGCATAACACTGAATACAACAAATTACACCTTTGTACATCTGTCCTTCTTGACATTTATCTGAACTCACTAAAACACAACATTTCTCTCTCAGGCATACCGTTCTGGCTACAAAATGACTGAATCTCGAAAGAAATGGACACTGGTAGCTGGGGTAATTTTGCTTCTGACTATAATCATTATTGGTGCCATCTTAATTGGTGTATATATGACTCAAAAACATACAGAAAAGGTAAGTGACTCTTATTTTACATTGTGAAAATAATATAATCATATAGGACCATTTTTAAGGGACTGAGAAACCCCTTTAATATTAGCATTTACACATTTTAACAAAATCAAAGACATTAGGAAAAAGAATATTTTTTATTTATTGTGGCTGAATAATAAAATAACATTTTCATACGTCTAATAACTAATGTGGTCACTAAACATATTCTTAATTAATAGAAATTACTCACTAGAAATAAATGGCCGGATTACGAGTTTTTTGTTATGAGCTGTGCAGTGCTAATGAGCAGTTTTTTCTCACCGCTCACTTACCTACAGCGCTGGTATTACAGATTTTTACAAACCCGGCGTTAAAAGGCAAGAAGTGAGCATAGAGCAAAATTGAGCTCCATACCGCACTTCAATACCAGCGCTGCTTAAGTCAGCGGTGAGCTGGTTGTACGTGCTCGTGCACAATTTTCCCATAGACATCAATGGGGAGAGCCGGCTGAGAAAAAGTCTAACACCTGCCAAAAAGCAGCGTAAAACTCAGTAACGCAGCCAAACCTTTGTGATAATTTAGTACATAGCCACTTCACCAGACCTCAAAATAGTCCCAACTGGTTAAATAAAGTGAGTATAGAACCAGGTTGCTACCATTGTAAACAATGTAAAGCTTGTAACTATATAGACAAAATACGATTTTTCTGTGATAGAAATGGCAAGATTTACAGGATTAGGAGTAAAATTACTTGTAGGATTGAAGGACTGGTGTATTTGGCTAAATGTAGCTTGCCCCCTGTACTATGTGGGTAAAACCACTAGAGCCCTCCGTGACTGTACTTTGGACATTTTTTAGAATACCATAATTCTTCTCCGCGTGATTTCAGGATCATTGGAATAGATAGGGTTAATTTGGGAATCAGAGGGGGTAATATGGATAGAATATTGCTCCAACGTGAAAGTAAGTGGATCTTCAATATAGGAACGCTTACACCCCATGGCTTCAATAAAGAAAATAATTTGGGTCATTTCCTATAAACCTGTAATACAAATCATCCATAAAAGAATATTATCACTGTCACTTTAAGGAAGCCATACGGCTATAGTAGATTACGCACCAAATACTAATTCAAGAAATATGTATGCATATAATGTTACATTGTAGTGAGGTTGACAATAAGTATCTTCTCCTTGCTACAATTATGTTACATTTTGTTAGATAGGAATCTATATTCACAGGCCAATATTCCGGAGGCGGTTATGCATCGGTCAACCTTAAAAAAGGGAAATTATGAACTTTTCAATATACTAGCCCGGATGAAGCCAAATCTTTGGTGAAACGTACGTCGGCGAACAACTCAGTCTGATTCTGAGTGTAACGAGGAATAACACAACCTAATATTGCAGCCCACAGTTCCTGATCAACTCCGTACCGGATAGCCGAAGCAGAGTGTGAGTGTAGAAGGAGAGGGTGTCGGGACATTGACACTTGTTTTCTCCACGGCCAGTTCTTGCCGGGGTGACCTGGTTTCCAGCCGTGTTTGAGATTCTAGCGCTCCTTCCAGGATCACTTCCACTTTAAACTGCTGGATAGAGACTATCAGAACTGGTTTGTGATACTTTACAACTGAGGATTTACAATTACGTGAGCGGAGAATATACAGACTTACCTGTATCTGTTACCTCACGGAACACGGGACTCACATATTTAACCGGTAAATGGTATAGTGGATCTGCTCTCTCTACAGTTCCATTGCTTAACGCTATTAATTATGTGGACATTGAACGATAAGTATTTATCTTATTGTTATTAACATTGTTTACTGTTTATTTATGGATGGTGGCTGTGAGGAATTATGATCTATTGTGTTTATTTACCTCTTTGTAACTTATTTGGTGCGTATCAGGTAGGAGATCATTTTATCTACCTGATAATTACGATGTTAATATTAGTGTTATGTAAACTGTGCACAGTAGGATTGTTATAATGTATGTGAACTATAAAATCAAAGTAAAAAAGTTTATTAGACAAAGAGTGCTGTAATAAGGTTTCTTTTATTCTCTCAGTATTTTCATATCAGTAACGCAGCCACATTGATTCCTATGGGGAAACACATTTTATGTTTACACTTAACACCCTAACATGATCCATGAGTCTAAACACCCCTAATCTTACACTTATTAACCCCTAATCTGCAGCCCCCGACACCGCCGCCACCTACATTATACTTATTAACCCCTAATCTGCTGCCCCCAACATCGCCGACACCTACATTATATTTATTAACCCCTAATCTCCCGCCCCCAATGTCGCCGCAACCTACCTACACTTATTAACCCCTAATCTGCCGCCCCCAATGTCTCCACCACTATATTAAATGTATTAACCCCTAAATCTAAGTCTAACCCTAACACCCCCTAACTTAAATATAATTTAAATAAATCTACATAAAATTACTATCATTAACTAAATTATTCCTATTTAAAACTAAATACTTACCTATAAAATAAACCATAAGCTAGCTGCAATATAACTAATAGTTACATTGTATCTAGCTTAGGGTTTATTTTTATTTTACAGGCAAGTTTGTATTTATTTTAACTAGGTAGAATAGTTATTAAATAGTTATTAACCATTTAATAACTACCTAGCTAAACGAAATACAAAAGTACCTGTAAAATAAAACCTAACCTAAGTTACAATAACACCTAACCTTACACTATAATTAAATAAATTCCCTACATTAAATAAAATTAAATAAATTAAATTAAATTAGCTAAATCACAAAATCCCCCCCACTAAATTACAGAAAATAAAAAACAAATTACAAGATATTTAAACTAATTACACCTAATCTAATAGCCCTATCAAAATAAAAAAAAAGCCCCCCCCAAAATAAAAAAAAAACCCTAGCCTAAACTAAACTATCAATAGCCCTTAAAAGGGCCTTTTTCCTGTAAAAAAAATATACAAACAATCCCCCCAACAGTAAAACCCACCACCCACACAACCAACCCCCAAATAAAAGCCTAACTAAAAAAACCTAAGCTCCCCGTTGCCCTGAAAAGGGCATTTGGATGGGCATTTCCCTTAAAAGGGCATTTAGCTCTATTGCAGGTCCAAAGCCCTAACCTAAAAAATAAACCCACCCAATACACCCTTAAAAAAATCCTAACACTAACCCCCGAAGATTCACTTACCGGGAGAAGTCTTAAAGGTACCTTCATTCGTCGTTAGTCCGTCGGAAGAAGAGGATGCTGTCTGCATTTATAATTGCACCAGCAGTTCTGGTAAACTGCTGGTGCAATGCCGCCCCCTGCAGATTCGCGGCCAATCGGCCGCTAGCAGGGGGTGTCAATCAACCCAATCGTATTTGGGTTGATTGATCGTATTCATTGGATAGTCTTTCATTTAAAAGCCAGTACTTCCAGAGAACTAACAGAAGCCTGAGGAAACAGCCAGGAGAGCTGAGAAACGCGTTGTGCTACTGTTTTTTAATATACATAGGGTACATGCTCTGCTCTTTTGCTTTTTAAAACAAATTTGTAAAATAAAATCTTATTTTTTTGAAAGTCTGAGCTTTAATTATCCAGCTCACAGCAATAGGAGCAGTCAAGAGGATTTCCCCTGCTCTTTGGATCAGGGAGCTGGGACATTGAGAGTTCCCAGTACGCCCCACTAAGCACAATTGGGTGCTGCCACACTTGTGAGTATGTTTTGATAAGTATATACCAATCTCACATATCATCAGTGTTACATTAGGAGGCACCCTTGTTTGTGATTCCTTTTCACAGAAGTCTATTATGAAATCTGAAGAATAACAAAGAATTCTGTGGTGTAATGTAGGGCCCAGTGTCAGAAATTTGGGTCTCCATCAGACATCATGGGTCTTAGAGCAGAACAATGACCCAAAGCACACTTCAAAAAACACCCAGAAATGGTTTAAGACAAAGCCCTGGAGAGTACTGAACTGGTCAGCAATGAGTCCAGATCTCAATCCCATAGAACACCTGTGGAGAGATCTTAAAACAGCAGTTGGGAAAAGGAACCCTTCCAATTTGAGAGACCTGAAGCAGTTAGAGAAAGAAGAGTGGTGCAAAATTCCAGTAGAGAGGTGTAAGAAACTCATTGATGGTTTCAGGAAGCGATTGATTTCAGTTATTTTTTCCAAGGGGTGTGCTACCAAATATTAAACTGAGGGTACCAATGATTTTGTCCAGTCCATTTTTTGAGGAGTTTTGCGTGGAATGTGTCAGATTTGGCTTTTTTTACTCCACTTTTTTGTGTCATACCAATACAAACAAACGGCTAGATTTAGAGTTCTGCGGCCAAAGGGGTGCGTTAGCTGCGCGTGCTTTTTCCCCCCGCACCTTTTAAACAACGCTGGTATTTAGAGTTCTCTGAAGGGCTGCATTAGGCTCCAAAAAGGGAGCGTAGAGCATAATTTACCGCCACTTCAACTCTAAATACCAGCGGTGCTTACGGACGCGGCCAGCTTAAAAAACGTGCTTGTGCACGATTCCCCCATAGGAAACAATGGGGCAGTTTGAGCTGAAAAAAAACCTAACACCTGAAAAAAAGCAGCGTCCAGCTCCTAATGCAGCCCCATTGTTTCCTATGGGGAAACACTTCCTTAGTCTGCACCTAACACCCTAACATGAACCCCGAGTCTAAACACCCCTAACCTTACACTTATTAACCCCTAATCTGCCACCCCCGCTATCGCTAAACCCTGCATATTATTTTTAACCCCTAATCAGCCGCTCCGTACACCGCCGCAACCTACGTTATCCCTATGTACCCCTAATCTGCTGCCCCTAACACCGCCGACCCCTATATTATATTTATTAACACCTAATCTGCCGCCCCCAACGTCGCCGCCACCTACCTACAATTATTAACCCCTAATCTGCCGACCGGACCTCAGCGCTACTCTAATAAATTTATTAACCCCTAAAGCTAAGTCTAACCCTAACCCTAACACCCCCCTAAGTTAAATTTAATTTTATTCTAACGAAATAAAATAAATCTTATTAAATAAATTATTCATATTTAAAGCTAAATACTTACCTGTAAAATAAACCCTAATATAGCTACAATATAAATAATAATTATATTGTAGCTATTTTAGGATTAATATTTATTTTACAGGCAACTTTGTATTTATTTTAACCAGGTACAATAGCTATTAAATAGTTAATAACTATTTAATAGTTACCTAGTTAAAATAATTACAAAATTACCTGTAAAATAAATCCTAACCTAAGTTACAATTAAACCTAACACTACACTATCAATAAATTAATTAAATAAACTATCTACAATTATCTACAATTAAATCAACTAAACTAAATTACAAAAAACAAACAAACACTAAATTACAAAAACATAAAAAAAGATTACAAGAATTTTAAACTAATTACACCTACTCTAAGCCCCCTAAAAAAATAACAAAGCCCCCCAAAATAAAAAAATACCCTATTCTAAAATAAAATATTTTACAGCTCTTTTACCTTACCAGCCCTTAAAAGGGCCTTTTGCGGGGCATGCCCCAAAGAATTCTGCTCTTTTGCCTGTAAAAAAAAACATACAATACCCCCCCCCCAACATTACAACCCACCACCCACATACCCCTAATCTAACCCAAACCCCCCTTAAAAAACCTAACACTAAGCCCCTGAAGATCTTCCTACCTTATCTTCACCACGCCGGGTATCACCGATCTGTCCAGAAGAGGGTCCGAAGTCTTCATCCTATCCGGCAAGAAGAGGTCCAGAAGAGGGTCCAAAGTCTTCATCTTATCCGGCAAGAAGAGGACATCCGGACCGGTAGACATCTTCATCCAGGCGGCATCTTCTATCTTCTTCCATCCAGCGTGGCGCGGGACCATCTTGAAGCAGCCGACGCGGATCCATCCTCTTCTAACGACATCCTAAGTCTGAATGAATGTTCCTTTAAATGACGTCATCCAAGATGGCGTCCCTCGAATTCCAATTGGCTGATAGGATTCTATCAGCCAATCGGAATTAAGGTAGGAAAAATCTGATTGGCTGATTGAATCAGCCAATCAGATTCAAGTTCAATCGGATTGGCTGATCCAATCAGCCAATCAGATTGAGCTTGCATTCTATTGGCTGTTCCGATCAGCCAATAGAATGCAAGCTCAATCTGATTGGGGATACAGGGGGGTGTTAGTGTTAGGGTTAGACTTAGCTTAAGGGGTTAATACATTTATTAGAGTAGCGGCGAGGTCCGGTCGGCAGATTAGGGGTTAATACTTGAAGTTAGGTGTTGGCGATGTTAGGGAGGGCAGATTAGGGGTTAATACTATTTATTATAGGGTTTTTGAGGCGGGAGTGAGGCGGATTAGGGGTTAATACATTTATTATAGTGGCGGTGAGGTCCGGTCGGCAGATTAGGAGTTAATAATTGTAGGTAGGTAGCGGCGACGTTGGGGGGGCAGATTAGGGGGTAATAAATATTATGTAGGGGTCGGCGATGTTAGGGGCAGCAGATTAGGGGTACATAGGGATAATGTAGGTTGCGGCAGTGTGCGGTGGGCAGATTAGGGGTTAAAAAAATTAAATAGAGTGGCGGCGATGTGGGGGGGGCCTCGGTTTAGGGGTGCATAGGTAGTTTATGGGTGTTAGTGTACTTTAGAGCACAGTAGTTAAGAGCTTTATGAACCGGCGTTAGCCCAGAAAGCTCTTAACTCCTGGCTTTTTTTCTGCGGCTGGAGTCTTGTCTTTAGAGCTCTAACACTCACTTCAGCCAAGACTCTAAATACCGGCGTTAGAAAGATCCCATTGAAAAGATAGGATACGCAATTGGCGTAGGGGGATCTGCGGTATGGAAAAGTCGCGGCTGGAAAGTGAGCTTTAGACCCTTTCCTGACTGACTCTAAATACCAGCGGGCGGTAAAAACCAGCGTTAGGACTGCCTAACGCTGGTTTGGACGGCTAATGCAGAACTCTAAATCTAGGCGAAAATGAATAAACATGAGAATTCCTAAACATTTGTAATTGCAACAATTTTCCTGGCAAAGTGGTGCCTTATCTGACAGAAATGCACGGGGGGGGCAATATTTTTGACCATGACTGTGTGTATATATATATATATATATATATGTTACTGGTAAAGTAAGAAATCCAGGTAATCCTAGGATTACCCGGGTAAAACGGATATTACCCACGAGGCTGTGAGTAAAGCAAGATGGCGGAACCCAGTGTAAATATGCACAGTTTCATAAACTGATACAACTTTGAGGAGACCTGTTAGCACAGGATTAAAAACAATAGCTTAGTAAGCAGTAGCCAAGTTATTGTTGTAGTGCTCAACAGTTTAATGTCCTTTTCTTGCTATATATCATTTTGTTTCTCAATTTTATTTTCTTATTAAAGAGGCAGTTCTCATGAAATGAAATGCCTTACAAAACAAAGTAAAAACAAAACAAAACAATTAGCTGATATGCAATATTTTAAAGGGGAAATCTGACTGATTCGTGTTGAGGCTAATTTAATTCATAAGGTCAACAAGGAATTGTATGAACGGATAACTGTTGCAAAACTTTCTATCTTTACACATGAACTCTTTATTTACAAATAAGTTGAACATTTTATTTCAAAAGATTATCAGGAAGTAATTTATTGTAAGTGCTTGAGTGACATTGATTTCCATGCAAGCTTATTTTTCACCAACACATCTACACAATTCCATCAATTTCGAGAGCATCTGTGTTCCAGATAAATGCAGTAGTCAGTTTGCAATTACATCACTGTATGAATAAATGCCCAATACAGAAACAAAAACAGACTGTTCTCTAATTTGCTCTATACATACTGGAATTCTGATACACATAGATTTAATTTAAAGTGTTTAAAAATAATTCTAAACTCCAAGATGCTGCCTGCTCTTAAGCCCTACCGAAGAAATCAAGCACATAAGCACTCTACCCTTTACTAGAATTACATTAGAGTAAATCATTCAAATTATTTAATTAATTAAGAACATATATACAGTACATTTCTAAAGTGGGTTAAAGATAGATATCATACATGATGGATATTGAATAATCTTTATTAATGTATCACAAACCTTCATAGACAGTGAGTATGTTTGTATTCTAACCTTTATCTGTTTCATATATCACAATAATTAATGTAATTATTCTTGTAGATGTTAATGATGACTTTCACATCAGATGATGGGCAGAAGATCTAGCAGACTGTAATAGTCAACAAGCAAGAAAGTGTAGCTGCTTTTTTTGTCAAGTCTGACAATAGCTCATTCACTGTTTTATATGATTACAAAAGGGTAAGTAAAGTTGTCAGACCACAGTGTATTTATGGGTGATCAAACCTCATAGAACAACTGGGCCGCGATCCGATATACGACGTAGTTTGCGGCGCAAGCGAGGGAACCCCCGCCGCCCGTAGTTTCAGCTCGCAACTCGAGCTATCCAATATACCCCGCCGGCAATTGCTAAAGTGCCGTAAGTCGGATAAACTAGCGATGTCCAGAAATCTGCGTAAGTACAAATTTCTGGAGTCGCCAGTGACTTACGGCACTTTAGAAACTGCCGGCGCCTACAAAAACTGACTAAAGTATTAAATCTCCCGTACTGTCTAACACGCCTCCCAAACATAGTGTTACGGTTACCCTTAGTCTCGCTGAGAGATGGACCGCTTAGTAGCCTGGATCCCTATTGCTAAAGAGGGGAGAAGCTGCTTTCCATAGTATTCTATATGAGTCTCGCAAATATAGAATAATCTCCCTTAGCTGCAGTACAGCTAGGATACCCTTCTGCCCACAAAAACGAGTCAACGCTGCGATTGAGGGTCAAAACAAGAACTCAGAACTGGGATGCCAGCCTGCTTTTTATTAAGGTTACATGCACACAGGGCACTCCCAGGGGGAGAGGGGGGGAAGCACAAAATCCCCCATCACACATTTAGATAGAGAGCACTGTCCTTTGACAGGCCACAATAGGATTACAGTACTTAAGATAACAAGTTTACAAGTTCATCTTATCAATTAGCAGTCTGGCTCCAGAGGTGATTAGACAATAGTTTCTAAAAGCTGAAAAAAAAGAGTTAACTCTTTATGAAATGAAACTTGTTACAGTTTTCTTGGAGCCCTTCTTAGGCGCTGGCTTGCTGGTTCAGGCATTGCTGCTGGGAAATAAGCTCTTCACAACAAAATAACTAATGCTTCTGTAACATTGCTCCCTTTCTGTGGAACACTCTGGCAGACACGGTCTGTCCCCTTTTCGGGGCAGACTAAGGCTGTCCAGACCGCTGGTTATGCGGGGCTGAGGTCGGTTTGTCTGGACAACCCGTCGGCGTTGCCATTCTGTTTCCCAGGTCTGTAAGTAATGGTGAAATTGAAGGTTTGCAACGATAAGCTCCAACGTAATAGCCTGCCGTTATCTCCAGAGACCCGGTTCAGCCACACCAACGGGTTATGGTCGGTGACCAGAGTGAACTCCTGACCATATAAATAGGGAGTCAATTTCTTTAATGCCCACACCAAAGCCAAACACTCCTTTTCGACCGCTGCATAGCTGACTTCGCGGGGCAGGAGCTTCCGGCTGATGTAGGCAACTGGATGCTCCCCTCCATCTTCGCCTACTTGGCTGAGGACGGCTCCCAGCCCGAACATGGAAGCATCTGTATGGACGATAAAACGTTTGTTAAGGGCTGGGGCCGCCAAGACAGGAGCGTTAATTAGAGCATTTTTGAGAGCCTGGAAAGCCGTTTCACAGTGGGGAGACCACAGGACCTGTCGAGGTAAGTTCTTCTTGGTCAAGTCAGTCAGGGGTTTGGCAAGTGTGCTGTAGTCTGGTACGAACCGTCTATAGTACCCTGCCGTGCCCAGGAAGGCTAGGACCTGAGTCTTAGTGATGGGGGTGGGCCAATTGGCGACAGCTTCTATTTTGGCCGGCTCTGGTCGCTGCTTTCCACACCCCACCCGGTGACCCAGGTACTGTACCTCGGCCATCCCAAAGTGGCATTTTTCTGGCTTCAGAGTCAGGCCAGCAGCCCGGATCTGATCCAGAACCATTCCCACATGAGCTAAGTGGTCCTCCCAGGACTCACTGTGGATCGCTATGTCGTCCAGGTAGGCGCAAGCAAAACTCTGGAAGCCATCCAGGAGCCTATCCACCAAGCGCTGGAATGTAGCTGGGGCATTCTTCATCCCAAACGGCATTACCCTAAACTGATATAAGCCGAATGGGGTGACGAATGCCGACTTGGGGATAGCCTCCGGGGCCAGAGGAATCTGCCAGTAACCTTTGCAGAGGTCAATAGTGGTCAGGTAATTTCCCCTGGCTATACGATCGAGTAGCTCGTCTACCCTGGGCATAGGGTAAGCGTCCGTCACGGTATTTTCATTGAGCCTCCGATAGTCTACGCAGAACCGGGTGGTCCCATCTTTCTTGGGCACCAAGACAACTGGGGAGGCCCAGGGACTATCGGAGGGCTCAATTACCCTGAGCTGGAGCATCTCATCGATCTCCTTCTTCATTCCTGTCCTAACTGCTTCGGGGATTCGGTACGGAGCCTGGCGCAAGGGAGCTTGTCCCGGAGTATCTACCTGGTGGGTGGTTAAAGTAGTGTACCCTGGCTTCGGGGAGAAGGTGAGGTGTTTGGACTGGAGGAGTTGGTTGAGCTGCTCCCTTTCAGTGGGGCTAAGTCGGTCCCCTATCTGAACCTGCGCCACTATACCTGTGGGGAGGCTCTTTTCTAATAGGTCTGGAATGGGTAAACTGTCGGGGTCTTCCTGAGGGGAACAACATACGGCCGTCACGTTCTCTGGTCGCTCAAAATATTCCTTGAGCATGTTTACATGGAATGTCTTTCTAAGATTGTTGTCGTGGCAGCTAGCTATCACATAAGTGGTGTCTCCCCTTTTCTCTACGATCTGGTAGGGACCCTGCCAGGACGCCTGCAATTTGTCTGTCTTCACCGGCTTAAGTACTAACACCTTTTGTCCTATGGTGAAGATTCTCTTTCGGGCCCCCCGATCGTACCATACTTTCTGTCTTCTCTGGGCCAACTGGAGATTAGCCCGCACGGATTTGGCTAATTGCTCCATTCGGTCCCTGAGTTCCAGCACGTATGGCACAACTGGGACACCGTCAGCCTCCATCTCTCCCTCCCAGTGCTCCCGGATCAGGTTTAGGGGTCCCCGTACCTTTCTTCCGTAGAGCAACTCGAAGGGAGAGAACCCTGTCGTTTCCTGGGGCACCTCCCGATAAGCAAATAGGAGGTGCGGCAGGAAGCGTTCCCAGTCTCGGTATTCCTGAGTGAACGTCTTGAGCATTTGCTTGAGGGTCCCATTGAACCTCTCACACAGCCCGTTCGTCTGGGGGTGGTATGGGGAGCTTAGGAGGGACTTAATTTTGCAAACCTGCCAGAGTTGTTGGGTCAATTCAGCCGTAAATTGGGTGCCTCGGTCGGATAGGATTTCTTTTGGAAATCCTACCCGGGAGAACACCTGTACTAGTGCATTCGCTACCGTATCCGCTTGTATGTTGGATAGGGCGACAGCCTCTGGGTACCTGGTAGCGTAGTCCACTACGGTAAGAATGTATCGCTTACCGGAGGGACTAGGGGTAGCCAGTGGTCCCACTAGGTCAATAGCAACCCGGCTGAAGGGTTCCTCTACAATGGGCATATTTACTAGCTGGGCTTTAGGGTGATCGCCTCGCCTTCCTACTCGTTGACACACATCGCAGGTGTTACAGTAAGTTCTAACGTCAGCGTGCACCCCTGGCCAAAAGAACGTGTGAGTAATGCGGTGTAGGGTACGGGTAACGGCTAGGTGGCCTGCTAAGGGGATGTCGTGGCCTATTTTGAGGATTTCTTGACGGTATTTGTGGGGCACTACCAGCTGTCGCCTACGCTGTCCCCTTTTCTCTGTCCAGCGGTATAGTTTCCCTTTTTCCCATAAGAATGTTTCGTTATCTGCCCCGCCCCCTCCGGTCTCTGCTCGTTCCCGGTACTTTTGTAAGGTCGGGTCAGTCTTAGACTCTGCCTCGAAAGCATCTGGGGTGTCCCAGGGTATGGGGCCTAACCTGTCAGGCAAGGTCGGGGTAGGTCTTACCTGTGTCTCCCGCACTGGTGAAAGCTCTCGCTCCGTCCGGGCTTGGGCCCGTGTAGTCACTGGGTCCGCCTCGTTGTTGCATACTGGAGCATAGGCAGAAGTCATGGGGCCCAAATCGTTGCCCAGTAGTACTTCGGCAGGTAAATTATCCATTAGGCCCACGTTCACAGCCCCCTTTCCCGCTCCCCAATCAAGATGCACTTTAGCTGTTGGAATTTTGTACACATCCCCCCCCGCCACTCTAACGGCCACAGTCTGTCCGGATCGCTTGTGCTCTGGCACCAAATGACTCTGTACTAGCGTGATAGTAGCCCCTGTGTCTCGCAATCCCTCGGTAGATCGCCCCTCGAGCCATACCCTCTGCCGATGGTGCTGGCGGTTATCTGAGGCAGCATATACAGGGTCTGCCTCGTGAAGCGGCCCCACATATCCCTCCATAGGGGCCTCTTGGTTAACACAGAGGGCCCGGGCCGGACGATAGGACCCAGAGGGGTAATTGTAATTCCTGGGTGTCTGGTGCGTATTAAGGGGGCAGCTAGCCATGAAATGCCCTGGTTGCTTGCATCGGTGACAAGTCGGTCTGGGATGCTCAGAGCTGTTATTGGGTGGTCCTGAGTGTCGGATGGGCCCTGTGGGCACCGGGGCTCGGAATTCAGCACGAGGGGGTGCACGGTAAACCTCTCTGGGTTCGACCCGTGCTGGAGCTCGGTAGTTCATGGGTTCGTGAAGACGGGAGTCATAATGTTCATCGGCCAATTTGGCTGCTTCTTCTAAGGTAGAAGGCCGCCTGTCTCGCAGCCATTCCTTCCCTTGCTGTTCCATGCCATTATAAAAATGTTCTAAGAGAAACAATTGTAAAATTTCCTCCCCAGTCACCGCTTTACTTCCGCTCAGCCAGTGATTTGCCGCTCTCCGCATTCGGTGCGCCCATTCCATATGGGTATCGTTAGGCTTCTTTTCCGTGCCCCGAAACTGTCGGCGATACGTGTCCGGAGTTACAGCGTACCGTCGCAACAGTGTCTCCTTAACTAGCTCATACTATGTCACTTCCTCAGCACCCAGAGTACGAAAGGCTTCCAGGGCTCGCCCGGATAGTTTCCCAGACAATATCGTGGGCCACTCTCTGTTGGGAATCTGGTGCAGGGCACATTGCCTTTCGAAGTCCGCCAAATATTCATCAATCCCTGTCTCGCTCTCTAGGAAGGGTCGAAATGCCGCATAGGGTATCTTGGGCCTCCCAGCATTTTCGACAGGGATGATTACCTGCGGGGCTTCAGCATTGCGGTGTGCGTTCGCTAGGTTGAGTTCGTGGGCTCGAGTCTCTCGTATATCCTCGTCCGCCTCCGCCATCAACTGCTGTACCAATTCCATGGAGGGGTTCGGCCCATATAATGAGAGCCTTTCCCGAACAATCCTGGTTTTTTCGTCACTAATCGTGGTCGGTGTTTCCGCCATTGTGAAGCTCTGATCCAGTTCGGTCAATTCTGCGATCAGCTCTCTCCTCGGCCGGTTGCTGGCGTACCCCCCTCTGCTTTCAAGTAAATCCTTTAGGGTTGTACGCTTCAATTTTTCGTAAGCGCTCTCCATCCGTTCTGTACCTCTCCTAGGAAATCCAGGAAAATCCCGCCGCTGCCGCCAAATGTTACGGTTACCCTTAGTCTCGCTGAGAGATGGACCGCTTAGTAGCCTGGATCCCTATTGCTAAAGAGGGGAGAAGCTGCTTTCCATAGTATTCTATATGAGTCTCGCAAATATAGAATAATCTCCCTTAGCTGCAGTACAGCTAGGATACCCTTCTGCCCACAAAAACGAGTCAACGCTGCGATTGAGGGTCAAAACAAGAACTCAGAACTGGGATGCCAGCCTGCTTTTTATTAAGGTTACATGCACACAGGGCACTCCCAGGGGGAGAGGGGGGGAAGCACAAAATCCCCCATCACACATTTAGATAGAGAGCACTGTCCTTTGACAGGCCACAATAGGATTACAGTACTTAAGATAACAAGTTTACAAGTTCATCTTATCAATTAGCAGTCTGGCTCCAGAGGTGATTAGACAATAGTTTCTAAAAGCTGAAAAAAAAGAGTTAACTCTTTATGAAATGAAACTTGTTACGGTTTTCTTGGAGCCCTTCTTAGGCGCTGGCTTGCTGGTTCAGGCATTGCTGCTGGGAAATAAGCTCTTCACAACAAAATAACTAATGCTTCTGTAACACATAGCCCGACACGTATACCCCTCTATCCGCTATCCCCCCTCACTCTCCTAATAATAAATGTATTAACCCCTAAACCACCGCTCCCGGACCCCGCCGCACCTAATAAAGTTATTAACCCCTAAACCGCCGCTCCCGGACCCCGCAGCCATCTACATTACCTACCCCCTAATGTGAGCCCCTTACACCGCCGCCACCTACATTACCTACCCACTAATGTGAGCCCCTTACACCGCCGCCACCTACATTACCTACCCCTAATGTGAGCTCCTACCCCGCCGCCAGCTATATTAAAATTATTAACCCCTAATCTAATCCCCCTACCCCGCCGCCAGCTATATTAAAATTATTAAACCCTAATTTAATCCCCCTACACCACCGCCAGCTATATTAAATACATTAACCCCTAATCTAATCCCCCTACACCACCTATATTAACTATATTAACCCTAATTATATTAGGGTTAATATAGTTAATATAGTTATTATATTATATATATTAACTATATTAACCCTAATTATATTAGGGTTAATATAGTTAATATAGTTATTATATTATATATATATTAACTATATTAACCCTATCTAACTCTAACACCCCTAACTTAATTATTATTAAAATAAATCTAAATAATATTAATAATATTAACTAAATTATTCCTATTTAAATCTAAATACTTACCTATAAAATAAACCCTAAAATAGCTACAATATAATTAATAATTACATTGTAGCTATTTTATGGTTTATACTTATTTTACAGGTAACTTGGTATTTATTTTAACTAGGTACAATAGCTATTAAATAGTTAATAACTATTTAATAGCTACCTAGTTAAAATAATTACCAATTTACCTGTAAAATAGCTCCTAACCTAAGTTACAAATACACCTACACTATCAATAAATTAAGCTACAAATATCTAAACTAAAATACAATTAAATACACTAAACTAAATTACAAAAAAAAACAAACTCTAAATGACAAAAAATAAAAAAAGATTACAAGAATTTTAAGCTACTTACACCTAATCTAAGACCCCTAATAAAATAATAAAGCCCCCAAAAATAAAAAAATGCCCTACACTATTCTAAATTAAAAAGTAACCAGCTCTTTTACCAGCCCTTAAAAGGGCTTTTTGCGGGGCATTGCCCTAAAGTAATCAGCTCTTTTGCCTGTAAAAAAACCCACAATACCACCTCCAACATTACAACCCACCATCCACATACCCCTACTCTAAACCCACCCAAACCCCCCTTAAAAAAACCTAACACTAACCCCCAGAAGATCTCCCTACCTTGAGTCGTCTTCACCCAGCCGGGCCGAACTCTTCATCCAGATGTGGTCCTCCATCCCGGCGATGTCTTCATCCAAGCGGCAAAGAAGAGGTCTTCCATCCCGGCGATGTCTTCATCCTAGTGGCAAAGAAGAGGTCCTCCATCGGAGCGAAGTCTTCCTCCAAGCGGCATCTTCAATCTTCTTTCTTCCGGCTTCTTCCGACCTCCAACGCGGAACATCCAGCTGGCCCGACGACTGAAAGACGAATGAAGTTTCCTTTAAATGAAACTTGAATCTGATTGGCTGATTGAATCATTTTCTTACCTTAATTCCGATTGGCTAATAGAATCCTATCAGCCAATCAGAATTGAAGGGACGCCATCTTGGATGACATCCCTTAAAGGAACCTTCATTCAGTCGTCGGCCGCCGGGGAAGAAGGATGTTCCGCATCGGCAGGATGAAGATGGATCCAGAAGAAAGAAGATTGAAGATGCCGCTTGGAAGATGACATCGCCCGGTTGGAAGATCTCTTCAGCGCCGCCTGGATGATGACTTCATCGGATGGGTGAAGACGACTCAATGTAGGGAGATCTTAAGGGGGTTAGTATTAGGTTTTTTTAAGGGGGCTTTGGGTGGGTTTAGAGTAGGGGTATGTGGGTGGTGGGTTGTAATGTTGGGGGGTGGTATTGTGTTTTTTTACAGGCAAAAGAGTTGATTACTTTGGGGCAATGCCCCGCAAAAGGCCCTTTTAAGGGCTGGTAAAAGAGCTGGTTACTTTTTAGTTTAGAATAGGGTAGGGTATTTTTTATTTTGGGGGGCTTTATTATTTTATTAGGGGGCTTAGATTAGGTGTAAGTAGCTTAAAATTCTTGTAATCTTTTTTTATTTTTTGCAATTTAGTGGGTTTTTTTGTAATTTAGTTTAGTGTATTTAATTGTATTTTAGTTTAGATATTTGTAGTTTATTTAATTTATTGATAGTGTAGGTGTATTTGTAACTTAGGTTAGGATTTATTTTACAGGTAAATTGGTAATTATTTTAACTAGGTAGCTATTAAATAGTTATTAACTATTTAATAGCTATTGTACCTAGTTAAAATAAATACCAAGTTACCTGTAAAATAAGTATAAACTGTAAAATAGCTACAATGTAATTATTAATTATATTGTAGCTATCTTAGGGTTTATTTTATAGGTAAGTATTTAGATTTAAATAGGAATAATTTAGTTAATATTATTAATATTATTTAGATTTATTTTAATAATAATTAAGTTAGGGGTGTTAGAGTTAGATAAGGTTAATATAGTTAATATATATATAATATAATATTTATATTAACTATATTAACCCTAATATAATTAGGGTTAATATAGTTAATATATATAATATAATAACTGTATTAACTATATTAACCCTAATATAATTAGGGTTAATATAGTTAATATAGGTGGCGGCAGTGTAGGGGGATTAGATTAGGGGTTAATGTATTTAATATAGCTGGCGGCGGTGTAGGGGGATTAAATTAGGGGTTAATAATTTTAATATAGCTGGCGGCGGGGTAGGAGCTCACATTAGGGGGTAGGTAATGTAGGTTGTGGCGGTGTAAGGAGCTCACATTAGGGGGTAGGTAATGTAGGTGGCGGCGGTGTAAGGGGCTCACATTAGGGGGTAGGTAATGTAGGTGGCGGCGGTGTAAGGGGCTCACATTAGGGGGTAGGTAATGTAGGTGGCGGCGGAGTAAGGGGCTCACATTAGGGGTAGTTAATGTAGGTGGCGGCGGTTTAGGGGTTAAATACTTTATTAGGGATTGCGGCGGGGGATCGCGGTTGACAGGTAGATAGACATTGCGCATGCGTTAGGTGTTAGGTTTTATTTTGCAGGTAGTTTAGGGAGTTACGGGGCTCCAATACACAGAGTAAGGCTTACTACGCCTGCAATTTGTGGCGAGGTGCAAATGGAGTAAGATTTCTCCATTTTCGCCACGTAAGTCCTTACGCTGTATATTGGATACCAAACTGCGCTGGTTTGGTATACCTGTCTATGGGCCAAAAAACTACGGCTGAAGGCAGAAATATACGAGCGTAACTTCTATGTTACGTCGTATATGTGATACCAAACCAGCGCAAAATTTGGCATTGCCGGCTTTTGCGGGAGACGATTTTTATCGGATCGAGGCCCTGATGGGGTTACAGACAACAGACTGTAGGTGCATCACATTATGATGCATTTATTTACCCATTACAGATAAAGTTGTATCATCCCTGTAGAGGTAGCTGCAAAATCAAATAGTGGTGAATATAGTAAAAACAAAGGAGAAGCAGATTTAGCTGAGCAAGAAGATTATTTATAGGTGAGAATTTCTTTTGAAAACGAGTTTGGGAAAAATGGAGAAAAAAACAGAAGATAAAATTGCAGTGTATCTAGGGAAAGGAAGAAAAGAGGTCAAACTTAAAAGAGAAGCAGCAGAGTTAATGGATCTGGAAAATGTACAAGGAAATTAATAAAAGAAGATGAGCCGGACATAGGAAGTAAGTGTAAAAAATTTGGAAGATGAGGAGGATGGTACCAAACCTGACATAGGATAGCATAAATTATCAATATATCTGTGACTTATTGATTTGATAACAATCTCAGACCATGCCCCTATCGCAATTGTGTTGAACCCCAAAACGAAGGACGAAGAAGACTAACCAATTCTTCTTCCCTAAATATTTCATAAAAAATACTGTTAATAAATTTTATGAAAGATAAGTTGGCAGATTACAATAATTTTAATAGCAGTTACCTCAATAAAACTCATATATTTTGGAACGCTGCGAAAGCGGTACTTATAGGGGAGATTACAACTTTTTTGATAAAATTGAGGAACGAAGAGAACTTATATAGGCAGGAAGTGACTAACTGTCTTATTAATAAGTATAGTAAATACATTGAGAAAAAAACTACAGATAATTGGAAAAAATATACTTAGGCCAAACAAAACAGAGATAAATACTTTATTCAAAATGAAATCAAAGAGAATATAAAGTCATGTACACAGTATTATAGATATGGTAACAAGGTGTGTAGTTTTCTAGCACGTATAACCAAAAATTAGAAAACCCCAAAATGTATAAACAAAATCCAAGAAAAGGGGGTTACCTGGACTAGCATGGTGATATACAAAAAATATTCCTTGATTATTTTACAGAACTTTATTCAACACAGTCTATAGATTTAGATATGAAGGAAAAATTCTGGGACTCAATTGAAACTCCGAGACTAGAGGCAATCCACCAAGAGAGAATTGATGAGCCCATTACAGAAAAGGAAATATACCAAACAATTAAAGCATTGGTGAATAATAAAGTGACAGGGCCGGATGGTCTTCCATCTGAGTTTTATAAGGTACTTATTGATGAGATAACACCTATTTTAACTCTTTTGTTAAATAAGTTTTGGTCCGGCCAGTTGAAACCATTAGAAGACTTTAAAGAATCCACAATTATTATAATCCCCAAACCGGGGAAAGACCCTCATTTAATTGATTCTTACAGACCGATTTCACTCCTGAATATTAACTATAAGATCATAACAAGTATACTGGCAAAAAGGATTCAGGCCTCTTTAGATACTTTCATACATTCTGACCAAACAGGATTTATGAAAAGACGTTCCTCAAATACCAACTTGGGAAAGGTCTTCCTAACAATTTTAGATCAGTGGTATAACAATAAATATAACCCGAAAACAATTAAAGAGGACATATTTATAGTATCACTAGATGCAAGTAAAACTTTTGATTCAGTCACATGGGATCATCTTCTTACTTCCCTTACTAAATTTGTATATGCAGGTAACTGCTTTAACATGATTGAAATGTTATATAGGGAATCTAGGGCGGCATTGGTTACAAATAATAATAAAACAACATATGTTTCCCTCTTGAGAGGAACAAGGCAGGGGTGCCCATAATCACCCTTAATCTTTAACATCGCCTTAGAACCATAATTGATTGCATTAAGGAAGGATATTCAAGGGATAGAACTAGGTAGTAAGAGCCTTCAGTTGGCTGTATAAGCAGATGATTTGCTGGTATTTTCCAGAAATTCAAATAAAAGCTTTAATAAGATTTGTCGAATCATAGAGGTTTGAATCCTTTTCTGGTTATCGAATTAATAGAAATAAGTCCGAAGTTTTGTGGATCCAGAAAAATCAAAACTCAGACACTAAAATATTTAGGGAAGTAAGCCATTTTTTGACATATTTGAGGATTAAAATATCTATTGATCCAACAGAGTGGTACTCCCTGAATACTAGTAATGGGATTAAACAATTTTTCGAGACTCTTAAAAGGTGGGTAACTCTCCAACTTTCTATCTTTGGCAAAATAAACTTGCTTAAGATGATAGCACTCCCAAGATTGTTGTATGTATTCCAGAATTTACCACTCCTAATTAAGAAACATGAGATTAAGAACATTAACACGGCTATTAAAGAGTTTATCAATGAATAAGAAGCCCAGAATTAGCTATAAGAAATTTGTTCTTAAAAAGAAGTTCTTGGGAATGGGGCTCCCTAATATAGTAATTTACAATTTAGTGGCAGTAGCAAAGATTGCTCTGGACTGGCTTTTAAAGAGTAACCACTTTACCCTCCTAGAAATAGAAAATTATCTGGTAAACCCCTATATTTAAAAAAATATTTTACATCTGGAGGTTAAAGACCTTCCACTATATGTTAAAAGATTCGATTTTTTTTTAGAGATACAGTTGTGGCATGGCACAGGGTTTGCAGACACCTAGAAATTAACTTTTCTGCCTCACAATTTCTTACTATTGAAGGAAACTATGAATTTAAACAGGACCTCTCCTCCAAAATCTTTGCACAATGGCGAGATAAGGGACTATCTAAAATTATCCAATTATTAAATAGGGACCAGGGCATTATTAAGGTTGAGGATTTCAAAGTAATTAAAAGAAAATTATCACTGACAAATAAACATTTTTATTCATTCTTACAAATCAGACATTATTGCCTGAAATGAATACGGTCACAAGGTGATAAATGGGTCCTTGCACCATTAGTACCAGTCATTAATGCCATTAAAAATGGTAAACACTCCATATCACTCCTCTATAATATAGTAAATAATATAGATTATAAAATGTTTCTCGATAGAGGGGTTGTAAAATGTAGAGAAATGTTCTTCACGAATCTCAAAGAACAAACTATATTGAAAAGTGTGGAAAGGGTAGAAGAGGCATCACTAGCTATCCCCATGCGAGAACAACATATAAAGATACTGTAGATGGCATATATTACACCAGAGATAGTAGCCAAGTGGGGAGGTGTGGAGGAAGGAACCTATTGTATAAAATGTAGACAAAGCAGAAAAAACTTAGTACATTGCTTTTGGCTATGCCCCAAGATACACAAAATTTGGGTAATGGTAAATTTTTGGATTAATAAGATATATGAGTCCCATATTACCATACAGGCAGAACAGATTCTTTTCTTTAAATATGATGGAAAACACTCTCAGTGGAGGAAATTTGTAACAATGGTAATTCTAATAGGCAGGAATCTTATTCTGAAAGGCTGGAAGAATGCCAGACCACCATCTTTTGCGACCCTAAAGGAATGCATTCATAAACAATTTCTCATAGAACTGCAAGATACCTGGTTTTATCTTGAAGTGAATATTTCAAGGTTTTTTTCGATAAATGGGGGAAGTGGTTGAAAACTCTAGATCAAGAGGAGCAAAGACGAGTAATTAAAACCTTTGAAAATACAATTAATATTAATTTATATTAAGAGGTGAATGGCTCTTCGACTCAGGTGGCGTGGCGCGGGGGGGGGGGGGGACTGGGGACAAATCTGAGTATGGAAGGGTTTTTCTCTTTTTTTTCATATGTGAGGTCCCAATCAAGGTATTATTCCATCATGATTACTCTTATAATAATTCTCTGTTAAAACATAGTCAGGGCAGGATTGCCCGATATCATTGAAGTAATGTTTTGTAAACAAAAATTGCATTATGTTTCTTCTTCCCTTTTTTTTCCCTCCCTCTCTGTGCCTTATTCATGATTCTTCATTTGGAAAAAGTATATATATTCTTGACACTAGTGGTATATAGTATAATTCTAGTTGTTGCAAATTTGTTTTTCTTTTCTTTATGCTGTAATATCTGAAAAAAATCCAATAAAAAATATATATATAAAAAATATATATCTATCTGTGACTTAGTTATATATAGCCTACACATATTCAGGAAGAGTTTGCTAAAAAATATAACTTGTATTATACTTGGAACTCATTTCTGCCAAGTCAAATGTTCTTCATTAAATGTATCCCTAATCTTATCAAATCAATAGCACAGGTAAGTTACCTCGGTATGGTCAGTAGTACAGTAGTACAGTAGTTGATGCAATGAATCAGGAATTTACCATTCTATATCTCCTACTATAGGGAACAATTGGATTCAAAGAAGCTAAGGGTCAGAAGTGTTATATAATGAAGATGGACAAAAACAAAACACCATCACTGAATGAAGTGAATGATGGACTCGAATACTACCAGATGCATGTAAGTAAAAGTATTGAGTGAGAAATAAAACTGATCCCCAGGGTCAAATTCTATCTACAGTTAAAGAAAAAATTATAAAGATTGCAGATGGACACATTAACAAGTAGACAACCTCTCCACCTGCAGTCGCCACTTGCAATGCAGCATTATGTAAGAAAGTTTAATATTAGCAATCCTGCCCCTTGCTCTTGCAAAACCAATAGTGCCAGAGCAGGGCATGTCAATCACTGTAAACAAAGGTTATTTATCTTGCTACCTCTAAGCACTTACTTTACAATATCATGCTCAGTAAAACAAGGTGATTATTTCTCTCAATGCTGATGAGTTTTTGAGAATTGGTCCCTTAGTTTGAATTTTAAATGAGCAATAGATTATTTCTGACAAACTTGACATTTCTTGCATTTTCTTGCCCCCTGTGTCATCTGAAAGACATAAGCCAATCAGAGACTTCTATGTATACACGGAACTCTCAAAAAGTTTACAAATGTATAATCTGATAATAAAAGTAAAATCATTTTAATAATAATAATAATAATATAATAATATGAAATAGCTTCATTCAGTTATTAAATATTGTACCGTATTTGAAACTGGGCAAAAATATCCCATTGTACAAAAACATAAGTCAAATGTTTTCAAACTATTACACCTTTTTTTTTTTAGAATTAACCCATATGACCAGACCACAGGGTCTGGTAAACCTGAATTGCGCCCCCAAAACATCACATTAATAAACCACTTGTAATGCTAATAAGTCCATATACAGTATATAACATGTTTGTGCTGCTTCTGACTTGTAGCACTAGCACTAAAGCACTCACTGCTTCATTAACTTTATTTACGTTTAAGCTCCAGTCTACAGCCCGCCCTAAAGACCTTCCCCATAGGAAACAGCAGTTAAACGGATTTCCATTAGCAAATAAATTCCAAACAATCCCACAAAGGAATTTTGGATGAAATTAAAGAATTTTTTTTTTTTTAAATAATTTGTTCAAAACCAATTTTTCCCTGGGGCGGAGCTAGCAGGGGAAGAGTACAGACGCACATTACCAGAGCTCCGTCTCTAGATATAAAAAAATTAAGTTTATTTCACTACTAAGCTCGCTTTGTTGGCTACTCTAACAGCACTACCAGGGACACAGTAACTCTGCCGACTCACAGGTGCATACTGGGCTCGCAGGCTTGTTTGTTCTACCTTCGCACGGCAACTTCTCTTCTCTACAGAGACAGCTGGCTCCTGTGTGACGAAGCAATCTATGAATTGCACCTGCATTGACGACCAGACCTTTCTGGGGGTGCCCTGCCTTAACCCGCTGTGTTCCTGATTAGACCAGAGGACAGCCAGTATCAGAGGGTCCTGAAGCTGCGCCACTCTCACCGCAACGCAAACAGCCGCCATCTTGAGCCTTAGACCTGCACTTTGAGCTGACCCATACTGCCAAACACCAGACAGCTCTCAGAAGGACTCCAGCTCAAGTTGCAGCTAGATCGGAGCCCAAGTATAGATATGCCTGATTCAATGGGGGAGCACTGTGGATACGGATGTCTGGGGGGAAAAAATCCTACAGCTTCTTGAGGCTTCCTTTCAGAAGATGGAGTCATGGCTAGTGAAACTCTTCACAGATACGATACCTCACCAGATGCCTGGTACAGGTTCTGTGCGGGGGCGAAGGAATCCTAATATGCCAGTTATTTCAAGTATTTTGTCCACTGATCTCAGTGTGGTGACGGAACCAATCCATGCTGTAGTGGAGCCTCTAGTGGGTGAAGTGTGGGAGTTACTGGTGGCTAGCCATGAGGGGTTGCTGCCGGTGGCTTTCTTTAGGAAACCTCAGCCTTTGGCAGCACAGGTAGACTTGCAGTCGAGGGAACTTACCAACCTTGAGCTTGCTGCTAGATCAAAAGATATGAGCTGCACTTTTGACATTATCTGGGACTTTATTAATTTTAGTGCCATAGAAGATGCGGACAAGTAATCAGTCACCAATATCATGTCATCTACTAAATGGGGTACTGCTGCCACACAAATTATTCCCTCTTTTAAACTGCTAAAGAGTTCCATTTTGCTACTTCAAGAAAAGATGAGACAGCAGACCAATGATTACCAGACAGGTTCAGAAGTTTATTATCTACCAAAAATAGGAATGGGGTAATCTGTGAATACAAATATTCCATCTTATAAATCCAGAATTGGTTGAAACTCTTCCTGAGATTCATCCCTCTTTCAGGTCCAAATATTTGATATAACCCTGTTGGGTACTTGATATTGCCCTTTTGTAAAATGTTTAGTGCTGGATAGTATGATGGACTTGCTCCAGAACCCAATCTTAGCACAGGAATTTAGTTTTAAAGATATCCTACTTATTGAACTTGCTCTAGCCTACTAGTTATATATGTTGGTTTGTATAAAATAGTTGAATGGGTACATCATTTGGCGAATCTTTGGTTAATATATACCATGTCAATGAAGGCTGTTACCCACATCCAAATGTTGATGTTGCTTAGCATGTATTTTCATGTTTTATATGTCCAGAATGTAAGACCCAATATACTGTATACCCCTTATAGATTTTCTGTTAGTCCAGTTGGAAATCATATTTAACCTCAGCCTACTTCTGGATCATTAACTGTCTATAGACTGTGCAAAGCCAATGGTAAGGTTATGGGCTCACCTTCTAGGCAATATATAATTACAGGGCCAGTCTATCATGAAGACAAAACCTGTTATATGGACAGTGTTGCATCGTGTCACATACTGTATACTGTGGCTGTTTAGTGTGAGATAGAGCAGAGTTCTCCTACAATATTTTTTATAAATATGTGCCTCTACCTTTATATGTGATAATTGAGTAGGATACTATCGTGCTGTCAGCAGCCGAGACAGCAGGATGTATGTGAGTTAAATTAATAGTTGGATTTTGAAGAGACAAAGAGCACTATTATTACTATTATATTTGAACAGTTCTCCAATCTCACTTTATGATATAGATATATAATGTCCTTACCAAACATTACCCAAGCTTAGAAGACTGAGTTATGAAAGGTTGAGAAGATGTTTGTATATTCTCGCTGTTAAGGGATGCATGTTTAAGCTAAACCTGATATGCCAGTCCTACTAAAATAGTCAATCTCAATAATATGAGTTTACTAGGAATTTCTTATAATGCATCTGACATTTACGTGTTGCTTGACAGAACCTACTTTCCTAGTTGACATTATCTAAATTCTTCTTTTATATGGATATATGTTTCTATCATACTAAACATATTTGAAATGTGAATTGTAGGAGATGGGGTTTTATACCTAGTCCTTGTTGGACTACGTTGATCTGACTTACAATTAAGGAGCGTGAATGCATTGGAATTTTACATGGTGGCAGCCCTGTCAGCGACCTAGATCATAGCTTATAATTTTGCGGCCAATATGTTTAGTGTTAACCCCCCTACATACCTTAGATATAACCTGTATGCGCAGAGTACTCATATAACCTCTACATAGGTAGGCATATCCATAATACAAGATTTATAATAACCTCTCAACTCTGCTTGACAAATTTATGCACCATAAACTATTATTATTGGAACTTTAACCTACTCTTGCATTAATAGTCCCTTTTCCCTACACACTTCATTACTAATATACCAAAATACACTTACTGCTAACACTCTATAAAGTAATACTGGTCCAATCTATCTATGCCTTAATTGTTCATGGTCCAAGTGTGACCAATAGCCATACTTGGACATAGCCCTGACCTAAATATAATAGAGGTTTCATTTTATATTCTTTAGATACTTCAAATACCTCTTTTTCTACAGTATACAATTTTCACCACACCATTGTTTATGAAGTAAAAAAGGTATCTCCCCTCACCCTTTCCCGCTCTGAGAGATAGGGGCCTATCTATCAAGCTCCGAACAGAGCTTGAAGGCCCGTGTTTCTGGGGAGTCTTCAGACTCGCCAGAAACACAAGTTATGGAGCAGCGGTCTAAAGAGCGCTGCTCCATAACCCTGTTCGCCTGCTCTGATGTGGCGGACAGGAATCGCCAGAATTGAACCTGATTGAGTACGATCAGGTTGATTGATACCCCCCTGCTGGTGGCCCATTGGCTGCGAGTCTGGAGGGGGCGGCGTTGCACCAGCAGCTCTTGTGAGCTGCTGGTGCAATGCTGAATAGGGAGAGCGTATTGCTCTCCGCATTCAGTTATGTCTGTCGGACCTGATCCGCACTGTCGGATCAGGTCCGACGGACATTTGTTAAATTGGCCTCATAGAGCGGGTCATATCCAATGTCCCTTTCCCGTCTCCGCCCTGTGGGGACAGCAACCCCTGAGGGGAGATACAACATATGTCCCTCACCATATGAGGCTAGCGGTTGCAGAGCTTTTATACCAACCCAGCCTTAAATTTATATCTCTTTAATCTTATCCCCTAACTTCATCCCTTTAAGTGTTAGATGACTCCGCCCCCCCCCCCCTTACCCCATTTCCTTACACCTTTAAGCAGAGGAAAATAAATCCTGTAGAATTTTATTTTGATTTTCCATGTATGTCTAACTGTTACTATCCAATGTTAAGAATAATATCACTTGAGGTGTAATATGCACTTTTGCTTAATATCACCAAAGCCCGCAATTGAAGAAGCCCCTATTGGATATATTTCCGAATCCCATTGACAATGTGACATACCTATAGTACTTGTTTAACGTTTGGATACAGTACAAAGTAATACTGATTCTATGTTCACAATTTGATATTGTATATACACCTGTGTGCATTTATTTTTGTGTGTATTGACTGATCTTATGTTCATATCCATGTTCCATGATTATTTGACTACTTATGTAAAAACAAAACTTTTCAATAAAGATTCCTGGTATGCTGCTAGGTTAAAAAAAAAAAAAAAAAGTCCCCTGTGCACATGTCTAATGCCAAGCATACAAGAATATAAATGTAGAAAAAAGTAAATAAATTTAAATACAGACACACACACTTATACAACATTTGGTAAGCAGGTGTTTATGCACAAAATATGCAAAGTTAAAAAGTATATATTGAGTTCAGACACGTGTCCTGAGACTGCTTGTCATTTAATGTCCCTTCCTGAATATTGTGTCAATTTTGGCACTTTTCATACAAGGGATCTATTTTGCAGCTATCTTCTTGCACTGGTTTTATTTATGACAATATTTCCTGTAAATTATAAGCTTTCAAAAATGCTAAGTAGTGTTTAGTGGCTAACTAGGGGTTTATACATCACAAGAGAATTGTGCTAAAAATAGTATAGAAATATGTTTTTTTTTTATTTTAAAGCTTTCAGTACCCGATGCTGGTCTGTTAAAGAGCAAACTATTATTTGGGTGATTCATACAGCAAGAGAAGCAGTCTGTCAGGAACGAACAACAGCTCAGTGGCTTGTTCTATAGCCCAGTTACCACCTGGGAGTAGCTTCTTTTAGCTTATCTGTACTTTTCACAGAGGAAAACTTGTATTTGATTGATTTGCAGTATAGGTGACCAGATTCCCCTGACCCCAATTCAGGGCACCTCAGACCCATATTTCGGACCTCTCATAAATGTTGAAGAAGTGTTAAAAAAACTGTTAAAAATGATTAATGTATACAGGCATGAGATAATAGTTCAATCCTGGACAGTGTAGCTTAGTCCTTTAAGAAATTAGAGACAGACCGACCAAATTCAGGACTGTCCCTAAAAAATAGGGACACCTGGTCACCTTAGTCTTATACCACTACATTTGAAAATATTAATAGACTGGGACAAATGCGATAAAGCTTATGTTACAGAAGCATTAGTTATTTTGTTGTGAAGAGCTTATTTCCCAGCAGCAATGCCTGAACCAGCAAGCCAGCGCCTAAGAAGGGCTCCAAGAAAACCGTAACAAGTATCATTTCATAAAGAGTTAACTCTTTTTTTTCAGCTTTTAGAAACTATTGCCTAAATACACATTTTTGCTGGCCTCAGCTCTAAGTTTAGGGATAACCAATCCCATTGTCTAATCACCTCTGGAGCCAGACTGCTAATTGATAAGATGAACTTGTAAACTTGTTATCTTAAGTACTGTAATCCTATTGTGGCCTGTCAAAGGACAGTGCTCTCTATCTAAATGTGTGATGGGGGATTTTGTGCTTCCCCCCCCTCTCCCCCTGGGAGTGCCCTGTGTGCATGTAACCTTAATAAAAAGCAGGCTGGGCATCCCAGTGCTGAGTTCTTGTTTGACCCTCAATCGCAGCGTTGACTCGTTTTTGTGGGCAGAAGGGTATCCTAGCTGTACTACAGCTAAGGGAGATTATTCTATATTTGCGAGACTCATATAGAATACTATGGAAAGCAGCTTCTCCCCTCTTTAGCAATAGGGATCCAGGCTACTAAGCGGTCCATCTCTCAGCGAGACTAAGGGTAACCGTAACATTTGGCGGCAGTGGCGGGATTTTCCTGGATTTCCTAGGAGAGGTACAGAACGGATGGAGAGCGCTTACGAAAAATTGAAGCGTACAACCCTAAAGGATTTACTTGAAAGCAGAGGGGGGTACACCAGCAACCGGCCGAGGAGAGAGCTGATCGCAGAATTGAACGAACTGGATCAGAGCTTCACAATGGTGGAAACACCGACCACGATTAGTGACGAAAAAACCAGGATTGTTCGGGAAAGGCTCTCATTATACGGGCCGAACCCCTCCATGGAATTGGTACAGCAGTTGATGGCGGAGGCGGACGAGGATATACGAGAGACTCGAGCCCACGAACTCAACCTAGCGAACGCACACCGCAATGCTGTAGCCCCGCAGGTAATCATCCCTGTCGAAAATGCTGGGAGGCCCAAGATACCCTATACAGCATTTCGACCCTTTCTAGAGAGCGAGACAGGGATTGATGAATATTTGGCGGACTTCGAAAGGCAATGTGCCCTGCACCAGATTCCCAACAGAGAGTGGCCCACGATATTGTCTGGGAAACTATCCGGGCGAGCCCTGGAAGCCTTTCGTACTCTGGGTGCTAAGGAAGTGACACAGTATGATCTAGTTAAGGAGACACTGTTGCGACGGTACGCTGTAACTCCGGACACGTATCGCCGACAGTTTCGGGGCACGGAAAAGAAGCCTAACGATACCCATATGGAATGGGCGCACCGAATGCGGAGAGCGGCAAATCACTGGCTGAGCGGATGTAAAGCGGTGACTGGGGAGGAAATTTTACAATTGTTTCTCTTAGAACATTTTTATAATGGCATGGAACAGCAAGGGAAGGAATGGCTGCGAGACAGGCGGCCTTCTACCTTAGAAGAAGCAGCCAAATTGGCCGATGAACATTATGACTCCCGTCTTCACGAACCCATGAACTACCGAGCTCCAGCACGGGTCAAACCCAGAGAGGTTTACCGTGCACCCCCTCGTGCTGAATTCCGAGCCCTGGTGCCCACAGGGCCCGTCCGACACTCAGGACCACCCAATAACAGCTCTGAGCATCACAGACCGACTTGCCACCGATGCAAGCAACCAGGGCATTTCATGGCTAGCTGCCCCCTTAATACGCACCAGACACCCAGGAATTACAATTACCCCTCTGGGTCCTATCGTCCGGCCCGGGCCCTCTGTGTTAACCAAGAGGCCCCTATGGAGGGATATGTGGGGCCGCTTCACGAGGCAGACCCTGTATATGCTGCCTCAGATAACCGCCAGCACCATCGGCAGAGGGTATGGCTCGAGGGGCGATCTACCGAGGGATTGCGAGACACAGGGGCTACTATCACGCTGGTACAGAGTCATTTGGTGCCAGAGCACAAGCGATCCGGACAGACTGTGGCCGTTAGAGTGGCGGGGGGGGGATGTGTACAAAATTCCAACAGCTAAAGTGCATCTTGATTGGGGAGCGGGAAAGGGGGCTGTGAACGTGGGCCTAATGGATAATTTACCTGCCGAAGTACTACTGGGCAACGATTTGGGCCCCATGACTTCTGCCTATGCTCCAGTATGCAACAACGAGGCGGACCCAGTGACTACACGGGCCCAAGCCCGGACGGAGCGAGAGCTCTCACCAGTGCGGGAGACACAGGTAAGACCTACCCCGACCTTGCCTGACAGGTTAGGCCCCATACCCTGGGACACCCCAGATGCTTTCGAGGCAGAGTCTAAGACTGACCCGACCTTACAAAAGTACCGGGAACGAGCAGAGACCGGAGGGGGCGGGGCAGATAACGAAACATTCTTATGGGAAAAAGGGAAACTATACCGCTGGACAGAGAAAAGGGGACAGCGTAGGCGACAGCTGGTAGTGCCCCACAAATACCGTCAAGAAATCCTCAAAATAGGCCACGACATCCCCTTAGCAGGCCACCTAGCCGTTACCCGTACCCTACACCGCATTACTCACACGTTCTTTTGGCCAGGGGTGCACGCTGACGTTAGAACTTACTGTAACACCTGCGATGTGTGTCAACGAGTAGGAAGGCGAGGCGATCACCCTAAAGCCCAGCTAGTAAATATGCCCATTGTAGAGGAACCCTTCAGCCGGGTTGCTATTGACCTAGTGGGACCACTGGCTACCCCTAGCCCCTCCGGTAAGCGCTACATTCTTACCGTAGTGGACTACGCTACCAGGTACCCAGAGGCTGTCGCCCTATCCAACATACAAGCGGATACGGTAGCGAATGCACTAGTACAGGTGTTCTCCCGGGTAGGATTTCCAAAAGAAATCCTATCCGACCGAGGCACCCAATTTACGGCTGAATTAACCCAACAACTCTGGCAGGTTTGCAAAATTAAGTCCCTCCTGAGCTCCCCATACCACCCCCAGACGAACGGGCTGTGTGAGAGGTTCAATGGGACCCTCAAGCAAATGCTCAAGACGTTCACTCAGGAATACCGAGACTGGGAACGCTTCCTGCCGCACCTCCTATTTGCTTATCGGGAGGTGCCCCAGGAAACGACAGGGTTCTCTCCCTTCGAGTTGCTCTACGGAAGAAAGGTACGGGGACCCCTAAACCTGATCCGGGAGCACTGGGAGGGAGAGATGGAGGCTGACGGTGTCCCCATTGTGCCATACGTGCTGGAACTCAGGGACCGAATGGAGCAATTAGCCAAATCCGTGCGGGCTAATCTCCAGTTGGCCCAGAGAAGACAGAAAGTATGGTACGATCGGGGGGCCCGAAAGAGAATCTTCACCATAGGACAAAAGGTGTTAGTACTTAAGCCGGTGAAGACAGACAAATTGCAGGCGTCCTGGCAGGGTCCCTACCAGATCGTAGAGAAAAGGGGAGACACCACTTATGTGATAGCTAGCTGCCATGACAACAATCTTAGAAAGACATTCCATGTAAACATGCTCAAGGAATATTTTGAGCGACCAGAGAACGTGACGGCCGTATGTTGTTCCCCTCAGGAAGACCCCGACAGTTTACCCATTCCAGACCTATTAGAAAAGAGTCTCCCCACAGGTATAGTGGCGCAGGTTCAGATAGGGGACCGACTTAGCCCCACTGAAAGGGAGCAGCTCAACCAACTCCTCCAGTCCAAACACCTCACCTTCTCCCCGAAGCCAGGGTACACTACTTTAACCACCCACCAGGTAGATACTCCGGGACAAGCTCCCTTGCGCCAGGCTCCGTACCGAATCCCCGAAGCAGTTAGGACAGGAATGAAGAAGGAGATCGATGAGATGCTCCAGCTCAGGGTAATTGAGCCCTCCGATAGTCCATGGGCCTCCCCAGTTGTCTTGGTGCCCAAGAAAGATGGGACCACCCGGTTCTGTGTAGACTATCGGAGGCTCAATGAAAATACCGTGACGGACGCTTACCCTATGCCCAGGGTAGACGAGCTACTCGATCGTATAGCCAGGGGAAATTACCTGACCACTATTGACCTCTGCAAAGGTTACTGGCAGATTCCCCTGGCCCCGGAGGCTATCCCCAAGTCGGCATTCGTCACCCCATTCGGCTTATATCAGTTTAGGGTAATGCCGTTTGGGATGAAGAATGCCCCAGCTACATTCCAGCGCTTGGTGGATAGGCTCCTGGATGGCTTCCAGAGTTTTGCTTGCGCCTACCTGGACGACATAGCGATCCACAGTGAGTCCTGGGAGGACCACTTAGCTCATGTGGGAATGGTTCTGGATCAGATCCGGGCTGCTGGCCTGACTCTGAAGCCAGAAAAATGCCACTTTGGGATGGCCGAGGTACAGTACCTGGGTCACCGGGTGGGGTGTGGAAAGCAGCGACCAGAGCCGGCCAAAATAGAAGCTGTCGCCAATTGGCCCACCCCCATCACTAAGACTCAGGTCCTAGCCTTCCTGGGCACGGCAGGGTACTATAGACGGTTCGTACCAGACTACAGCACACTTGCCAAACCCCTGACTGACTTGACCAAGAAGAACTTACCTCGACAGGTCCTGTGGTCTCCCCACTGTGAAACGGCTTTCCAGGCTCTCAAAAATGCTCTAATTAACGCTCCTGTCTTGGCGGCCCCAGCCCTTAACAAACGTTTTATCGTCCATACAGACGCTTCCATGTTCGGGCTGGGAGCTGTCCTCAGCCAAGTAGGCGAAGATGGAGGGGAGCATCCAGTTGCCTACATCAGCCGGAAGCTCCTGCCCCGCGAAGTCAGCTATGCAGCGGTCGAAAAGGAGTGTTTGGCTTTGGTGTGGGCATTAAAGAAATTGACTCCCTATTTATATGGTCAGGAGTTCACTCTGGTCACCGACCATAACCCGTTGGTGTGGCTGAACCGGGTCTCTGGAGATAACGGCAGGCTATTACGTTGGAGCTTATCGTTGCAACCCTTCAATTTCACCATTACTTACAGACCTGGGAAACAGAATGGCAACGCCGACGGGTTGTCCAGACAAACAGACCTCAGCCCTGCATAACCAGCGGTCTGGACAGCCTTAGTCTGCCCCGAAAAGGGGTCAGACCGTGTCTGCCAGAGTGTTCCACAGAAAGGGAGCACTGTTACAGAAGCATTAGTTATTTTGTTGTGAAGAGCTTATTTCCCAGCAGCAATGCCTGAACCAGCAAGCCAGCGCCTAAGAAGGGCTCCAAGAAAACCGTAACAAGTATCATTTCATAAAGAGTTAACTCTTTTTTTTCAGCTTTTAGAAACTATTGCCTAAATACACATTTTTGCTGGCCTCAGCTCTAAGTTTAGGGATAACCAATCCCATTGTCTAATCACCTCTGGAGCCAGACTGCTAATTGATAAGATGAACTTGTAAACTTGTTATCTTAAGTACTGTAATCCTATTGTGGCCTGTCAAAGGACAGTGCTCTCTATCTAAATGTGTGATGGGGGATTTTGTGCTTCCCCCCCTCTCCCCCTGGGAGTGCCCTGTGTGCATGTAACCTTAATAAAAAGCAGGCTGGGCATCCCAGTGCTGAGTTCTTGTTTGACCCTCAATCGCAGCGTTGACTCGTTTTTGTGGGCAGAAGGGTATCCTAGCTGTACTACAGCTAAGGGAGATTATTCTATATTTGCGAGACTCATATAGAATACTATGGAAAGCAGCTTCTCCCCTCTTTAGCAATAGGGATCCAGGCTACTAAGCGGTCCATCTCTCAGCGAGACTAAGGGTAACCGTAACAGCTTATAAGACAAATTAGCTTTTAATATGACGTTTTTCAGACCTGTAAGGTCCCCTGATAAATTCATAAAGAAAACTCAGGATCTAATTTGGAGGCATTCATTATTTTTATGGAGTAGAAATGGAGAATAATTACTTGTGCATAGGATTTAATTATTTTTTTATCTAATATTTTGCATTTACTACCACTAACGATGTTTAATTATAAACATCAAATTTATTTTTCCTTCCTACTACAGTTATTTTCAAATAAAATAGGAAAACAACTCTAAATGAATTGTAAACACTCAAGTACATCCTGCAGTTTCATTAAAACCCAAACATTTTCTTTCATGATTTAGGTAGAACATACAATTTTTATTTTTTTTTAAATTTGAAAGTTGTTTAAAATGGTATGTTATATCTGAAGCATGAAAGAAAATGTTGGGGTTTCCTGACCCTTTTAATTAAAAAATTTTTTGACCTACACCCAACATTTTAAATATTCAATCTGTGACTGTTTTTTGTGAGTAGGATATAGATAGGACAGTCCAGGACATGGGTTAAAGGGACAGTCAAGTCTAAACAAAACTTTCATGATTCAAATAGGGCATGCAATTTTTTTATTTTTTTATTATTTATTTATAATCCAAGTCACTGTCCAAGAACAACAAAAACAGCTTTGCAAACATAACATAGTCCAATAATTGTACAAAAGTTCATTCAAATAATATTATATTCATGTATACATGCAGTTATATTTATACTACTCAAATAAGTCAGTTCAACATAGTCATTATACTCTTCGACAATGCTTGGGGTTTTTATTTTTCCACATCCCCCCCCCCCCTTGTTCCCCCTCACCCCGAGCAGAGAAGCAACATAACAACCCAAGGGAAGAAAAAAAAACAAAAAAACAAAAGGGGAAAAAAAATAAAACTCTCTCATTTCCTTCCTTCAGACACTCTACCAATTCCCTAGTAAAACAATTTCTGTGTTTCTAAACAGAAAGATTATATAGTTTATTTCTGCGACAGGAAATATTCTTAGAAAGACTGCCCATTTATCAAAAAACTTCTAAATGTCCTGTTCATTATTGATGTCCGCGTCTCTGTGTTCTAAGATACATTGCTTCTTCAAACTATTTTTAATTTCAGAGATATTTGGAATTGCACGACTTTTCCATTTCTTGCAAATTAAATATCTGGTGGCAAGGATAGTGGAAATTACTATTCTTTCATTATTTTGTCTGTCGGGCTCTTTCTTAAGGCACAGTATTATCTGATATAGTGTCAGAGAAAGATGATCTATCTTTAGTACATTCTTTAACCAATATTCCACCTTGTTCCAAAGATTTCTAATCTTTGAACAGTGCCAGAACATATGTGATAAGTCAGTTGCCGGGTAAGAACATTTAGGACACTTGTTGAAACCTACATTAACACATTTGAAGCCTCTCTCAGGGGTAAAGTATGCCCCATGAAGAAGTTTGACATGGGCCTCCCGCCAAGTGGCAGATACTGTTACTTGGGCAACTTTTCTAATTGATAATTGAATGGTTTTTGGCTCAATGTTACTCTGAGAGATTAATGTATTCCAATAGGAAGCCAGTTTTGTTAAAACCAATACCCCTTTATCTGTACCCAGAAGATGATAACATGGAGCAATTGACATATGGCCATTCCTTGTTAAAACAAGCCAATCCTCCAGTTCGCCCAGCCTCCACTCCCAGCCTACTTTTTTTTAACTAAGTCCAAAGCAAAGTGTCTTAATTGCAGATATGCAAAAAAGTCTTTGTTGGACAGATCAAATTCCATTTTTAATTCCTGAAATGTTTTAATACATTTCCCTTCTTTGTCTATTACTTGATATACCTTTGTTAACCCAGAAGCATGCCATTTTCTCATAACCTCAGAATGAAAACCCGCTTGGAAGGTAGGATTACCTAATATAGGTAAAAAACAAGAAACGCTATTATTAATTGAAAGAAGAGTCGCTATTTTGTACCAAGCTTTGAGTGGATTATGAATGGTTTTAAATCTTTTAATTTCAGCTGGAACTTCCTTAAGTTCTAAATGTAATAATGCAGATAGAGAGTACGGGTAACAGACACTAGTCTCAAGATCATTGTTCAGTACATAATTATTAGATGAAATCCAGTCTACTACGACTCGAGCAAGAAAGGAAAGATTATACAGCCTTATGTCAGGTAGAGCAAGACCTCCGCCCTCTTTTGATGCCGAGAATTTCATGAGAGATGTCTTTGACCTTTTCTTCTGCCATAAAAAATCAATAAGAGAAGAGTTTATTTAGCGAATATCCTTTCCTAAAAGTATTATTGGTGTATTTTGAAGAATATATAATAACTTTGGAAGGACAGCCATTTTAAATAGGGCAATCCGCCCGGAGAGCGATAATGGTAGATTTTGCCAAATCAGAAGCTTTTCCTTAATCAATTTTATTACTGGGGGGACATTCAAAGCATATAGATCCGCCGTTCTTATCGGGATATGGATCCCTAAATATTTAAAAGAATTTGTTACTTGCTGAAAAGGGATTTTTGTCATAGAGGTGTTATTTTTCCTAAGCCACATTATCTCCAACTTTGCCATGTTCACTTTATATCCAGAGAATGAACCAAATTGTTCCAATATCTGAAAAAGTTTTGGTATGTTCAATTTAGTATTGGTCATGTAAAGCAGCAGGTCATCTGCATATAGACAAATTTTTATTTCAAAGCTGCAAATTTTCATGCCATCCAGATGATGACGTATCTTAATTGCCAGAGGTTCAATGGAGATGTTAAATAGAATACCCAACAAAATGGGAGGGGAGATGTTGTTATTCACTATCAGCCTTGTAGAAGGTTGCTTGTATAAATTCCCTACGAATTCAAGAAATTTACCTCTGATGCCAAATTGCCTTAATGAGGTTTTGATATGTTCATAATATATTGAATCGAAGGCTTTTTCAGCATCTATAGAGATAATGGCAAGATCAGGTGTGTCCTCTCCCCCACTATTTAATTTAGCCAGAGCCTCAAAATATTCTGTAACCATCAAAGCTTCTCTGATTTTTGCAGCAGAGTTATTGAGAAAGCCTGATTGATCAGTATGGATGATTTCTGAAAGAATCCCTTGAAATCTAGTTGCTAAAATTGCAGTTAAAATTTTATAATCAGAATTTAGCAGAGCAATTGGTCTGTAAGATTCTTTGCAAGTGGGATCTTTTCCACCTTTTAATATCAAAGTTGTATAAGAGTTAGAGAATGAAGGGGGAATCTGTGTACCATTAACAAAGAAGCTATTAAAAAGAGTACAGAGATGTGAAGTGGCTTCGCTAGACAATATTTTATAAAATTCACTAGGAAGACCATCTGGGCCTGCTGCCTTATTTGGAGAGAGCTTAGATATTATTTTCTCAAGGCTGTTAGACATTTCTGGTGTCAATGTAGGGTATGTGATATCCCTCCAAAAATCCATAGATTTCTGTGTATCGCTTATTTTAAATGAGTACAGCTCCTGATAATATTCATAAAATGCATCTAAGATATCATCAGTTTTTGTAAGCTGTATCCCTTTATAGTACAATATATCTATGATTAGTTGTTTTTTCTCATTTTTAATTAATTTAGCCAGCATTTTGCCAGATTTGTTACCATATCTGTATAGCTTGGCTTGCATTTTTAACTCTCTTTGTGTTTCTTGAGATAATACCAAGGTATCCCTTTCATTTTTTGCTTTGACGTATTTTGCCCAGTTTAGAGGGGTTTTGTCAAGCAGATATTGGTTATAAGTATTGGTCAGATATTTACATGTCTCTTTTTTTCTGGACCTAATTTTCTTATGTAGGGCAGTGCTATATGAAATTATCTCCCCTCTCATTACTGCTTTCCCAGTATCCCAGAATATTTCAGGGCGATTCAAATAATCTTTGTTAAAATGTACATATTCCTTATACTTGTTTACAAGCCAGTTCTTGAATTTTACCTCAGACACCAAGTGGTAGGGAAAAAAAACGAGGTGAAGTAAAATGCACGGGTGAATGCTGAAACTCAAAGATAATCGGTGCATGATCTGAAAGAAGAATTGACCTTATGTCAGATTTTACCTCTCTTGTTAAAATGCGTTCATCAATTAAAAATATGTCAATTCTGGATAAGGTTTTGTGTGCCTTGGAAAGATAAGTAAAATTCTGGGTAGAAGGGTTTTGACATCTCCATATATCTCGTAGCGCTAAATTCTGCATGATTTTTTTAAACATTTTACATTCTAGATTATCTTTTTTTTTGTTTCAGCTGTTTAGTATTGCGTCTTAACCTATCAATTGGGCATTGTGGTGCCATGTTGAAATCTCCACCCATAATCAGATAGCCTTCCGTGTAAGATAAAAGTTTAGATTGGAGAGTAGTCCAATATTTTGGATCAAATACATTGGGGCCATATGTATTGCACAACATATACATCTTCTGAGCAATTTTTATTTTCAATAAAACATATCTCCCCCCCCCCCCGGATCGGCTTCAAAGTGTGCAACTTCAGTGTTAATTTTTTTCCCTATTAATATTGCTACCCCCCTCTTTCTCTTGACACTAGGTGCAAAATACACTTCCTTCACCCAAGCTGTTTTAAGTTTCAAAGATACCTCTGCAGTTAAATGAGTTTCTTGGATAAAACCTATATCAGTTTGGATTTTTCGAAGCTGGGTAAGGATCGCCTTTCTTTTTATAGGGGTGGATATGCCTCCTACATTCCAAGACACTATTTTACATGTATCACTCCATATAGCCATTTATTGTTCAGGAGGTGGTGAGAGGAAGAAGGAGAAGAAGAGAAAAAAAGAAAAGAAAAAAAACCCCTGTAATATATAATTAAAAAAGTGCACCCTCTCCGCACAGGGGGAAGTCGAACCCTGAGACTCATGTCTTAATAAGACATAGTCTTCCCCAGAAGCAAAAACCTGCATATTTTTATTGAATCGAAAAACGAAAATTTCAACCATACTTTCATTGGACCGGGGAGTCCAGTGTGTTGTAAAAGCTCTCAGCCAAGTGAGCTTCTTCAAAGAAATGTGTAACCTCTCTGACTTTGACCTTAAATTTATAGGGATATATTATAGTTGCCTGATATCCTTTTTGTATTAGCTTAGAAAAAACGGGGGCGAGTTCCCTTCTTTTTGCTGCAGTGTCAGCAGAGAAATCCTGGAACATAAGAATTGTATCATCTCCAGCCTTAACTGGCTGTTGTCTACGGTAATATTAAAATAAGGCAAGTTTGACCTGGTAGTTTAATAATCTGGCTATGACAGGCCTATATCTGGATCTGCCTTTATTGTCTGCACGAGGTGGGCCCAGCCTATGTGCTCTCTCCACTGGGATGGGATAATGAGTTGATGGCATCTTTAAGATTTTAGGCAATGTTTCTGATATAAAAGAAACAAGATTGTCATATTGCTGCTCTTCTGGAAGACCTATAATTCTTATGTTATTTCTCCTAGAATGATTTTCTAAATCCTCTAACCTATTTTGCATTTTTTGTAAATTAGTGTTTACAGTTTCAAGGCTAGAGCTGTGTGCTATTGTTAGGTGTTCCAGGTCTGAAACTCTTTGTTCGGCTTCTTGCAGCCTGTTAGAAAATTGACGAACTTCCTGTGTTAGAGAAAGAAAATCTTGTTTGATTTCAGCTCTAAGAGCCTCAAATTTAGGAGAGAGCGCATCAGATATACTAGCAACCAAACTATTTATGTTGGTTGCTTCTTGCATTGCTGATATATTTAATATGTTTGGTTGTGTGTCCGTGATTGCCTCTTGGTTACCCTTCAGTTTCCTGTCCCTCTGTCTCGCTGCCATGGCTGGAGAAGGAATCTTGGGTGCAGTGTGTAGAAATTTATCCATGTGCCAGTACAGAAGAAAATAATGGAAAAAAAAGAAAGTGCCGCTACGTGAAAAATAGTACTGAGGTAATGTTGATTATGATAATGAAGTTAGGTTTCGAGGAGACAAGACATACTCCAATTTGACAAGTGAGGATGGGTACGTGCACAGTGGGGTCAAGTGGGGGGGAAAAAAAAAAGATAAAAAAAAAATTCCCTTTCCTTTTTTTTTTAAAGTGAGGAAAAAAAGTGATAGTTGTTTAATTGTGTGAGAGGTCCAGCCACGAATGCGAGAAACAAGAGATTTTTTACCTAACAAGGCTATATCATGCCAACTTACACAGTAATATTAACTCTTTAGAAATTGCCCAGAATCTTAGACTAGGATAGTCTCTAAAGGCACCAAAAAAGGTGATCCAGTTAGGTTATATTAGAATACTTAACTTAAACTAGATATTTTTAGTAGGATCCTGACATTGCTCAAAATAAAAGAAAACAGTGTATCTTGCAGTCGAATAAATATATACAAGTGATCTATCTGTCTCCTATCACAACAAATTTCTTACAGTACCTTGTTTTTGTAAGGGGTAAGAGGTCTGTTCTCAGGAGAAAATTGTTAGATAGTATAGCTGAAAGTTAAGGTTTATACCTTATTATTAGCTAGAGCTATGTCCTCTAATACACTTAATTTACATTCAATTGTCTTACAATTATCTCCTTATTTCCTCCCTTGCAGTCAAACCTTCCTCCTATCCCCTAGATAAGGAAAACCATATTCCCATATACCTTGTAACAGAATTTTGATACGTAAAAGATGAAAAAAAAAGCTACAATATCTTTTTTATATGTTAACACAACTTAAGTTTCCTGATTTTTGACACTCTTACAACAGAGGACTAAGTAAATTTATATATAACACAGTTCCTTGGCAGTTGTTCCAATTAGATTCATAGAACCACGCATAGGCAAATAGATTTATATACAAATCAAGAAGGCATCAAAAGTCATTGCCACTGTATAGCAAAAGCAAGTAGAGTGAATATTGCAAATTGGTAAATACTGACTTTATAGTCCGTGTGTATGCTCACTAGGATTCAGCCTCCTCTCGTATACACACTTCTCGCCACCTTACCTGTGTTTTCAAGAGATCAGCGTTCAGCTAGAAGGTAGGTGGTCGAGAGGGTCCTGGTGTTTTTAGAGGATGTATCACCCCTGAAGCGGATACACCAGTAGGGAACTGTAATGTACCACCGGACACCACAGCTTCCTGTCAACGCTAGCCACAATGTTGCCCAGGACACCAAACAGCCCCTCCTACAGCTCCGGAGCATCGAAAGAAAAGAGAGCAGAGACCGGTTATCGGTGAGACCGCCTTTTTGTCTTAGCAGGTCAGTCGCAGTGACTCAGTCAGCCGATCCAAGAATAGCAAAAACATCACACAGGCACCTCCATGGCGGTCCCCCAGGCTGGGCACAGGTAGCCTCCACCTCCCACGCAGCACCGGTGGGGGAGGGGAGGGTCTACAGGAGACAGCCGAGACCCCCAGTAAGTCAGCCTCAGTTAATCATTTCTCCGGACTCGACATATTAGCTCAGTCATCGCGTTTCAGGTAGCAGTCCAAGAACACCAGGAGCAGCAAGTTAGGTACCTCTGCGTTGAGCTCCCAGGCCAGTCACAGAGAACCTCCACCTCCCGCGCAGCACCTTTGGGGGAGGGGAGGATTTGCAAAGAGTCTGTCGCCAACTTTGTAAAAGCCCTAGGCAGGGTACAGAGAAATTTGTTGATAGGGCAGATAATATATGGAAATAGTCTCAACCTCCCACGCAGCACTGGTGGGGGAGGGAGGGGGCCAATTCCCCTTCGCAGACTTCTCTATAGATCAGAAACAAAAACTTCAATAGGTTAGAAAGGCACCAAGGTGCAAGTTTTTACAGGCTGACTAACAATGTCAGCACAGTGGGATGGTTATCCACTGTCTGGCTCCAGGAGCATTAGTACAGGCTGTCCAGGTAGCTACCCAGTTCTCTGGGTTCGGCACGAGAGGGAAACTCTGCCAGCAGCTGAAGGACTGGAGAGTAACCACACACAGGTATTGCAGTTAGCTCCTCCTCCGGAAACCAGAACATACAATTTTAAACAACTTTCCAGTTGACTTGTATTATCAAATTTGCTTCATTCTCTTGTATTATTTGTTGAAGGAGCAGCAATGCACTACTGGTTTCTAACTGAACACATGGGTGATCCAATGACAATCGGTATATATATGCATCCACCAATCAGCAGCTAGAACCTAGGTTCTTTTCTGCTCCTGAGCTTTCCTAGATAAACTGTTCAACAAAGGATAACAAAAGAAGGAAGCAAATTAAATAATAGAAGTAAATTTGAAGTTGTTTAAAATTGTATGTTCTATCTAAATCATGAATGTCTACTTAATATTTTACTCTCCCTTTAAATTAACTTATATTATTAGATGTACTTTGTTGACTTGGGGTCTATTGTTGAAAAACATACCTTGGTAGGCTAAGGAACAGCAATGCACAACTTGGAGCTAGCTGCTTGTTGGTGGCTACACACATATGCCTCTTGTCATTGGCTTACCAGATGTGTTCAGCAATGTCCTAGTAGTTTATTGCTGCTCTGAAGCTGACTTTAACTATGTTTAAACAATTTTTAAGAAAAAAACCCCACATCGCTATATAAGCACAATGGTGCAAGAAAAAAATGCTCACAACACAGAGCGTTTTTAGCATTTTTTATGTCTTTTTAATGTTATTTTAATACTTTAAGTACAGAAACTAACTGAAATAATTACAATAAAACAGACAGCATTTCCATTGTAACATATATATAATTGTGTTTATGAAAGGTTGAAAAGTGTGTCCCTATTGGCATGTTCAGGGTTAACAAGTAATAGGAACAAAGCTCACAATTTACCTCTCCTGTGAGCAGTGACGTATTTTAGAATGGCTGTTTCCCTTTTCTGGGTTGCTCGAGCTGTAGCAGTCTCATCAAGAGAGATAGCTTTTTCCAACCCTATACTGCCAAAAAATATGGAATAAATGGTTACTTCACATGTAATGTTACATTTGTTGTGTATCTTATTAAATGCCCTTGTGGCATGATCTATGTCGGAGAGACGATACAAAAGGTACGTGATAGAATTGTACAACACAAATCTAGCTTTAGGAGGAAGGACCAAGATGCACCAGTGGCGTGCCATTTTTTGTAGGCAAGTCATTCTATTTCACAACTAAGGTATCAAATAATAGATTTGGTTCCTATTCCAAGAAGGGGTGGCAATAGAGAACTTTTTTTTTAAAAAAAGGAAGGAAATGCTTTGGATTCACAAGCTTGATGCATTAACCCCCAAAGGGAGTAATAGAGATTATAATTTTATTTTGTTTTTATAATTAATTTTTTTCTGAATTTTGTATTTCATGCCTGTATTTAATTGTGTAGGATGTATTATTAATAATGTATCGACAGGGGGAGATTTCTCCTCAGACTAGTTTTTTTCAGAAATTATGTCATAATGAGAAGGAGGAGTTATACACCTGTGTAAAGGTATTTAAGGTGATTTGGTGCACATCATGTTTGAGACATGACTAAGGGTATGTAACCCGAAACATAGTCTTGGTTTGTTATACCTGCTCCTATAAGATGGAATAAAGGTGAATTCTTGAATTTATGGTGGTGCTGCCTTCTTGTACTTTTTATCTATGTTTCAAAGGTATGCAGTATCCTTTTGGTGTGCACACCTCTATTACTTTGGTGCTGGATTACATTAAAGGGACACTCAAATCAAAATTAAACTTTCATTATTCAGATATAGCATGCTATTTTAAACAACTTTCCAATTTACTTCCATTAAAAATAAGTGCACAGTCATTTTATATTTAAACTTTTTGAGTCACCAGCTCCTACTGAGCATGTGCAAGATTTCACAGAATAAGCGTGTATGCATTTGTGATTGGCTAATGGATGTCACATGGTACGTGTATGCATTTGTGATTGGCTTATGGCTTTCACATGGTACAGGGGGAATGGAAATAGACATAACTTTTAAAATTGACAGAAAAAAATCTACTATTCATTTGAAGTTCAGACTAAGTGCTATTGCATTGTCTTGTTACCTTGCATTTGTTGATTATGCAAATCTAATGTGTTGACTCGTCCTTTAAGGACTGTGTACTTCTTACAAATATAGCCACAAAAAAGTTCTGCCCCCTCCCAACATGCCACCCTAGTCAAGTGCCTTGTTTGCCTAGGCCAAAATATGCTCCTGCCTGTGAGGTTACACCCCTCTTCTCTATGCATCTCACAGCTGATTCTGTGGGATCTGGTGAATATATATCACATAACTGAGCATTTTTTTGCATCTAACTTATTATCTCTACTAATTCTTTCCGCAGAACTCCCCAGATGAAAATGATCTGTCTTACAACTTGCTAGAAATTGAAAAGGCCAATCCTTTTGAACTGGGAACCAGTATAAATATTCTCTGCAGTGATGTCCCCATTTACTGGGCGGAGTCTGTAAGTTATCAGTTAGATATTCTGTATATTAGGGAAGTGCCCCACAGGCAAACGTTAAAGTCAAACTGGGAAAGTAACTTGCATAGCATATTACAATTAAATATAATTTCCTGAATAATTAGGATATGCTGTCTTTGTTCAGCTTTATTGCTTTTCCATAAACGCAGAAATACTTTTCCCCCTGGTCATTTACCAGTTAGAGCATAAATCTGTTCACCTTACCACAGCATTTTTCAACAAACATTTAAAATCAGTACAAACTGGTTAATTATACCTGTTTCATCTGTATGGACAATATATATTATTTAATTTATTTGCAATTTAAATTGCCTGTAAAGTACAGTACAGTAAAGTAATTATAGCACAGGGAAATATACATTTACCTAAAAAATAAATAAATATAAAATAGTTAAGTAGACTAGTAAATAAAAACTCTAATATTTTAACATCTGAAAATACTTTTTCCTCTGTTCCTTATGATGCTATAGAGCATTTTGCAGGATACCGGGCAAAGCTACATTGTAAAACATGATTAGCTTGATGGCCACAGCAAGGGAGATAAATAACCCTCAAGAAGCTTTTCTGGGGATATGTCCCTAAACTTTAATTCAAGTTGTAACTAGGCATACATAGCCGATTTAGGACTAGATTACAAGTGAAGCACTAATTTATTGCACACCCGCAGGTAGCAATATAGGGGCATATCTATCAAGCCCCGTATGGAGCTTGAGGGCCCGTGTTTCTGGCGAGCCTTCAGACTCGCCAGAAACACAAGTTATGGAGCAGCGGTCTAAAGACCGCTGTTCCATAACCTGTCCGCCTGCTCTAAGGAGGCGGACAGACATCGCCACAAATCAACCCGATCAAATACGATCGGGTTGATTGACACCCGCTGCTAGCAACCGATTGGCCGCGAATCTGCAGGGGCGGTGTTGCACCAGCAGTTCACAAGAGCTGCTGGTGCAATGTTGAATGCAGAGAGCGTATTGCTCTCCGCATTCAGCGAGGTTTGTCGGACATGATCCGCAATGTTGGATCATGTCCGACAGGCCTTTCATATATAGGCCCTATAGCTCAGAAAAGTGCCCGCTATGCCCTAAAATAGATGGACTTTTATTTATTTATGAAAAATTTTTTAGCACCCCCCCCAATAAATAATATACTGCACAAGGCAGTTTTAAGGGGTTAACAATTGGCGGTTGTGATGTGCCTTTACATTGCAGTCTATGGAAACTGTGTGTTCCTTGTAAATATATATGTATATGCTAATATACATATATTTATGTGTTAATAAGTGTATATACACATATTAACACATAACTATACAGGTATATGTATATATTCATACACATATATATTTACAATTGCTGCCCATCGCTGCGCAACTTACCCCCTTTCCCTGCGCTTAGGTTCTGTACTGTGTATGACAGCATCAGAATGAGGCTCCCATTGGAGCCTATGGAATCACGCTCTCGTAAGCACAATTCTTCCATGCAATGCGAATGTGAGGTTGCATTCGCATTGCATCTAACTCGTAGTATTACTCAGTTCAGATATTGATTTAGCGTAAGCAATATTTTGTGCTAAACTTGTAATCTGTCCCTTTAATAAGATGTGCATCCATATATTTTTTGTTAGCTGACAAAATACATGAAAATAAAGGTTATTCATTTTAATTCATTAGAATGAAAATAAAACTAAACAGACTTGGTGGAGCATTAAATTAAAACAAACATTTATTGAGACAACAAACAAACACAGAGAATATAGAACATACTCCTACATGTTGCTTCAGATGTGTTTAGCCATAGTTTACTTAATCATTGACAGTATCGACCAGTGAAGGGATTACCCTTATATACAATTCATGAAGTGAAGGGATTACCCTTATATACAATTCATGAGTCCAAAAAAATAACAACCTTAATAAAAATGGGATTAATAGGGGAAGTTTGACGATCACCACCCCTTTAAGGTCTACTAACAATTTCAGTGCCTTAAAATTTAAAGGATCTCATACTTTCATTATGACAATGTTTGAAATGCATAGGTACAGTTGTTGTAGAAAGTGGATTAGTGATGCTACTTAAATGCTCCAATATATGGATTTTCAACTCTCTTGTTGTTTGACCCAAATATTGAATGTTACACTCAATACAGGTAATCAAATAAATAACATACTTGGAATTACAATTAATATGTGATTTGGAACAGCCAATAGAATGTGAGGTCAATCCGATTGGCTGATTGGATCAGCCAATCGGATTGAACTTCAATCTGATTGGCTGATTGAATCAGCCAATCAGATTTTTCCTACCTTAATTAGGATTGGCTGATAGAATCCTATCAGCCAATCGGAATTCAAGGGACGCCATCTTGGATGACCTCTCTTAAAGGAACCGTCGTTCGTCGTTAGTCCGTCGGTTGAAGAGGATGGCTCCGCGTCGGCTGGATAGAAGATGGCTCCGCTCCGGATGGATGAAGATAGAAGACGCCGCTTGGATGAAGACTTCTACCGGATGGAGGACCTCTTCTGCCCCGCTTGGATGAAGAGTTCGGCCCGGCTGGGTGAACACGGCTCAAGGTAGGGAGATCTTCAGGGGGTTAGTGGTTTTTAAGGGGGGTTTGGGTGGGTTTTAGAGTAGGGGTATGTGGGTGGTGGGTGGGTTGTAATGTTGGGGGGGTTGTATTTTTTTTACAGGTAAAAGAGCTGATTACTTTGGGGCAATGCCCCGCAAAAAGCCCTTTTAAGGGCTGGTAAAAGAGCTGATTACTTTGTAATTTAGAATAGGGTAGGGCATTTTTTAATTTTGGGGGGCTTTATTATTTTATTAGGGGGCTTAGATTAGGTGTAATTAGTTTAAACTTCTTGTAATTCTTTTTTATTTTCTGTAATTTAGTGGGTTTTTTGTAGTATAGTTTAGTTTATTTAATTGAATTTAATTTTAGGTAATTGTAGTTAATTTATTTAATTAATTTAAAGATAGTGTAGTGTTAGGTTTAATTGTAACTTAGGTTAGGATTTATTTTACAGGTAATTTTTTTAAGTATTTTAGCTAGGTAGTTATTAAATAGTTATTAACTATTTAATAACTATTGTACCTAGTTAAAATAAATACAAAGTTGCCTGTAAAATCAATATAAATCCTAAAATAGCTACAATGTAACTATTAGTTATATTGTAGCTATATTAGGGTTTATTTTATAGGTAAGTATTTAGTTTTAAATAGGATTAATTTATTTAATTATAGTAATATTATTTCATTTTATTTAAATTATATTTAACTTAGGGGGGTGTTAGGGTTAGGGTTAGACTTAGGTTTAGGGGTTAATAACTTTATTATAGTAGCGGCGACGTTGGGGGCGGGAGATTAGGGGTTAATAATTGTAGTTAGGTGGCGGCGACGTTGGGGGGGGGCAGATTAGGGGTTAATAAAATTTATTATAGTGTTTGCGAGGCGGGAGTGTGGCGGTTTAGGGGTTAATACATTTATTATAGTGGCGGCGATGTCCGGTCGGCAGATTAGGGGTTAATAATTATTGTTAGGTGGCGGCGACGTTGGGGGGGCAGATTAGGGGTTAATAAATATAATATATTTGTCGGCGATGTTAGGGGCAGCAGATTAGGGGTTCATAGCTATAATGTGGGTGGCGGCGGTGTCCAGATCAGCAGATTAGGTGTTAATAGTATAATGCAGGTGTCAGCGATAGCGGGGGGGCGGCAGATTAGGGGTTCATGTTAGGGTGTTAGGTGTAGACTTAGAAAGTGTTTCACCATAGGAAACAATGGGGCTGCGTTAGGAGCTGAACGCTGCTTTTTTGCAGGTGTTAGGTTTTTTTCAGCCGAAACTGCCCCATTGCACGTTTTGCCAGCTTACCGCTAACGTAAGCAACGCTGGTATTGAGGGTTGAAGTGGAGCTAAATTTGGCTCAACGCTCACTTTTCTGAGCCTAACGCAGCCATTCAGAAAACTCGTAATACCAGCGTTGTCTTAAGGGTGCGCTGGAAAAAAAAGGAGCGCTAGAGCCGCAGGTTTTTACTGACAAAACTCTAAATCTAGGCGGTAGTGGCTTAAGTTACCATAAGTGATAAACAAAGTGCGTAGAAGAAAGAGAGAAATTAGGGTAGGTAAAGAGAGGAGAAGAAGTAGCCAAACAGGTGGTAGAGGTACTAGAGAGAGGGAAATGGGCAGGGGGGGTAGGTAGGTTTCTTGTATGTGAATAAAGTTTTTGGTTGAGTGGGAATCATATGTGATTACAACAATACTGTAGGGTGCCAGTTAGGTTTGTATTTAGCTTCCCAATGTGACCAAATTAGTTAAAATAAGTCAATATTACCCAGGGTAAAGAAAATATTCCTTTTCCAGGGAGTTAATAGAAGCCATTATGTCTAGGACCAAGGTCAAGGTCGGGGGAGCTTCTTTTTTCCCTAGCAATTGAAAGCTTAGTTGCTATCAAAAGATAAGTGCAGAGGTAACTCTGGTGTTTGGGTAGGGGGTGTATGTCTATGTGTAAGAGTGCAGTTGCTGTTTTTTTTGGGATGTGAATACTTAGTCTGGTTAAAGTATTAAAAGTCAAGTTCTATAATGTCGCAAGTTTAGGGCAGCTCCACCATATGTGTAAAGAGTCTCCTAATTGTCTGCAGCATCTCCAGCAATTAGGTGAAGGGCTGAGATTACATTTGAAGAAACTAGTAGGTATTTAGTACCAGTGGGTGAGAAGTTTATAGAAAGATTTAAATAGAGTTGTGCAATGTATAGCTTTAGTGGTGAGGGTAATGGTTTTAGTCCAGTTTTGTGGAGAAATATTGATATTTAGGATGTCCTCCCATTTGGTTATATGAGGAGCTTTTAAGGTCCAGAATAGCATCTTCCATAAGTGAGTAGTGTATAGTCATTGGTTTGTGTAGTTTCCCCCCTTGAATCCATTTGGAACCAGATTGTTAGAGGGCGGGGGGGGGGGGGGAATTCCCAAGACCGAAGGATACATTTCAGTCTTGAGTACTCGAAGTGTAAATGGGGAGGGATAGTGTCGGGCCCAGCTATTTGGTTGAGGGAAGGGTATGCATTTTGTGTGTGGTTCTGCATTAGGTCAGAGATATGAGTTAGTCCTAAATTAGACCAGGAGTGAGGGTGGGATTCGGGCAGTCCTAGTAAAACACCTGTGATGGAGTGAATAGGTGAAGGATGTGGGGCTACATTAGGGTAATGTCGGATTTTATCCCACATGTGTAAACATTCCAAGATAATGTGGTTAACTAAGTTTCTTCCGCAGTGAGGTGGTACCCAAATTAGATCTTGCAGTTGTAATTGTATTTGTAATATCATACGCAAAAATTGCAATTTTATGTTTAATACCGTGGAGTGTGATCCCTTTTAATTTAGTGTCTCAACGAATGAGTTCAGCGAGGGGTTTGATTGCTAGGGCAAACAAAAGGGGAGACATAGGACAACCCTGTCTCATACCAATGGATAGCATAAAGGGGTCTGAGCAAAAGCTGTAGGAGTTGAATATAACGCTTTTATAAAAGATTGTGTAGCTTGGGGAAAATGAAAGGCATCTAGAACCTCCCAAAGATATTCCCATCGAACTCGATCAAAAGCCTTCTCGCATTAATCCCAAAAGTTTTACCTGACTGTGAAGATTGAAAATTAGAGCCAAACTGCGCAAACGTACATTATCTATACCTTCTAATGCCACAGGGAAAGTAACCTTTTTCCTAGACAACCAATTAGATTTTATATCTTCCCTTGGTAACAAAGATAGAGACACAATGTTACCAAGGGTTTTAGATTGTCTTGCTACAAAGTGGCAACCTTTTTTTAGCCACATTTCCTAATTTCTCATTCATATAAAATACCGGAAGGAACTTTCTAATTTCTAATATTACACTTACTGAAAAAGAAGGATACTTGGTAGAATAAATAATTTAGGGCTAGATTTAGAGTGGAGCACTATTTAGTGCTCATGTGTTAACATCGCTAGACTTCGGCTTTTTGCGCACATCAGATACTGTGCATATTACAAGTTGAAAGTAAAATGTTTTTGCTCAAGCACTAACCTGACGTGCACAAAAAGTCAAAGATACAATACCACGTCTGCATTAATGTATTCCGCCATAGAAGTCAATGGAGTGAGAAAAAGGGGAAAAAAAACACTAATGCGCGAAACTGATTGCATTTTCTCAAGTGCGCTAAACCAACATGAAAATATAAATATTTCACATTCCAGGAAGAGCATCCTTTTCGACTAGGGTTGCCACAACAGCTGTACCTTTACATTTCAAACAGTGTCATAATGAAAGTACACAATCCTTTAAATTTAAACGCACTGAAATTGTTTGTAGACCTTTAAGGAGAGGCGATTTTGATTCCCTGTTATCTTTAAAGGGAAGTTTATAGAATACAGTCACCTCTTTTTGATCTAAATAAAGAATGTGATTTGCATTTACCAAAATGAATTTTTAATTAATGTAATGACAGTAGTTGAGCTTATCCTAATATTCCGCTTTTTGAATTAATGTTATTTATATAAAAGTTTTGACTCATGAATTGAATATAAGGGTAATCCCTTCACTTTTGCAATATGATCAATGATTAAGACAACTATGACGAAGCACATCTGACACAACATGTAGGGATATGTTCTTTACTCTCTGTGTTTTGTTCTGTTGTATTTAATTTGTTTCAATAAATTATTGTTTTAATCTAAATGCTTTCTTAGTGTGTCTGGGATTCTCGCTATTTTGCTATTGTTTAGTGCTATTGACGGCATTTCCCCCAGAACGCCCAGTACACCTAAGCTCGATAATGGTTTACCTCTATTACAGATATCAGATCGTGACACGAGAAACACCAGAGAGAAAATATTTTCTTTAAAAACTCACATTTCTGGTATAGTTCTTCAATAACCACATGACAGAAATGCAAGTTTTAACTAAACACTGTTAAATAAAAAAAAAACGGTTTTCTTGATGAGATTGTGATTTCCCCCTCCACACTTTTCTAGTGGTTCTTGTGTGTTGCGCAAGATATCATGTATTTGGCTATTAATACAATTAAATATGTAAATTACTGTTAAGCCCACTAGTAAATACTATAAAAGAGAGAATAGATGCTCAATGAATCTAGGCCAACATCTTATCAGTTCATTCAATATAACTAATTTAGTATGTTTTGTCACAACATATCTGTTTCAATTTTGATAAGGGAAAATGCTGCTAAAAATGTGTTGAAAACTATTCAGATATATTATTACCATGTACAGGACTCTCCCAATTTATGTCTAATGCCCTTTTATCAATGATCTGATAATGATAACTGAAGTTACGCAGTCTAGCTAATTAATGCATTAAAATATCTCTTAAACCTTCACATTTATATACAACACTACTCACATGTATATACAACACTACTCACATGTATATACAACACTACTCAAATGTATATACAACACTACACACATGTATATACAACACTACTCACATGTATATACAACACTACTCACATGTATATACAACACTACACACATGTATATACAACACTACTCACATGTATATACAACACTACTCACATCACATGTATATACAACACTACTCACATGTATATACAACACTACTCACATCACATGTATATACAACACTACACACATTTATATACAACACTACTCACATCTATATACAACACTACTCACGTGTATATACAACACTACTCACATGTATATACAACACTATTCACATGTATATACAACACTACTCACATGTATATACAACACTACACACATGTACATACAACACTACTCACATGTATATACAACACTACTCACATGTATATACAACACTACTCACATGTATATACAACACTACACACATGTATATACAACACTATACACATGTATAAACAACACTACTCACATGTATATACAACACTACACACATGTATATACAACACTACTCACATGTATATACAACACTACTCACGTGTATATACAACACTACACAAATGCATATACAACACTACTCACATGTATATACAACACTACTCACATGTATATACAACTACTCACATGTATATACAACACTACTCACATGTATATACAACACTACTCACATGTATATACAACACTACTCACGTGTATATACAACACTACACACATGTATATACAACACTACTCACATGTATATACAACACTACTCACATGTATATACAACACTACTCACATTTATATACAGCACTACTCACATGTTTATACAACACTACTCACATGTATATACAACTACTCACATGTATATACAACACTACTCACATGTATATACAACACTACTCACGTGTATATACAACACTACACACATTTATATACGACACTACTCACATGTATATACAACAAAAACTCACATGTATACACAACACAGCTCACATGTATATACAACACTACTCACATGTATACACAACACAGCTCACATGTATATACAACACTACTCACATGTATATACAACACTACACACATGTATATACAACACAGCTCACATGTATATACAACACTACTCACATGTATATACAACACTACTCACATGTATACACAACACAGCTCACATGTATATACAACACTACTCACATGTATATACAACACTACTCACATGTATATACAACTACTCACATGTATATACAACACTACTCACATGTATATACAACACTACTCACATTTATATACAGCACTACTCACATGTTTATACAACACTACTCACATGTATATACAACTACTCACATGTATATACAACACTACTCACATGTATATACAACACTACTCACGTGTATATACAACACTACACACATTTATATACGACACTACTCACATGTATATACAACACTACTCACATGTATACACAACACAGCTCACATGTATATACAACACTACTCACATGTATACACAACACAGCTCACATGTATATACAACACTACTCACATGTATATACAACACTACACACATGTATATACAACACAGCTCACATGTATATACAACACTACTCACATGTATACACAACACAGCTCACATGTATATACAACACTACTCACATGTATACACAACACAGCTCACATGTATATACAACACTACTCACATGTATATACAACTACTCACATGTATATACAACACTACTCACATGTATATACAACACTACTCACATGTATATACAACACTACTCACGTGTATATACAACACTACACACATGTATATACAACACTACTCACATGTATATACAACACTACTCACATGTATATACAACACTACTCACATTTATATACAGCACTACTCACATGTTTATACAACACTACTCACATGTATATACAACTACTCACATGTATATACAACCCTACTCACATGTATATACAACACTACTCACGTGTATATACAACACTACACACATTTATATACGACACTACTCACATGTATATACAACACTACTCACATGTATACACAACACAGCTCACATGTATATACAACACTACTCACATGTATACACAACACAGCTCACATGTATATACAACACTACTCACATGTATATACAACACTACACACATGTATATACAACACTACACACATGTATATACAACACTACACACGTGTATATACAACACTACACACATGTATATACAACACTACACACATGTATATACAACACTACTCACATGTATATACAACACTACTCACATGTATATACAACACTACACACATGTATATACAACACTACACATGTATATACAACACTACACACATGTATATACAACACTACTCACGTGTATATACAACACTACTCACGTGTATATACAACACTACTCACATGTATATACAACACTACTCACATGTATATACAACACTACTTAGATTTATATACAACACTACTCACATCTATATACAACACTACTCACATGTATATACAACACTACTCACATGTATATACAACACTACACACATGTATATACAACACTACACATGTGTATATACAATACCACACACATGTATATACAACACTACACACATGTATATACAACACTACTCACATGTATATACAACACTACACACATATATATACAACACTAAACATGTATATACAACACTACACATGTGTATATACAACACTACTCACATGTATATACAACACTACTCACGTGTATATACAACACTACTCACATGTATATACAACACTACTCACATGTATATACAACACTACTCACATGTATATACAACACTACTCACATGTATATACAACACTACTTAGATTTATATACAACACTACTCACATCTATATACAACACTACTCACATGTATATACAACACTACTCACATGTATATACAACACTACACACATGTATATACAACACTACACACGTGTATATACAACACTACACACATGTATATACAGCACTACACACATGTATATACAACACTACTCACATGTATATACAACACTACACACATGTATATACAACACTAAACATGTATATACAACACTACACACATGTATATACAACACTACTCACATGTATATACAACACTACTCACGTGTATATACAACACTACTCACATGTATATACAACACTACTCACATGTATATACAACACTACTCACATGTATATACAACACTACTTAGATTTATATACAACACTACTCACATCTATATACAACACTACTCACATGTATATACAACACTACTCACATGTATATACAACACTACTAACGTGTATATACAACACTACACACATGTATATACAACACTACACATGTATATACAACACTACACACATGTATATACAACACTACTCACATGTATATACAACACTACTCACGTGTATATACAACACTACTCACATGTATATACAACACTACTCACATGTATATACAACACTACTCACATGTATATACAACACTACTTAGATTTATATACAACACTACTCACATCTATATACAACACTACTCACATGTATATACAACACTACTCACATGTATATACAACACTACTCACATGTATATACAACACTACTTAGATTTATATACAACACTACTCACATCTATATACAACACTACTCACATGTATATACAACACTACTCACATGTATATACAACACTACTCACATGTATATACAACACTACACACATGTATATACAACACTACACATGTATATACAACACTACACACATGTATATACAACACTACTCACATGTATATACAACACTACTCACGTGTATATACAACACTACTCACGTGTATATACAACACTACTCACATGTATATACAACACTACTCACATGTATATACAACACTACTCACATCACATGTATATACAACACTACTCACATGTATATACAACACTACTCACATCACATGTATATACAACACTACACACATTTATATACAACACTACTCACATCTATATACAACACTACTCACGTGTATATACAACACTACTCACATGTATATACAACACTACACACATGTATATACAACACTACTCACATGTATATACAACACTACTCACATGTATATACAACACTACTCACATGTATATACAACACTACTCAAATGTATATACAACACTACACACATGTATATACAACACTACTCACATGTATATACAACACTACTCACATGTATATACAACACTACACACATGTATATACAACACTACTCACATGTATATACAACACTACTCACATCACATGTATATACAACACTACTCACATGTATATACAACACTACTCACATCACATGTATATACAACACTACACACATTTATATACAACACTACTCACATCTATATACAACACTACTCACGTGTATATACAACACTACTCACATGTATATACAACACTATTCACATGTATATACAACACTACTCACATGTATATACAACACTACACACATGTACATACAACACTACTCACATGTATATACAACACTACTCACATGTATATACAACACTACTCACATGTATATACAACACTACACACATGTATATACAACACTATACACATGTATAAACAACACTACTCACATGTATATACAACACTACACACATGTATATACAACACTACTCACATGTATATACAAAACTACTCACGTGTAGATACAACACTACACACATGCATATACAACACTACTCACATATATATACAACACTACACACATGTATATACAACACTACTCACATGTATATACAACACTACACACATGTATATACAACACTACACACATGTATATACAACACTACTCACATGTATATACAACACTACACACATGTATATACAACACTACTCACATGTATATACAACACTACTCACATGTATATACAACTACTCACATGTATATACAACACTACTCACATGTATATACAACACTACTCACATGTATATACAACACTACTCACGTGTATATACAACACTACACACATGTATATACAACACTACTCACATGTATATACAACACTACTCACATGTATATACAACACTACTCACATTTATATACAGCACTACTCACATGTTTATACAACACTACTCACATGTATATACAACTACTCACATGTATATACAACACTACTCACATGTATATACAACACTACTCACGTGTATATACAACACTACACACATTTATATACGACACTACTCACATGTATATACAACACTACTCACATGTATACACAACACAGCTCACATGTATATACAACACTACTCACATGTATACACAACACAGCTCACATGTATATACAACACTACTCACATGTATATACAACACTACACACATGTATATACAACACAGCTCACATGTATATACAACACTACTCACATGTATATACAACACTACTCACATGTATACACAACACAGCTCACATGTATATACAACACTACTCACATGTATATACAACACTACTCACATGTATATACAACTACTCACATGTATATACAACACTACTCACATGTATATACAACACTACTCACATTTATATACAGCACTACTCACATGTTTATACAACACTACTCACATGTATATACAACTACTCACATGTATATACAACACTACTCACATGTATATACAACACTACTCACGTGTATATACAACACTACACACATTTATATACGACACTACTCACATGTATATACAACACTACTCACATGTATACACAACACAGCTCACATGTATATACAACACTACTCACATGTATACACAACACAGCTCACATGTATATACAACACTACTCACATGTATATACAACACTACACACATGTATATACAACACAGCTCACATGTATATACAACACTACTCACATGTATACACAACACAGCTCACATGTATATACAACACTACTCACATGTATACACAACACAGCTCACATGTATATACAACACTACTCACATGTATATACAACTACTCACATGTATATACAACACTACTCACATGTATATACAACACTACTCACATGTATATACAACACTACTCACGTGTATATACAACACTACACACATGTATATACAACACTACTCACATGTATATACAACACTACTCACATGTATATACAACACTACTCACATTTATATACAGCACTACTCACATGTTTATACAACACTACTCACATGTATATACAACTACTCACATGTATATACAACCCTACTCACATGTATATACAACACTACTCACGTGTATATACAACACTACACACATTTATATACGACACTACTCACATGTATATACAACACTACTCACATGTATACACAACACAGCTCACATGTATATACAACACTACTCACATGTATACACAACACAGCTCACATGTATATACAACACTACTCACATGTATATACAACACTACACACATGTATATACAACACTACACACATGTATATACAACACTACACACGTGTATATACAACACTACACACATGTATATACAACACTACACACATGTATATACAACACTACTCACATGTATATACAACACTACTCACATGTATATACAACACTACACATGTATATACAACACTACACACATGTATATACAACACTACTCACCTGTATATACAACACTACTCACGTGCATATACAACACTACTCACATGTATATACAACACTACTCACATGTATATACAACACTACTTAGATTTATATACAACACTACTCACATCTATATACAACACTACTCACATGTATATACAACACTACTCACATGTATATACAACACTACACACATGTATATACAACACTACACACGTGTATATACAACACTACACACATGTATATACAACACTACACACATGTATATACAACACTACTCACATGTATATACAACACTACACACATGTATATACAACACTAAACATGTATATACAACACTACACACATGTATATACAACACTACTCACATGTATATACAACACTACTCACGTGTATATACAACACTACTCACATGTATATACAACACTACTCACATGTATATACAACACTACTCACATGTATATACAACACTACTTAGATTTATATACAACACTACTCACATCTATATACAACACTACTCACATGTATATACAACACTACTCACATGTATATACAACACTACACACATGTATATACAACACTACACACGTGTATATACAACACTACACACATGTATATACAACACTACACACATGTATATACAACACTACTCACATGTATATACAACACTACTCACGTGTATATACAACACTAAACATGTATATACAACACTACACACATGTATATACAACACTACTCACATGTATATACAACACTACTCACGTGTATATACAACACTACTCACATGTATATACAACACTACTCACATGTATATACAACACTACTCACATGTATATACAACACTACTTAGATTTATATACAACACTACTCACATCTATATAAAACACTACTCACATGTATATACAACACTACTCACATGTATATACAACACTACTAACGTGTATATACAACACTACACACATGTATATACAACACTACACATGTATATACAACACTACACACATGTATATACAACACTACTCACATGTATATACAACACTACTCACGTGTATATACAACACTACTCACATGTATATACAACACTACTCACATGTATATACAACACTACTCACATGTATATACAACACTACTTAGATTTATATACAACACTACTCACATCTATATACAACACTACTCACATGTATATACAACACTACTCACATGTATATACAACACTACTCACATGTATATACAACACTACTTAGATTTATATACAACACTACTCACATCTATATACAACACTACTCACATGTATATACAACACTACTCACATGTATATACAACACTACTCACATGTATATACAACACTACACACATGTATATACAACACTACACATGTATATACAACACTACACACATGTATATACAACACTACTCACATGTATATACAACACTACTCACGTGTATATACAACACTACTCACATGTATATACAACACTACTCACATGTATATACAACACTACTTAGATTTATATACAACACTACTCACATCTATATACAACACTACTCACATGTATATACAACACTACTCACATGTATATACAACACTACACACATGTATATACAACACTACACACGTGTATATACAACACTACACACATGTATATACAACACTACACACATGTATATACAACACTACTCACATGTATATACAACACTACACACATGTATATACAACACTACACATGTATATACAACACTACACACATGTATATACAACACTACTCACATGTATATACAACACTACTCACGTGTATATACAACACTACTCACATGTATATACAACACTACTCACATGTATATACAACACTACTTAGATTTATATACAACACTACTCACATCTATATACAACACTACTCACATGTATATACAACACTACTCACATGTATATACAACACTACTCACATGTATATACAACACTACTCACATGTATATACAACACTACTCACATGTATGCTTACATCAGATTTGTGTTTTGATCTTTTTCAGAAAAGTTTATCAGACCAGCGCTGGGGAATTACTATTAAGGTCGTTATCGTGATTAAAAAATAAATGCTGCACATTGTATTTCAATAATTGTTTTCTTACAGTTTTTTTTAAATGAAACTCTGTTTAATAAAAGTATAAAAGGTTTGAACCCCAAAAAAGGTTCTTTCGTTATTCAGATTGAACATATATTTTTAAACAAATTTTCCCTTCTATTATGAGCTCTGCTTCATTCTCTTGATATGTTGAAGTAGTAGCAATGCACTACTGGGAGCTAACTGAACACATCTGCTGAGCCAATGACAAGAGGCATATATGTGCAGCAATCAATCAGCAGCTAGCTCCCAGTAGTCATTGCTGCTACTAAGCCTACCTATGCATGCCTTGTTCAAAGTCAATTTTGTAGGTGGATAATACACAAATGAATGCAATTGAACAGCAAAGACACTTTAAAATAAGCTTGAATCAAATTTAAAGGGACGCTGAACCCAAATTTTTTCTTTCATGATTCAGATAGAGCATGAAATTTTAAGCACTTTCTAATTTACTCCTATTATCAAATTTTCTTCATTCTCTTGGTATCTTTATTTGAAATGCAAGAATGGAAGTTTAGATGCCGGCCCATTTTTGTGAACAACCTGGATTGTTCTTGCTGAATGGTGGATAAATTCATCCACCAATAAAAAAAAGTGCTGTTCAGAGTTCTGAAAAAAAAAAAAGCTTAGATGCTTTCTTTTTCAAATAAAGATAGCAAGAGAATGAAGAAAAATGATAATAGGAGTAAATTAGAAAGTTGCTTAAAACTGCATGCTCTGTCTGAGTCACAGAAGAAAAAATTTGGGTTCAGTGTCCCTTTAAGTCTTGTTGAATAAAATGTAATATGCTTCTTTTTAGATAATGTCAAAATCACTGCATTGTGGTAATTTTAGCATTCTAGTGACCTTGGCAATTTCTCTGATGTCTTCCCAGTGCATGCGGAAGTAAATTACACCTGTATTAGCTCTGATTGACTCTCACAGTTTTTGCTAATTTGCTACAGAGAATGTCTTGTTATTGTTCACACTGAATAAAAGCCAAAAATATTTCTGCTTTAATCCTCTAAGACCATAAATGAGTTGGAAAATATAATATACTTTAAAATTAATTTGTTTTATATTCTTTTTAATGACGTGTAATAACATGTAATTTTTTTATGATTATTCCATTATACAAAATGTTGCTGGAGTTTAAATGCTGATAAATGTGCTTAACATCACAATAAAGTTTACTTTATTCTTTCCTTTGTTTATTGATTTCTGATTTTTTTTTAAATATACTTTCAGGATTTCATCTTAATTATTCGTTGTGGATTTACTGAACACATTTTAGTATAATTTATAGTATTATAAAATACATTTTGAAATAGTTAAACTGGTAGAGTTCACACTTCAACAATGTTACATCAAATGAGCTGTTTACTTTGAATTAGAGATTTAAATGGATGTGAAGTCAAAAATAAACTTATGATTCAGAGAGAGCATTAAATTTTCAGAAACTTTTCAATTTACTTATATTCTCTAATTTTATTTGTTATTTTGCTAACGTTGGTTGAAAATCATACCTAGGTACAGGGATAGGCACAGACAAAGGCTGTGGTGGACATTTTCCAAAGTACAGACCTTAGTGAAGGACACCAAGGTACATTTGAAATTAAAAACATGATTTTATAGTGCTTGGTGTTATTATACTGATGCAGATACCACTGATCCTATAACCAGCCCTCCTCTGGCTATACCCATGTGCCAGTGTCACTACTGTGTCATTATATAGTGCTGGGTGTTATTATACTGATGCAGATACCACTGACCCTATAACCAGCCCTCCTCTGGCTATACCCATGTGCCAGTGTCACTACTGTGTCATTATATAGTGCTGGGTGTTATTATACTGATGCAGATACCACTGACCCTATAACCAGCCCTCCTCTGGCTATACCCATGTGCCAGTGTCACTACTGTGTCATTATATAGTGCTTGGTGTTATTATACTGATGGCAGATACCACTGACCCTATAACCAGCCCTCCTCTGGCTATACCCATGTGCCAGTGTCACTACTGTGTCATTATATAGTGCTGGTTGTTATTATACTGATGCAGATACCACTGATCCTATAACCAGCCCTCCTCTGGCTATACCCATGTGCCAGTGTCACTACTGTGTCATTATATAGTGCTGGGTGTTATTATACTGATGCAGATACCACTGACCCTATAACCAGCCCTCCTCTGGCTATACCCATGTGCCAGTGTCACTACTGTGTCATTATATAGTGCTGGGTGTTATTATACTGATGCAGATACCACTCATCCTATAACCAGCCCTCCTCTCGTTATACGCATGAGCCAGTGTCACTACTGTGTCATTATATAGTGCTGGGTGTTATTATACTGATGCAGATACCACTCATCCTATAACCAGCCCTCCTCTGGCTATACCCATGTGCAAGTGTCACTATTGTGTCATTATATAGTGCTGAGTGTTATTATACTGATGCAGATACCACTGATCCTATAACCAGCCCTCCTCTGGCTATACCCATGTGCCAGTGTCACTACTGTGTCATTACATAGTGCTGGGTGTTATTATACTGATGCAGATACCACTGATCCTATAACCAGCCCTCCTCTGGCTATACCCATGTGCAAGTGTCACTATTGTGTCATTATATAGTGCTGGGTGTTATTATACTGATGCAGATAACACTGATCCTATAACCAGCCCTCCTCTGGCTATACCCATGTGCCAGTGTCACTACTGTGTCATTATATAGTGCTGGGTGTTATTATACTGATGCAGATACCACTGATCCTATAACCAGCCCTCCTCTGGCTATACACATGAGCCAGTGTCACTACTGTGTCATTATATAGTGCTTGGTGTTATTATACTGATGCAGATACCACTGACCCTATAACCAGCCCTCCTCTGGCTATACACATGAGCCAGTGTCACTACTGTGTCATTATATAGTGCTGGGTGTTATTATACTGATGCAGATACCACTGATCCTATAACTAGCCCTCCTCTGGCTATACCCATGTGCCAGTATCACTACTGTGTCATTATATAGCGCTGGGTGTTATTATACTGATGCAGATACCACTGATCCTATAACTAGCCCTCCTCTGGCTATACACATGAGCCAGTGTCACTACTGTGTCATTATATAGTGCTGGGTGTTATTATACTGATGCAGATACCACTGATCCTATAACTAGCCCTCCTCTGGCTATACCCATGTGCCAGTATCACTACTGTGTCATTATATAGTGCTGGGTGTTATTATACTGATGCAGATACCACTGATCCTATAACTAGCCCTCCTCTGGCTATACCCATGTGCCAGTGTCACTACTGTGTCATTATATAGTGCTGGGTGTTATTATACTGATGCAGATACCACTGATCCTATAACTAGCCCTCCTCTGGTTATACGCATGAGCCAGTGTCACTACTGTGTCTTTGTATAGAGCTGGGTGTTATTATACTGATGCAGATACCACTGACCCTATAACCAGACCTCCTCTGGCTATACACATGAGCCAGTGTCACTACTGTGTCATTATATAGTGCTGGGTGTTATTATACTGATGCAGATACCACTGATTCTATAACCAGCCCTCCTCTGGCTATACACATGAGCCAGTGTCACTACTGTGTCATTATATAGTGCTGGGTGTTATTATACTGATGCAGATACCACTGATCCTATAACCAGCCCTCCTCTGGCTATACACATGAGCCAGTGTCACTACTGTGTCATTATATAGTGTTGGGAGTTATTATACTGATGCAGATACCACTGATCCTATAACCAGCCCTCCTCTGGCTATACCCATGTGCCAGTGTCACTACTGTGTCATTATATAGTGTTGGGAGTTATTATACTGATGCAGATACCACTGACCCTATAACCAGCCCTCCTCTGGCTATACGCATGTGCCAGTGTCACTACTGTGTCATTATATAGTGCTGGGTGTTATTGTACTGACAATCAAAGCAAAAAAGCGGTCTCATCAGAGAAGGAAGCCAGGAGAGAGGTGCACCTCTCTCCTGGCTTCCTTCTCTGATGAGACCGCTTTTTTGCTTTGATTGTTGGTCTTCTTACTACTGTGGGGGTGTGGAGAAACCCCAGGTACTCATTGGATCAGTGTGCCACAGTGACGTACTGCCGGCACAGGAACAAGGCTCCAAGCATCACTGAGGATTTCCGCGTTACACGCTGTGAGTGATTGTTTGGCAAGTGTGCAGCTCATACCCCTGGAGGTTACACGGACTACACTAAGTCTACAATTCACACTGCTACTGGATTGGTAAGCCCGTTCCGTTTACTTATTAACTTGAAGCGTGATTATTTTATACCGTTTATTGTGATAACCGCAACAGTGGGACTCTTATTTGAGTAGTATCACAGGTTTACGTACCATTCACAACGAAGTTTTCATACACATGTTAATTAAATATTGGACACTGTTATTGTACTGATGCCGATACCACTGATCCTATAACCAGCCCTTGTCTGGCTATACACATGTGCCATTGTCACTACTGAGTCTTTGTATTGAGCTAGGTGTTATTATACAGATGCAAATACACATCCAGTATTTCACTCAGGCTTTATTTATTCCATAACTTATCACCCAATTTCACTAGCAGTCTCTTGACAAGCTACTAACTTTATTCACACTACATATTTTTTTTATTCCTATTATTTATTCAGAAAGAAAATATATACTAAGGTTGTGGCGGACACTGCAAGGGCTAGTTACGGACACCAGTGTCCGTGTACGGACACCTTGCCTATCCCTGCCTAGGTAGGCTTAGGGACAGGAATGCACCATTAGGAGCTAGTTGCTGATTGGTGGAGGCAGATATATTTTTTGGTAATGTGGCAATAGCTTGATATTGAATTCTAAGTTTAATTCTCAATCTGAATTTTACATCTGTACAACTATGGGTTAAGTGACAGATTGGGCACTTTCAGAGTTCATGCACCTTGTAGAGATTGAATAATATGAGGACATTTCAATAACAATATAATATATCTCTGAGTTTGCAGTATTAAGATAAGCCGTATATGGTTAAATCAGCTAATGTTTTACTCACTGGGATGTGCAAACAGATCTGCATTTTAAATAAGAACTGGTACAAACTTTGAATGACTTAAAGCTAGTTGGAAGTTGTCATGAGATGCAGGACACAGCAGAGAGGGTACAACACTATTTTATTGCAGAGCATGGAAGATTACATCTAGTACCAGGGCCGGCCCTAGCCATTGCGGGGCCCAAGGCAGGATGACAAAATGGGGCCCCCTTTCTCCCCGCCCCAACCCCGTCCAGTCTCCGCCCAAACCCCGCCCAGCCTCCTACCCCAACCCCACCCAGTCTCCGCCCCCAACCCAGCCCCACTGCTTTTATAATGAAAAAAATAATAATTTAAGGTAATGCACATTTTATATATATAAAAAAACCACATAAATCCACTAGTGTGGAGCACTATAACATTGTATATATTGCAATATACCATTTGTACTATTAGAACAACTGTTTATGTATATAATGAAGAATTATGCTGACAATTAGGAACATTTGAGTTGAACTGGGCCTTATTTTTATGTGTTTTCTTATGATAACAAGAACATTAGAGACATCAGGACCGGCCCTAGCAAGTGCAGGTCCCTAGGCAGGCAGACAGACAGCCCAGGGCCTCTACCCAGAACAAAAAATACTTAAAAGAAATGCACTGTACCACACAAACACACAGATATAACACACAGATAGATATTTATATACACATACATCCACACACTCAAACATATACACAGCAACACAGGTGTACACAGCCCCCACAGCCCCCCCACACACACAGCAACACAGGTGTGCACAGCCCTCACACACACACACACACACACACACAGGAACACAGGTGTGCACAGCCCACACACACACAGCCCACACACAGGAACACAGGTGTACACAGCCCTTACACACACACACAGGAACACAGGTGTACACAGCCCTCACACACACAGGAACACAGCCCACACACGCACAGGAACACAGCCCACACACACACACACAGGAACACAGCCCACACACACACACACACACACACACACACACAGGAACACAGCCCACACACACACACAGTAACACAGCCCACACACACACACACAGGAACACAGCCCCCACACACACACACAGGAACACAGCCCACACACACACACACACACACAGGAACACAGCCCACACACACACAGGAACACAGCCCCCCCCACACACACACACAGGAACACAGCCCACACACACACACACACACACAGGAACACAGCCCACACACACACACACACACACAGAGGAACACAGCCCACACACACACACACACACACACACACAGAACACAGCCCCCCCCCCACACACACACACACAGGAACAAAGCCCCCCCCACACACACACACACAGGAACACAGGAACACAGCCCACACACACACACACAGGAACACAGCCCACACACAGGAACACAAAGCACACACACACAGGAACACAGCCCACACACACACACAGGGCTGTCTTTAATATTGACTGGAAAAATTTTCTTGGGCCCCCCCCTACCCCATGCAATTACACTCCCCATCCCAACATCCCAAAAAAAACCTAAATCAATTTATTTTTTAAATTTTTAATTATTAGCCCAGCGGTGGATCATCCACTGCTGGGCTAATCATTTTAAAAAAATGAAATAAATTGCAATATGTGAAACTGGACCTAAGCAGTACTAATAAGTAAATAAATATATAAATTCCTCCACTGTGGATTCATTTAATATTCTTTTGAATGTGATTCTGGTGTGAGGTTAGCTGGTTAAAGAGATTTAGGGCAGCCAACTTCAGTTAGTTGATCTTAGGGCCACAACAGAAAGAGCAGGGCCAAGGGGACCAGCAGACTGGATGCTGTCTGTCCAAGGCTGCATGGATATAGTGTGAGACAAGTCACACAGCCTCAAGACTGAAGAGAGCAGTGTATGCAG